>NW_005366455.1:3542331-3580671 GCF_000412655.1 Myotis brandtii | reverse complement strand
CCCTCACTCATGCCCTCACCCCCCTGGTGTCTGTGTCCATTGGTTAGACTTATATGCATGCATACAAGTCCTTTGGTTGATCTCTCCCCCTTACCCACTCCCTCCCCTACCTTCCCTCTGAGGTTTGACGGTCTGATCAATGCTTCTCTGTCTCTGAATCTGTTTTTGTTCATCAGTTTATGTTGTTCATTATATTCCACAAATGAGTGAGATCATGTGATATTTATCTTTCTCTGACTGGCTTACTTCGTTTAGCATAATGCTCTCCAGTTCCATCCATGCTGTTGCAAATGGTAAGAATTCCTTCTTTTTTACCGCAGCGTAGTATTTCATTGTACAAATGAGTGGGTTAAAAAACTGCGGTACATCTACACAATGGATTTTTTTAAACTGTGGCTGAACCTCAATGGACAGAGGCAAAGAGGATATCTAGCACTTAGTTGTCTACCATCTGATTCCCCATCCTTTGAAGTTTCATCTGAGGGCATTCGAGGTGGCCCTATGCCCATGTCCTTCCCCACTAATAACTGGTTGATGCTGAACTAGCAAAGGTGGCCTCAGTAATAACTGGGTCTAGCTTTTAGTTGCTGTCACAGATGCCCTAGGGGCATGGAGGCTTGACTATCACATTTAGCTCTGGGAAGCTGCAAAGGCAAAGTCCGTGGTTCCATACAGCCCTCCCTCTTCCTGGGAACATCTCCCAGTGTCTTCCTCTACCAGGAATTCTGAGCTCTCCCCTAACCTCCTCCCCGGTAAAATGGTGGCTTCTAGAAAAATGGCCTCTAGCTCTAGAACCTTTCCCAACAGCCACATTTAGTGAATCGTGTCTTCATTAATGATCAGAACTGTGTCGAGCTGGTACAGTGTGGAGCCCTTTCAGAGTGCAGTAGGAATGATTAAATGATGTTTAAACGGATCATTTAGGACCAACCATCCCCAAAGGTGAAGGCGCCAGGGTTAGATAGTCGAGAGAATAGAAAGCTAAGAAGAAATGTAATAATCCCCCACTGGTGGTGTTTATATGATGAGTTACTATGTTCAGGGTGGTGATCAGATGGTCTCCTTCCTCCACTAAATGAGGGGAGTGGAAGGAAATAGATTTCATCTAAAGCATGGGGGATTTAAGTTAGATAACAAAGAATTTCCTGACAATAAGATTCTTAAGCCCTGGAATGGGTTATCAAGAGAGGTTATGAAATCTTCTTATCTAAAGACCTTTAAAAACAATGTAGATTCCCATGTGTCTAGGTGGTTGAGAACAGACAACACTAAAAGCCTCTCAATGGATTAGGTTATCTTCTAAGGTCCTTTCTAGTCCTATGATAAACAAGGGAAGTTGGGGGTCTTAGTCACTGGCCAATCAGTAAACATTGCAGAGGCTAAAACCATCTTGAGCCTCCAGATAACCAACTTCACAATCACCAGCTGAAGTCAGCTTGTCCTGAGACCTGCCTAAAAGTTTCTAAAAAGGCCAGCATTTCTCTCAGTTTGTGGTTCTGCTGTTTTGTCTTGTTTTTAATGGTGTTGGAGTTTTGTTCGTTTTCAAGAGATAATAATCAAGTTTAGCACATACATATGGATGGGAACCCTGCGTATGTGAGAGAGTCAGAGACCCCACGTGCAGGAGAGGTCAGAGGTAGAAAGGGGGATTGGGATATATAACACACTTTGAGTGAGGGATGAGGTAATGCACCTGGGGGACTCAGAAGGGTTATTGTGGGATGAGAACAGATATTTAGTAAATAGAAGTCTGTCCTGCCCTATAGACAGGTCAAAAGAGGTCACCTCTGATAATAGCTTATTATGGGCAGGGCCCCTAATTTGAGTTCTTCTAGGTGGTTAAACTTCTAGGCAGAAGTTTCTGTTGAGCCACTGGCTAAAGTTGCCTTTAGCTTAAAACAAGCTTAAAACAATCACAGTGGGATTTTTTTGTTTTGTGTGTGTGTGTGTGTGTGTATGTGTGTGTGTCTGTGTGCGCACGCGCGCACGCGCGCATGCAGAGTGTTTGAGTTTATATAGTTTAACCAATTGATCCTTTTTTTCATATTCCTTCTATTGCTTTAATGCTAACACTTTCATGATTAAATTATTTCACTTTTATAAAATGATATATAAATATAAAGGATGGTCACTATGGTGTTTATATTAGCAAAAAGTTAGAAACTACCTAAATATTCAACATGAAGGGATTCACCTCAGTAATGTGTGAAAAAACTGCAGTACATCTACACAATGTATCACACAGTAATGTGTGAAAAAACTGCGGTACATCTACACAGTGGTGTGTCTGTATGATAAAATATAGTGGAGTCATTACAATTAAAAAATTTCAAGGATATTTAATTACCTGAAGAAATGCTTTATATAGGGAGGAAAAAAACAGCATACAAAACTATATCCATGATTCCAAAAGTCTTCATATAAGAAAACAAAAATCTGGTACCAAATATACTAATATCGATGGAATATTGCTGACTGGATAACAAGGGCTTTTGTATATTCATGTGAGACTTTTTTTGTCTTTCAAATTTTATGTAGTATATATAAATATCTCTTATTAACAAGTTTTAAAAAGTTATAAAGTAAAATAAATTCTAAGCTCATAGATACAGAAAACAGATTGTTGATGGTTGCCAGAGGCAAAGGGTAGGGTATGGGCAAAATGGGTACTAAAAGGTACAAACTTCCAGTTATAAAATAAATTAGTCCTGAGGCTATAGGATGTCATGTACAGTAGGATAACTATAGTCAGTAACACTGTTTGCATATTTGAAAACTGCCTAAGAGTAGATCTTAAAAGTTCTCATCACAAGTAAAAGAATTATAACTCTGTATTCTGACAGATGTTAACTAGACTCATTGTGGTGCTCATTTCCTAATATATACAAATATTGAATCATTATGGTGTACAGCCAAAGCTGATATGATGCTGTATGTTAATTATACCACAATAAAAAACAATAAATCCACATCTGAAAAATAAACAATGACATACTTCAGACACAAAACTAATATCACCGTGGTCTTACCTTTATCTCTATAATATTTCTAAAATATTTATAGAACATTAGATTGTTAGGCTTGTCATTGCTCTCAGAGAGGCACTTTGTCTACTTTGTAATGCAAATTATGTACCTGTTCTCAATTCTGGGAGCTTGGGGGGGGAGGGGAACAACAAGAAACCATAACCCATAACGTTGAAGAGCTCTCATAACTCTCCTTCATCGCTTGTCTTGCTCTGGACTCAGGGGCTGAATCAGAAGCTAGTGTGCTTCATAGCCCATCCTTCAGTCCTTTCTCCTGGCAAACACTCTAATGTAAGTTCCTGTATTGTTAGGTTTGATGGGACTCTGTTGCATAATGCAAGTGTAGATAGAGCTTTACCTACTCAAATGCTTTGTCCTCTCTTCTGTGGTTGCAAGAAAATTAGGTAGTTTAAAGATACTATTAAAGAGTATTCAGCTGTCCACTGACAGGATTGTGGGAAATACATTAGTTTTAATGCCCAACAGCTTATGGTGAAATTTATCATGGACTAATTGTGAGTTTGGATAGTACTCAATATCCAGTTCTTACCATTACATGCGCCTGATATCCAGCCTCTTCTCACCACCATTATTCTCCTAATCCAGACATGGATTCTCTCTCAGCTGGATTAGTGTCATGGGCTCCTAAGTGGCCTGCCAGCACCCGGCATCTTTCCCCTGTGCTCCGTCTTCCACCTGACAGCAAGAATGAGCTTTCTCACATCCCAGTGGTCATGCCACCATCCTTCAGTAGCCTGCCTTCACGTCAAGGATGACATGTAAATTCTTTAGACAGGCTCTGAGCCTTTTCATGTTCTGATTCTGTCTACTTGTCTCACCACATCTTCAGTTTATTCTCCAGTTATACATTCTATTTCTTCGGTCTGGAAAATGGGGTTGAAGAACAAATTCTTCTAATTTTTAAATATCTACATCAAGTCCCCCACTCCATCCTCTGAAGGCTTCTTTGCCTTACTCCGTGAGACCTAAATGTCCCCACCTTCCCCATCACAGACAATCCCAATGTAATTATTTGTTTGCATAACTTTCTCCTTGTGGGACACGGAGCTGTTTAAGGAATTAAATTTTACATCCTTAGCACCTTGGACAGAGCCTGGAACATACTAGCTGATAAGTAAATTTTTTTTTCAAATTTATTTTTATTGATTTCAGAGAAGAAGGGAGAGGGAGAGAGAAACATCAATGATGAGAGAGAATCATTGATTGGCTGCCTCCTGCACTCCCTCCACTGGGGATGGAGCCCAAAACCCAGGCATGTTGCCCTGACTGGGAATTGAACCATGGCCTCCTGGTTCATAGGTCGACGTTCAAACACTGAGCCACGCTGGTTGGGCTGAGAAGTAAATTGGTTTTGTTCAGCTAATACATTAATGAATAAAATAGCCTAGAATAAGATAGAAATTAGATGCCTTTAAAATAAACAGGCAGTATGTGGACTCTAGTTATTAGTTAGCAGCAAGTCACACCGCAGACTTAATTTCTCTTGCTTGGCTCCTGAGAACTCCTAGAGACTCTGTCCCCAGAGCCCTGCCTGCTGGACTGCTCCCAAGAACATCTTTTTCTCAGTCCCCCAAGGATGTGCCTTCAGAGTGACACGAGGACCCTTGCAAACAACAGAGAGGTCCTTAGGGAGAAAAAGAGGAACACACTCAGTCATTTTTCACCTTGCTCCCCAGTTGTCTTAATGATGTTGCGAGATTAGAGTTTTATGTTGTTTCCGAGAAGAGCTGATCCCAGACTTTTCATGGACTAATCAGCTTTTTTTTTTTAAAAAAAATGGGAGGTCACCATAAGGCAACCAAGTTTTTACTTCGTCCATTAAGAACATAAGTAAATAAAACTCCATAACTGCGATAGTCATTGTTCTATAAGGAAAAGCACATTTAAAATATTAACAAAATAGGGAGGATGTAATCACAGAGTATTGGAGAATTCCTTAAATTCAATGTATATAGTGAGACTTTCATGAAGTGAACTTGAGCTTATTTTTCTGATTATGTTGCTGGACCGGCAGGAGATAACATGCAGTGTGTACTGTTTTTGAGAGAAGGAAGGGATGGCTTGTAAACAGCAGAGCAACCAAAGGGCAGGAGGAGTAGTGAGGAGGATTCTTCCTGCTGCTCACGATCGACCTTATGAGCCATCAGTTTCCGGAGGGAGACACAGTTCCTTCCTTCCTCCTGGTGCTTACACTTCTGAGAATTGCTCTAGGGTTGAATATGGGGAACCTATTTCTTGAAAGCTGAATTCAGCCATTACTTAAGGATTTCTGAAAGTACCAACAGATGACAGTAGCATTTTAACTTGGAGAGAAAAGAGTGCTTTAACTGGATTCTGTCATCTTAGTTACTTATTGAAATCTGTTGATGGTGAAGTGGGTGGTAAGGTAATATTTGCATTGGCATGGCAACCATCAACTTAAAAATTATTTTCATCTATAGATGGTGTGTCTTGTGTTGCCTTTAGCTTGTGGGTGGCCTGCACTCCATATTTCTTGCACATATCTCTTTTTTATTATTGTCTAAAGTTTTACATATGTCTCCTTTTTCCCCAATTGAACCCCCTCCCCGCCTCCAGCCATTCCCACCCCAGGCAAGCCCCCACCACCCCAGTGTCTGTGTCTATTGGTTATGCTAATATGCATGCTTACAAGTCCTTTGGTTGCTCTCTAACCCCCGCCACTGCCATTTGTCTCTGGATCTATTCTTTTTAACCCCAAGTACCCCTAGAGCAGTGGTCGGCAAACTCATTAGTCAACAGAGCCAAATATCAACAGTACAACGACTGAAATTTCTTTTGAGAGCCAAATTTTTTAAACTTAAACTATATAGGTAGGTACATTGTTATTAACTTAATTAGGGTACTCCTAAGGCTTAGGAAGAGCCACACTCAAGGGGCCAAAGAGCCTCATGTGGCTCGAGAGCCACAGTTTGCCGACCACAGCCCTAGAGAAACAGCTGTGGGCACCTTGGTATTGCTAAGTCCCCCAACCAAATTTTGTGGTGTTACTTAGCTTTTCTGTTGGCACCTTATCCTACAAAGATCAAGTGCTTGACATCCTTAGTCATAGATCAATGTACTTGTGATTGTTATTCTCATAATTGGAAATCATCTCAGTAATGTGGGAATCTGTTTCATTACTGTATTAGCTAAATATTGTTGTTTAGAGAGAAATGAATATTCAGTTTTAAGATCTCTCTCCCCTTCCTCCTTCCTCTCTCTCTCTCTCAAAATCAATAAATAAAATCTTTTAAAAAGAAGAGTTACTATCTAATCCTTGAGTACATTGATGATTATTCTGAATTGATATTTTTGGTCTCATTTAAACCCAGTGAGTATCCAGTAAAAGGTGCCC
Organism: Myotis brandtii; assembly: GCF_000412655.1. Classification (NCBI taxonomy): domain Eukaryota; kingdom Metazoa; phylum Chordata; class Mammalia; order Chiroptera; family Vespertilionidae; genus Myotis; species Myotis brandtii. The sequence goes on along the minus strand of NW_005366455.1, from coordinate 3,574,269 downwards.
ACCTCTATCAGTGTGATAATTGGGATGATTTCCTCTTTGCTCTGTCCATATAGACTCCTGTAATGAGATGATCATCTCTGCATGTTAGAAAGATGTAATGTTTAATCACTGCAAAATCTTCTAGTGGGAAGGTCTATCTTTAGGTCTATTTCAGGGCCCTGTTTCTTATTCCTATTTCTATAGACTTTTTCATAATTAATATGTACTAAGCATATGTAAATGAGAGGAAATGATAACCTTCCATAGTGATTTTCATGGCAGTCTTTTTTATTATTTTAATCATGTGTTATTTAACTGAATATATCCAAAATATCATTGTGACATGTGCAATGGGCTGAGTTTTGTTCACTCAAAACAGTTGCCATTCTAACTCCCAGAACGTCAGAATGTGACTGTTTGGAGATAGGCTCTTTAAGGAGCTAATTAAGTTAAAAGTGGGCCATTTAGTTGGGGGGATCTTAATCCAATATGATTGGTGTGCTTATAAGGAGAGGAAGTTTGAAGATAGGCAACCGCAGCGGGAAGACCATGTGACGACACAGGGAGATGATCATCTACAAGCCAATAGGAGAGTCCTCAGAAGAACCCAACTGGCTGACACCTTGATTTCAGACCTCTAGCTTCTGAATTGTGAGAAAGTAAATTTCTGTTGCTTAAGTCAGCTAGTCTCTGGTGCTTTGTTATGGCAGTCCCAGCAAACTAATACAACGTGTAATTAATTTAAAAATCATTAGTGAGATGAGTTTACATTACAAAATAATAGTTTACATTATTTTCTTTTGTACCACATCTTTGAAATCCAGTGTGTATTTTACACTTGCAGTGCATTTCAATTTGGACAAGCCACAGTTCAGTGCTCAGTAACCATAGGCAGCTAGTGGCGACTGCACTGGACAGTATAGGTACAGAAAATATACTCTGAGGGCCTTGATGGTTGGCGGGGGGTGGAGGGGGATGAAATAAGAAGGCCAGGAAGCTAAATAGATGTTTAGTGACCAAAGAGGAAAGAGGACATTATCTTGGTTTTTTTGTTGTGTGTTTTTTCATTAAAAATTAATATGTCCACATTACATAAAATTAGGGAAAAATCAAAAAGAGATAAGATGCCCTATTCTCTATAATCCCATTACTATAACACAATCACTTTAATATTTTCCTTCAGCCTTTTGTCTAGATATTTTGCCTCTTTTTGTATATAATCATATTTCCTACTCTTATTTAATATGATGTTCATATTTTCCACATCTATCATTTTTAATGGCTATATAATACTCTATCAAGTGGAGGCAACAGAATTTCATCAGTGTCCATTAGTATGACAGTGTTTAGTGTGTACAAAGAAAGAAGGTAGATTAAAAATATAACAATAAAGAGAACTAAACCAAGAAAATTAAGAGAAAGCTTTTAGGAAAGAACTTCTAATTCTTCAAAGTTTGGGCAACTCACCAGGCATGAGCACAAAGCACAGTGAAGAGTGAAAATAGATGAGAAATGGGTTATTTATCATCTAATAACATTTAAATTAATGTGATACATTTAGTTATATGCAAAATTTTAATGGCTCTTTATGGTAATTATGTATAAATTACTCTCTAGGTCCAGAGATGAATGTTGACATAGGTAATCTCATAATATAATTAGGGATACCTTTACATGGCCAAACAGAATTTTCAATTTTCCTCCTCTCTTAGTTTTCGCGTACTTATAATTAGTTTCAATATCAAGTATTACCTTGGTACTTGTTTTATTCAACTGCACTGGATTACATTTTCCCCTAAATGAAACTTCTTGTATTTCCTTATTAGAAATTATTATTTAACACTCACAGTGAGTAAAGAACTGTAAAATATGATATTAAGGACAGATAATTTAGATATAGTTTCTGATTTCAAGTGACCTTAGAGATGAGTGCCTCATTCATTCATTTATTACAAGCGAAATATAAAATAGGACTAAAAAGGCGAGTTGGGGAAAAGGTTGGGAAGAGTCTTGCAGACCAGGCTAAAGAGTCTGAACTTGATTTCAGAGGCAAGAGGAAGACAACAGAGATCTTTGAGCAAGACTTAAATATTTCTACACTTTAGTAAATGGTTTTAGAATGACCATGCTGAGGACTGTGAGGAGAAAGGACTGAAGCAGGAGAGATTTGGGGCAAGACGTCCAGATAGCAGGAGACTGATGGAAAAGCCTGGAGAGTAAAGATAAGGGCCTGATAAAAGCACTGGCAGAGGAAGGGAACTCCTCTGTCTGTAATTTAGGAGAATGGATGCATGCGGAGGTAAGCTCCAGAGGAGTCGGAAAAGGAAGAGCCCTAGAGAAAAAGATAATAAACTCTGCTTTTACTCGATTTTGAGGAGTGTCTGGACACACTGGTGGAGAGGTCTTGTGTTTAAATAGTAGACTGAAAGTGAGACAAGGAGAAAGAGTCCTTCTAGACATTAAGGAGGAAACGTATGCATGCCAAGAAAGCTTGCTCTGTTAGCAATGAGAGTTTCACGAAGTATAGAGTGCTCAACAGTGCTTGACCACAGCTGATGTGCAGGGAATAAAGTCTGAAAATGTACACGAAAGTCATCAACGACTTTAGCAAGAGCAGTTTAATAAGTTCGTGAGAGACTGGTTGGTATGACTCAGTGGTTGAGTGTCAACCCATGAACCAAGAGGTCAGTGGTTAGATTCCAGGTCAGGGCACATGCCTGGGTTACAGGCTCAATCTACAGTAGGGGTTGTGCAAGAGACAGCTGATTGATGTTTCTATCTTTCTATCCCTCTTCCTCCCTCTATCTCTAAAAATCAATAAAAACATACTTTAAAATAAAGTTCATGAGATAAAACTCAACCATTTATAATAAATGCTTACTGAGAGTTTTTTTATGTGCTGGATACTATTCCAAGCACCTTACCATATATTATCTCATTTAACTCTTTTTACAATCCTATGATACATTTTCTATAACTATCTCCACTTTCTCATCTCATTCCACTGGATGAGAAACCAGGCTCAGAGGGCTGAGTACCATGGGAGGCCACTAGGTAGAGAGGGCTGGGGATCAAAGCAGGCAGAGTCTACCTCCCATGCACATCCTCACCACACAGAGTAATGAGTCAGGGAACATGTGGGAATTGAGGAAGCAGAGAAAGCAAGACTTGGTGGGGCCGAGCGACAGAGGCTGGGGACCAATTAGTCAAACCACCCTTAGGAAACATGGAAGACACCTGGGTGGTGTTAATTGCTGAGAAGTGGGGGAGTCCAAGCAAACCAGGAGTAGAGAGAAATATGACATGAGGTCCTGGGAGAGGGTGGAGAGGCATGGAGGTGTAGCTTTGGTGGTCTACCAGTTGCTGTAGATAAATCTAAGGGTGGTGGCAGGAACTTTAAGGGAAATCATGGCTGAGGCAGTCAAGAGCCGCATGCAGTCCAGAGGGAAGCGGTGTGCATGTTGTTTGATGGCAGCATAAAATCTGGAATCACTGCCACGGGGAATGTCAATGGGAGCTGAGGAGGAGTAAGTAAAACCAGCACTGAGCAGTTCCAAGGCAGGAGGAAATGAATGGGAGGTTGCGTGTAGGTGTCTGCAGCATTATGGGAATGGCAGCGGGCCTGGGGGAGCAGGCATGCACTCATGGGAGTCCTGGAGGAAAGTAGATGTCAGTGAGAATAGAGAGGTCTCTTTTCTCCTTTGTTGTATTTTTCAATAAGTCTGGAAGAACAAGCTCTTTAAGTACTAAAACAGAGGCAGGAAAATGCTGGAACAACCTCCAGGTCCAGAGATGAAAATAATAGCTAATATTAATTGAGCACTTCGGGTATATCGGAGCTTTTCTACACACTTTGCAACCAGCCTATGAAATGAGAACTATGTAGGAGATAACTGGGAGAACCACAGCTTCCATTTGTGAGGGCCACGAGCCAAGCCAGGTTTCACTTAAAGGAAAGAGTTGTAGGAAGGGTTTTAGTGAAGAGATAAGAAATTGCAATTTTAGACTTAGAAGAAAAATTAGAATGGGGAGTTCATAAATCAATGTTTCTCATACTTGCTGGAACTAGGTACCCCCTGGGGATCCTAGGAAATACAGATTCTGATTCTAGAAATTCCGAGTCAAAGTTTGAATGGTCCCTGAAAGCACTTTTTAAATAAGCTCTTCATGATTGAAGACGTTTGGGAAATACTATCATGGAGTTAAGAGTTGGGAACAGGCAGTTGGAAGAGACTGGGGCCTATTGGAGGCCCAGGTACCAGGTACCAGGTACCTGGAGAGAACGCCCTTCCTTAGGGAAGAGAGATGGAAGGGCAAAAGGAGGAAGGGTTCAAACCAACGTTTAATTTTTCTTCGTTTTACCTAAGAAGTCCGAGGGCTGACATGTTCGCATTCAGAACGGAAAAGCCAAGTGGGAGTTCCAGGTTTTTCTGTTGCCAGAGCTCACCAGGTGCACTGCTCAGGAGCACAGCTTGTGAGGGCTCAGAGGACAGAAGTTAGCAGAAAAGAGATGTGATTTTAAAAAACAATGAGAGAACGATCTCTGGGAACTTCTCAGGCAGCTGCTGATGGGCTGTAGCTAAGCAGGTCCCTTCAAAGTCGGGAGGCAGGAAGCCATGAAAAAGCATATGAGAAAAACTATGGAGGGGAGTTCGCAAGGCTAAGTGCTGATTCTCACCCATGAAAAAGCATATGAGAAAAACTATGGAGGGGAGTTTGCAAGGCTGATTCTCACTGACTTTGATTGAAAAATTGTGGTGAATTTGAGGTGTATGAGCAATGGTCATTCTCAAAGGCTCCATAATTCAGCCAGTTCACTTCAACTTCATTGAACGGCCTCTGGTTTTGCTTCAAATCCCCGCCACCATCAAAACTGCTAGAGATGATCAAATGCAGCTGTAATGTAGCTGCTGTATGGACAGGCAGACATAGCCCTCCTCCCAGAGCTTCATGAATTGGTCTCTGGTAAACCTACGCCTTTGGAAAATGTTATTGAGTGAAATGTATGTGTGCAAGCTGACCCTTTAGGGATGATTCTAGAATGTATACCCTAAGTCTAAGGTTATGGCAAAGGCTAATGTTATTGTTGGATTTTTGTTTTTTTAAGCAAACACAGTGTCTGATTTTAACAGGTGTATTGGCAAAGAGAAGGCACCAGCTATTGTCTTATATTGCTATTTAAAAATATACTCTCACAAATGCCTTCTCCATCATTTCATACCCTGAGTACTTCCTGTCTGTGTCAAATCCTAGTAATTGGCAAAGAAAAAAAAATAGTGGCCTTGTACATGATTTTAGTTTGCAGGCATTAGACTGAGAAGTCATATTTAAATCATTTTACTTTAAAAAATAAGGTGGATGTCTATTTTTTCTGTTGAATATTGTACACATAGAATTCAATTTTTTTTCATTGCAAATGCTGTTAACATTTGTCTTTCCTCAGTGCTTAACAACCAAAATCAAGTCATCCATCCCAGATCTGCTCATCATACACAGCCTAAATCAGAGTGCGATTCCCAGTCAGGGCACATGACTGTGTTGCAGGCTCGATTCCCAGTAGGGGGTGTGCAGGAGGCAGCTAATCAATGATTCTGATCACTGATGTTTCTCTCTCCCTCTTTCTTCCTTTCTCTGAAATCAATTATATATATATTTCCTTCTACCTTTCTTAATTATTCTTATACTTTTCCTTCTGCAACTTTTTATTTTGAAATCATTTTAGATTTACAGAAGAGTTGGGGAAAAAATAGTACAATTCCCATATACCTTTCACCCAACTTTCTCTAATGTTAAGATAGTGTATAAATATAACACACATAAAAAATTAAGAAATTAACATTGGTACAAAATTATTAACTAAATTACAAACCTATTTGTTTTTCACCAGTTTTACCATTCATATTCTTTTTTCTGTTTCAAGATCCAACCCAGGATTCTACATTATTCTGTCTCGTTGGTCCCCTGTGCTCTGGGACAGGTCTGCCCTTGTTTCTGCTCGACCTTGACACCTTGAAGAGTTTGGGTCAGTTACTTTGTAGAACATCCCTCATTTGAGTTTATCTGATGACTTATCATGATTAGATTGAGGATGTGTATTTTTGGCCAGAATACCACAGAAGTGATGTGCGCTTCTCAAGGGGCACATGATGTCCATATGTTTTAGAACCGGTGATGTTGATCTTGCTCATCTCATTAAAGTGGTATCTATTTGGTTTCTTCACTGCACAATTACTATTTTTCCCTTTGTAATTAACACACACCTTGGGGGAGATAATTTGAGACTATGCAAATATTCTATTTCTCCTCAATACTTTCATCCACTAATGTCAGCATCTATCAGTGGGTCTTGTGGGCAGCTATTATTACTGTGCTATTCCAATAATCATTCTTATTGGGTTTATTCCTTCTACATTCACTACTTGGAATTCTCTATGAAAGAGCTGTCCTTTCTTTGCCATCAATTTATGTATTCAATATTTATATCATTATAGTGAATTTATTTTGTTCCATGGATTATAATCCAGTCCTATCATGATTTTGTTGGTCAAATTATCCCAGCTCTGTCTATTGGGAGCTCTTTTAGAATCGCTCCTGTTTCCTTTTGCTTTGTCAAGACTTCTTGAGAACTTTCTTACTTTTTGGCTCTATGTGGTACTCCAGGATGATCTCATATTTTCCTTGCCACCGCCAGGGAGTCAACCACTTTCCTAGGAGGCCCAATTCCTTTTATTAAGACTTCTATTCAGAAGCCAGGATCTGAGCTAGGAGTGCTCATTGCTGGAACCATTGCTTCTAGACCCTCTCAGCAAACAGGACTTAGAAATATATATACTTACTAGAGGCCCAGTGCACGAAATTCGTGCAAGAGTAGGCCTTCCTTCCCCCGGCTGCCGGCACTGGCTTCCCTTTAGCACCCAGGACCTGGGCTTCCCTCCGGCAAGCACCTGGGACCCAGGCTTTCCTCACAGCCCTGGCTTCGTCTGGAAGGTCATTTAGAAGGACATCCAGTCTAATTAGCATATTACACTTTTATTATTATAGATAATAACCTGTACATCCACACACATCTATATCTCTGAATCTGTATATACATTTTTAAACTATGAGTTTATGCTGATACTACCAATTCCAATCCAACACCACAATGTTTGTTATAGCCTTCCCCCTTTTCTTATTGCTAATTTATTTTCATATTGTGAAAAAAGCTGGCAGTCATTATCTACAATATATTTACTTCCTTGTTTATCCCTTTAGTATTCACCTAAAGTTGTTTCAGAATTTCTAACTCCTAGCCTTGTGCTAACTGAAGTATTATATATGTGTATAATTCTTTTTGTCCTCACTCTACTGTAGCCACTAAAAATACTGTTTTTCAATGTTATTTATGCTAGTTCTTTTATTTCCAGGCCCTTCAATGTGGTTATGTTAGTTATTTGCAATATAATTAGGTTCATTTCTTATAGCTGTATTCCTACTCGGGGTCCCCTCACCCCACCTGTTGGCTAAGACAGTGTGCAGTAAAAGTCACTTTGTTGTATACAGTTCGTGGGGTTTGGATAAGTACAAAGAGTCGTGTCTCCACAGCTATGATGTAGAACAGTTCCATAGCCACAAACTCTCCCCTCCAGTCCTGAGAATCACAGATCTCTTTTCCAAAGTCCCACTTTTCCAATATGCCGTCAATAGAATCAAACAATGGGTAGCCTTTTGAATCTGGCTTCTTTCATTTAACACAATGCACTTGAGGTTCATCTGTGTTGTTGTGTGAGTAGCATTCCACTGGGTGGATGCTGTCCTCCCTTCTCATGACATAATTTGTGATCCTTGTCCATGCATATACTATGTATATTCATAAAATTGCCCACTGGATTGATGCTCCTTGGGACTGTGAAACTGTGACTTTGAAAGTATGTTGTTTATTATCTTTCTTTAGCACAAAGTTTGCATCATTTCCTGTTATTTACTTTGGGGATTTTCTACAACCATCAATCACTTTAACATTCTAAGGAGGGTCAGAACCAACCTTTAATTGTTTTTTGGTAAGATTGACAGGGAGAGTATCAATAATTGAAATCTTCGTGTAAAATACAAGCCTTGTAATAGCTACTTCTCCCCCCAACTACTTAAAGGTAGCAGAATTGACTCATTTTCAGTTTTATGTCTTTTGCCTTCCTTTACTCATCCTCTGGTGGAAGCACTAATGAGTCCTCAGGTAGCCATAAAAACGGGAAGGTGGAGGAAAAGGGGAACCACAGGCTGTGGGTAATCTACATGGTAGATAAAAAGCCTCCGTGTCACTGAGAATTGATTGCATTCTAATAAAATAGATCTGGGTGGGGATTATGTATCTTTGACTTATTTTAGATTTCCATTTAATGTTTGGCATTTGTCGATTCACTGCTAGACTTATGGTCTGTCCTGAAAGTCTACCTAAAGGGATATATTCCTGTGCAGAAAGTACCTACCTCCTAGCTCTATTGTCTTTTGCAGCTACCTGTGTGCTCTTCACTGCAAAGTGTGGCATTAATTGGTGTCACTGGGAGAATCTTAATTGCGTTGAAACAGATATTTGTTTTAATATCTGTCCATGGATAGGCACACATGGATAGTCTTCTAGGAATCTGTGAGCTTCTAGAAATTATATATATTAGTGTCTGCACATTTCCTGGGAGGAAGGACCTCAGTTTGAATCAGATTTTCAAAACTGCAAAATTAACCAGAAAGATCATCTACCCAACTCTTCTAATATTGACATGGTAACCCTGAAAGCCCTCATATCCTGTCTCTTTAGTCTGAGAAACATTCATTCAAGCTCAAGAAGCATTGGCTACACTGTAAATTCCATAGGAGAAAGCATTGAATCTTTGTCTTCCTGTATCTCCAGCACCTAGGACAAAGCCTGATATATGATAGGTGTTTGATAAATAACTTTATGAATGAATTCCATTTTTTTAGGCTACTGATAGGGCTTTTTAGTCTATTGCTATAAAAAATCTGATTGGCCTATGTTTTGTAATACATATAATTTAATTAGTTTGCAAGAATCCATGAGGCTTTCTCATATATCAATTAATTAGCTAGTAAATCACTAATAGTAGTGAGTATACCCAGTACTTTTTAAAAATATATTTTTACTGATTTGAGAGAGAGGAAGGGAGAGGGAGATAAGAACATCATTGAGAGAGAAACAGAGATGGGCTGCCTCCTGCACACCCCCTACTGGGGATGGAGCCCACAACCCAGGCATGTGCCCTGACCAGAAATCAAACTGTGACCTCCTGGTGCATGGGTTGACACTCAACCACTGAGCCACAACAGCTGGGCCCCAGTACTTTTTTCTAGTACTTTTTATATTTGCATCATGTGCCTTCCTTTCCTGAATCACTGTGGCCTGCATTGGTGAGAAATGGAAATATATTTCTCCCTCTATATTTTATTACCTAAGGGAGGGCAGGTTTGACTGAGTTTGAAAAGATCACTCTGTAGTGTGAAATCTTAAAAAAAAAAAAGTTTTATTTCGGTTTTTTAAAACTTTGGATACAAGGTCTAAACTGTGTTATTATGCAGAATTGACTATTCTAGCCCTATTGATTTCTAAATTTCTATAGAGGGCTTTCTGAAGAAAACACCGATAACTGGGTTTTGGTATTCAAAAATATATACTAGGGCTGAGTTTTAGAGACATGGGTGATCCTCTCTTCTACAAGGTGGTCACCAACAATTTCAATCCACAATAATCTTTGTTTTCTATACTAACGGTACTATTTAAAAGTGGTACATTCCTTATTTGAGGGATGACAGTTCAACACTAGCCAAGAGCTAAGCAGTAGGCATCGATCAATGGAAAGCTCAATCAATTATACTTATTTCAGGTGGCTACAGTCATGAAAATGCATATAGACATAACATGGATATAAATATGTAGGTATTTAGATATATTACCAAAGTTTGCAAAATGGGATACCACAGCCTGAATCTGGTTCACAGATACTTTACATTTGGGCCTTAGATTATTATTTTTTAATTAAAAATTAGCCAATATTTTAAAATCAGGATATTTCACAACATGGGACAAAATTTGTGGGGGGAAAAATTTAAACTGGTAGAAATCATTGGTTCACGTTGAAAACTTTTTCTATAAATTTCAAATGCTTGCTTGAATTTAAGTTTCACCAAAGGCTTTCCTGTTTTCTAAAAATTTGTTTTGAACTCCATGCTTGCAGTTCTGTGGTGTTACAAACTCTGAAAGTATGTTCTGCCTTTCACCTGTGAAAACGTTGCTATTAACCCACATGTGTTCAACAAAACTGACATTGAGCTGTTTTTCTGGGAGAATTGATGGATTTATGCTGCTCCGTCCACACATTCTTGGCAAGTGCCCTTTTGACCACTGGCACGTATTTGTAAGACTGTCTGCGTTGGTGGTAGACCCTGTGGTTATGGAATAGGTCCAAGTTAACTGGCCCACACAGGGGAGCCAACCCATGACCTCGACCCCATTACCACAGTGTTCTAGCCAACTGAGCTAAATAATAAGTAATTGTTTCTTAGCAATCTGACCAAATCAGCTGGCATATATTAAGGGTCTGTCTGTGGACAAGGGTGAGGATGTCAGTGAACAAGGGAACTTAAGATAATGGGAAAGTTATCAAGCCCTCACATTGGTTGGCATGTTGTATTTGGCCAAGTAGTTACTAAATTGGACTTTGTCATTACAACTAATTGCATATCTGGGCAATTCAAACTTAAAAAAAACCCAAAAACCTAAATTTTATTGAATAGGGTTCTTTTTTAAAGATTCGGAATTTTTGGTGAATAATTCATAACATATGTACGAACAATTGGGGAACATCACGAGATGGAAAGACTTTGTAATGAATTGAAGGATTCAAGTCCCTATTTGGTCCCAACTACCAATGGCTTTAGGCCATTCGGTAGACTTTCTGAGCTTTGAGAGGGTTGCATAACTATGATGGCAAAGATCCCTCTGGCCTACACAACTTTCTATAATTCCACAATTTTTGAACCAATCAGAACACTTTGCATACAAATCTCTTTATAGCTAAAAATGCAAATGGAATATTTTCCACAGAGAGATAATTAAATAATATTCAAAAATATTTATTGAACAAACTTATTTTTAAAATATATTGGTGCTTGTAAAAATTGATATGTAATATGCATATTTTATACCAAAATCCAATTTAAATCCAATAAATAAATAAATAAATGAGCTATGGTTTTTATATATTACATGATAGGTTATTAATGGCATTTTATATTTTAAAGCACTTATAATCACCTTAAAAATTTTGATTTATCCAATAATCATTATTTTAGATGCAACATATTAATTAATTGCTTTAGGATTAATATTCATGAATCTTCTCATTTTTTTTGTCTATTAATGTGACCATCTTAGACCTACTCTCCTCTCCCTAACTTGCTAAACTTATATGAAGCATGTCAAGTTCCAGCTTTCCTTAACAAATTGTACATTATTCCAGTTCTTCTTTCTTTTCTTTGTTACTAATGCTCTCAAATATTACATTTATAGAACTGAGATAATGGCTGGATATATTGTTCTTTTATCCAATCTGATTCTTACATCACTGAATTGGCTAGATCCGTGAGCCCACAAGGCTCAGTAGGATGGGACCTAGAAAGTCTTAGGGTTGTGTAAAATGAATGACAACAGCTTAGTCACACTTGAAATAATACATTGGCCTGGCTTTCCAGATAACCTTCCAAAATGAAATACACAAATACTGAGGGTTTCTACAGAATCAAATATGACTGTAATGTTTGTGAAAAGGATGAGTTATTGGAAGTTGCTTCAATATTAGGTGGTGAAGTTTAGAAATACTAAACCTGGAGAGACCAGAAGCATTAAATCCAAAGCCAAATACAGGTTGCAGATGTGCTGGGTGATGGTTGCCAACCCAGCACCATGGAGTGCTGCTGCTGATCGGCCCTGTACTGGCTGCCCAAAGCCTTTCTGAAACACAGGCAGATTCTGAGACACTCTGTCATATGAGAAAACACATAGTTGGGCAAAGGTAACATTTCCAATATAATTCCTTGTATGTGATGTGGTCCAAAATGGATTTAATATTTAAAAATAACCACAGAGATAAGGAAACACCCTCAGGCTAATTTACTTGGTTGAATTGCCCACTTTTTTTTTAAGATATGCTCACCAAAAATTCTATCTGGAATGTTCTACTCAGAGGATTAACCCTCTGCTTTATTTAATTATGTGCTTTATAGGATTGTGCATTTAATTACATATACACAAAATTCCTAGCATTGGTTTCTTTTATGATTCTGTGAGAACTATGGCAGCCATTTTGAACTGTAGAATAGTATCAGGAACCTGGGGGAATTATTCATCTGTGATATTGAAGAAAAGAAAAATTAGCCTTTGGTACTGGAAAGAGAGGAACAAGAAAATATACTTACATAGCAGAATAGTAGTTTCACAGTCTAGTGGACAAGCAAATAAGAGCCTGATGCTTTGGACAGACTATAAATCAATTTCTGATTTCTTTGGTCAAATTGTAAATCATCAGTGTGCTAAGCTACTACACATTTCTAGGTGAAAGCATACATTTATGATGTGTGTTACTAGTAATAGCTCTTTCTGAATTATAGGTGATTAGAAAACCTTGTCAGAAATTAAATTGCTGTTGTTGTTTAATCCTGGATATACTTTCTTTAGTGATGTTATATGGCTGAGAATGAGATTATATCCATTTTTATAAAATGATATTACAATCCCACGGGAAACCTATTCCTATGTAAAAGATTCCTGTCTTTTGCCCCGCCCCACCCTGGACAAAGGAAACGTTGATTGCTCAATGGCCCTTGAGTGACTGTCACTTAAGCAGAGCTCCTCAGGATAAGGTGTTCTGGGACCTGGAGGGTGCCTACAATCTTTACTGTGTGACTTAAAGAATAAACAGAAATTCTATTTAAAATAACAAATTACACCACATTTTCAATTTGGCAACCCATGGGTCGCAAACTCAAATGTAACTAGAGGAAGGGAGTTTCTAGACTTTGAAAAAAACTGAAGTAGAGACTCTTGTAAGCAACACAGATTTGAAAATTTTCATGAGATCTGTGACTTTTGTGCCCTAGATGAGTCCAGGTGTTACATACAGTTTCTCGTGAGACACTAGGGATGGATATTTTTTTTCTATTGGCCCATTCGTAGTTGAGAATCAATTCAGTTTTATGACCTGCTCTTAAGGGACTTATCAAATAAAAAGGATATTAGTTAACTTTACTCTAAATCTAACATAAAAATATTGAAACCTGACCCTTTGCCTTATAAACTAAGTTATGGCTCAATTTTTTTAATAGCCTCTTTTTCCTAAAAGAACTCCTTTATTAAGGAGCACAGATGGAGGTTATTATTATTTGGAATTTTGTTAAAGACAGGATGAACTAATGACAAAGATAAGCAGTGTCAAAACTCTAGAGAATGAGAACCTAGCAACTACCTCACACATACCTTTATTTGAAACCTAAGATTAAAGAGGCCATAATTTCTGAGGCTGAAATTAAAGGTCTAAGTACATAGACATCATGTTTTTGTTTCCAGGTGACATCTTGCAGATTAATCATCTTTAATGATGGCTTGGGGTTTACATCTCATTTTAGAACCTGGCATGGTGTTTTTAAAAAAGGTGTTTGTACAACATGAAAGAACTGGTCATCAGAGATAGAAGCCTAAGGTGACTTAGGGCCCCCATGATGTTTAGATAGCCAGGTGTCCTGTCCATTGCCTTTCCTAGGTGAGTCACAGTCTGTCCCCTGTTTAATCTTGCTGTGGCTGACTATAGACATCCAGGCTGTGCCTACCTTGTAGCTCTCACACCTACACTGAGCTAGTATGGTGATTGGCGTGTTTATAGGGACAGTATCTTCTAGCTTGGGAGCTTTGTAGGGGAATAACATGCTGATTTATGAAGAACCATTGGATCCTCCTTCTAGGATAGAGGCTATGAAAAAAGGAGACAAGCAATATATTCCCTGAAATTCAGACTTCATCTGTAATTCGGCTCAGCAACAGTTGTTGAGTTTTTACTGTGTATTAGGCACTAAGAATGAGAGTAGAGACCATTTGACTAATTTACTTACATCCTTAGCATCTACTAGAGAATCTGGCACAAAGTAGGTACTCAGTAAGTATTTGTTAAATGAATGCATGAAGGCGTAAACAACAAAACATATAGAGACTCAGTCCTGGCCCTTGAAGAGCTCATGCTTAAGCAATGGTTAAAATAGTACCCTATTCCAAATACAGCTGGTAGTACCAGCACAAGCCCTCCTCCTCTCTGTAACCTTCCCTGAATCCATTCTCCATCCTATCCTGAATAAAGATACATATGCCTACTCAAGTTTGTTTTGAATAGGAAAAATGTTATGCACATCAAAAAATTAAAGACCTTTAAATGTGAGTTATAGTCAATGGAGACATTCCAGAAATTAACCTCCAACAATTCTCCCTTATTCAAAATTGCTTTTTCTTCTACAGGAAAAAGCCCAGTTAAGAGAGCTTCCATCTTTTAAGAACAATTTCAAACTTAGTATCACTTATTGAAAATCAATATAATAACTCTTTTCTATTGTTTAAGGTTCTCTTACCAGCTCTCACATGCATTAATTACTTTGCTTCTTTTGTACTTGTACAATAAATCCTGGGGGGGCGGGGAGGAAGCCACCTAATTTAAGACTTTTATGGCACAATGGAAAAGTTTCCCACCCGCAGGGGGAAAAAAATCTGTGATGTTCTCATTGTCTTTTTAAGGAATGTTTTATATATTAAAAAGAAAAAATATTTTTTAAAGCCCAAGTTATACTTTATGTGACATGCAGAAGGTTTAGAATATACAGAACATAAAAGAACATTACATGAGCTATAGAGGGTTAATGCTGTGTTCTTAATTTTAAATTTCAGATAAATATGATTTCAGCTTTGATCCTACATGGACTAATTCTTTTGTCACTCAGCTAATTAATTCAGTATGCTAGAGAAAAGATGCTAATTTGGGCATCAAAGAAGTGATCATTTTTTTTGTTTAATCAGAGCTATAAAGATAAGTTTTACCCCCATTAGACTGGATCGGGAGCTCAATCATTTTATTCTTATCCAGTGCAGATGAATTCCAGAGAAAATGTGCCCTGTTATCTGAACTTCTGAAGATGGAGAGGCAACATCCAGGATTTTCTTTAAAAACAGTCCTTTGAATAGTCGTTGTCCATCCCCCTCCCCCAAAATATCAATCATTTCTGAACATTGTCCTTCTGTTCTTTACACGCAACAAGTTAAGGGCACCCTCATTTTTTTCTGGTAATAGATTTTATACAAATTACACATATATTCATTGGTGATGTTGGAATATAAGTTGTATTTGACATTTTATTCAGAGACTATACATGAGGCCTCTGATTTCTACTGCACTTTTTTTTGGTTAGCTCTCCCTGGGGTTAATTCCATTGACATGGGTCAGTCAGTTTTTCCCTTCCCAGGCCCTTTGCTGAAATGGCCCCACCTGCCAGGGAATGGACCTCAGAGCTATTTCCTGCGGTGCGGGGCCAGGATTTCCTTCTGCAGGATGAGTTTGGTCAGTGTGGGGGGAGCCCAGCAGGGTGATCAGAGGAAAGCCCTGCCATTGGGAGAACCTCCCACAGTTGGTAGAAAATGTTTAGACATGAGGTGTGATTTGGTCTCAGAACACTCTTTCCTTGTTTTGGGTTTCTGGGGCATAGGAGGTAGAGAAAACGGAAGGAAAGAGGAAGCAGGAGATGCTGTGGGTGGGAGAGTGAGAAGGGCTATCTGGTTATTAGCCATGGTCAGAACTCCAGCGTGTGGTCTGTCTGACTCAGTATTGGGGTTTATGGACAGGCCTTGGGTCACGCCTGTGCACTCCAGCAGCCTTCAGAGATGCTCCAAGACCCACTTAAAAGTAATAGGAAGAAAAAGGAAGAAACCACATGTATGCTGCTTTGAAATAAGTAAACATTTAATAAAAAGACAAGCCTATCTAACTAGTAAGAAAGCATAAGAATGTAAAAAAAGAGAGATCTATTTCTTTAATGCTCCTGTTAAATATATTTCCCAGAAATCCTAAGCAGTTAGTCTGCATCACTGAGGCTCTTGCCTACGATGTCTCAGAGCCAGCGAGAGCGTATGAAAGCGATTAATCAAGTTCACAGTGCTCCTGATGAGGATTTCTCCTTCTGGAAAGCGGAGGGTAGAATAACTTAAAACCCAGTGTGGTAGTGACAGCTAATACGCTTTTATAGTCCCCGTGTGGATCTGAAAATCATACCTTATTAGTAACTTTATCTTTCTTGCTCACTCATTCAGGTTTATTTTTATTTCTGGCCTCTTTTTCATATTTTCCCATCTTTTTCCTAACAGAGTGATGCTTTAATAATCTCAGAGCAGAGTTTTCATTTGCTACAAAAAGAAAAACTCATCAAAAGTAACTGGCCAGCATAGCCAGTGTGCTCAGTGGTTGAACATCGACCTATGAACCAGGAGGTCATGGTTTGATTCCTCGTCAGGGCACATGTCCTGGTTGCAGGCTCGATCCTTAGTAGGGAGCCATGCAGGAAGCAACCCATTGATTGATGATTCTCTCTCATAATTGATATTTCTATTTCTCTCTCCCTTTCTGTTTCTCTAAAAAAATCAATAAGAACATTTTTTTTTCAAAAAACATATATATATTTTTAAAGTAACTCTCCAATAGCTCCCAAATTCCTTAACTGATTTTTACAAGTCGGTCTTCTAGAGGGCCTCTTCGCTTGGTTGTTATTTGTAGGAAGATGGGTTATTGGTTATGTGCATTTTGCTTTACTGCATTTCCTGGATCCTCTAGAATTATTTTTTTAAGTGTATTTTATTGATTTTTTACAGAGAAGAAGGGAGAGAGATAGAGAGTTAGAAACATCAATGAGAGAGAAACATCGATCAGCTGCCTTCTGCACACCTCCTACTGGGGATGTGCCCACAACCAAGGTACATGCCCTTGACCGGAATCGAACCTGGGACCTTTCAGTCCGCAGGCTGACGCTCTATCCACTGAGCCAAACTGGTTACGGCTAGAATTATTTTTTAATGTATTCGGTATTTCCAAATTCATGTGTTTCCTAGCTCCTCAGTCAGGGCAGGCAAATTAGCTCAAGGATTCCCAAGTCACTTGAATTGAGCCTGTGGGCTGCCTAAGACTCTACCCAGCAGGTGTTTTATCCGTTTAGAGAGAAATCTTAGAGTGTTATAGGACCTCTCTGCTTTTTAATCCCCAAAACAAACATCAACCTATTTGAGATCTGAAGATTTCTTGCTTGGGAATGAAGAGTTGCCATGACCACCAATTTAGGAGTCACATCCTGGAATTAAGAACAGCCCAGAGGAAAGTAGTCCTTTTAGGGTAGATGGGAAGGTTGGCCTCAAAGGAAGTGGTAGATAAAAATATCAGTGGGATTAAACATGTTTGTCATTTTCATATAGCTTGCCTTCATCTTGGAAACATATAAACGTATCCCAAATAAATGTCTAAACCATATGCCAGAGATTAAAATATTAATTAGAAATCTTATTTTTAGGGCTTCCACTGCTTGGCCCAATTGGAGTTAACACGACTTTTAAGATTGAGTTCTTCAGTTACTAAAAAGCATCAGCTCATTTGCTGCTTGTGAACACATCCTATGAAGCAAATCCCTGTCTCCTTCCACAGGCCATGGAGTGGACTTGGACTTTTAAAATCAACGCTTCTGTTTGGGAAAGCATAGAGTGATAGCATTCCACCCCCCTCCTGAAAAGTCACCAGCATTAACAATGGCAATCCTACATACTGTGGGAGGCTAAAAATAAAATGGAATGTTTGGGTTTTTTTTGCTTAATCAAGATTGATTTCCAACAAACGAAATGTGTTCATTATTCTATCAATAATATTAACATAAAAGTAGGCGATGCCCTTAGGTACCCACCAAAAGGAGGGAAAACTCTCTAATTGGTCAATTTTCACTGAATTTTTATCCGATGCATTAACTCTCAAATACAGTGGGAGCCATCTGAGGTAAACAAGTAAAGACCTCTGTGGCATACGTTTTAGAGAGAAGCAATAGCTGAAGTGCACAAAACCATAGGAGATTGCAATGCATGGAAACTAATTTTGTTGGCATATGCATATGCTAATTCACAAGCCAATTTAGAATACATCAGACAACAGAACCCTTTTATGGGTGAATTTCGGAATAAACTATGGAAATACAGTCAAAGGTCTGTGAACTTCTCTCCTCCCGTATTTTGCTTGAGCTATTTCAAACTGTATAATTTATAAAGTGCTAAGACAATATCATGTGTAGTTTGTAAGTCAGCTAGTTACAGGGAGAATGAACCATTATCCAACTCCAGCAAACATGACCGTGAGGCTTGTGCATTTTTACATCTGACATCATTCCATAGATTTCCAAGTTCAATATTAATGGTGACTGGATCTCGTAGCCTTTCCAAATGCATCATGGACACCTAAAGGTATTCTTCGATTGGAGGGGGGGAAATACATTCTATTTCAAACTTTCAACTATCCTTGGGTTCATAGGTCACCATTAATTTGGAATAAGATTATCTGAACTTTTTTCTTGCCCACCTTTTAATCATCTTAAGCCATTGCTCGGGGTTGCTTTTAAGTGGAAGAAGAGTGGATGCTAATAGCTGCCTAAACAGCCCAATGGGATCTAGGAGGAAAGTTGTAGACAGTACTTAGCAGAACGAGGAAGTGAATTACATGAGAGACCAGACATGGAAAAAGCCAGAGATGAAGCTAAACATATTGTGAATTTGGATCATTTGCCATCCTGCCTGGGAACCTGCAAAGGTTTTGAATGTCATCATTATCTAGAAAACTCGATGAAAGATATAGAAGAAAATATTTGCTGAGAAATTAGGGGATAACTACTTAGAATTGTATTTAAAATCTTTATCAAATGAAAAGTGATAGGATCCCAGGGCTTGTTTTGTTAAGTTAGATACTACCTGAGAGTTGATGCTATTAATGTTTAAATTATATGTATATAAACCATATGATGTGTAATGGCTGTTCAGTAAATGATTGAATGAATGAATAAGCCATTACTTTCCCAGATGGCTTCTCAGGGACTTCCTACCTAGGCAAAATCACAATGTAAGTAAGGTCTGTTTTCGGTATTTTTCTGTAACCCTTTATGTTTCCACCTTGTGTATTCTACTTCCTTTGATTTCTTCATTTCTGCCAAGAAATCTCATTTTATCGATAGAAACTACTTCTCTTACACATGTTGTATCATGTTATCTGCTAAATTATTTACATGGGAACACCTTCACTTCCCCTTTATCAACTCTATAAACAAACTAGTTTCTTCTCCTAGCCATTTCTTTTTCTGAATCTCCTCCTGCTTACAGCCAATCCCTCCAGAAGTTCTGTATATCTCTGACCTCTTCCCTTATCAAGAATGTTGTTCTCCTACACCAGTGTTCATGGTAGCATTATTCACAATAGCCAAAAGGTGGACCTACCCAAATGTCCATCCACAGATGAATGATAAGCAAATATAGTAAGTACATGCAATGGAATGTCATTCGGCTTCTAGAAAGAAGGAAATGCTGATACATGCTATAATATAGATGAACCTTGAGGACATTAGGCTAAGTTAAATAAGTCAGACACCAAAGAATGAATATTGTATGATTTCACTTACATGAAGTACCTAGTATTGGAAAATTCAGACAGAAAGTAGAATAGTGGTTACCAGGGGCTGGGGAAGGGGAAATGGGGAGTTACTGAGTGGATACAGAATTGCAGTCAGGGGGTGATCAAAGTATTCTGGCAAAGGATGGTGGTTCAAGGTTGCACAACAATGTGAATGTACTTAATGCCACTAAAATATACACTTAAAATTTATTAAAATGGTATATTTTGTTATGTGTATTTTACCACAGTAAAAAAATAACTTTATTCCCTTCTCTGTTCCATCTCTAACCTTTCACACTCTGTGGCATTTTTTCTCTCTCAGCAAACAAAAGTCCTTCAATATCAGCCAAATTGAAAATATCCTTCTTGAACTTTCCACCCTGCCTCTAGCTCCCATCCTACCAGCAATGGTTGTATACACACAGAGACACAAAATTTTAGACTTATCTGCCATTCATTGTTGATATCACTTGTCCTCTGCTTACACCTCTCCACTGAACTTTGCCAAGATGATGAATGGCGACCAATTGCCAAATCTCCAAATCTAGTGGATACTATTCAGTCCTCACCTCTCTGGACTTCTCAGCAGTATTCCAGGCCAACCAATCAATATTTCTCTCTCACATCAATGTTTCTCTCTCTCTCTCTCTCTCTCTCTCTCTCTCTCTCTCTCTCTGTGTGTGTGTGTGTGTCTTTCTCTCAACATATCTCGGGTGAAGATTACAATAAAATGTATGTTACATTGTGTCATTTCCACTTAAAATGACTTGGTTTCTCCTCTTACACTCTTTAAATCTCCCAATTTCCTTGACTAGCTTCTCTGTTCCTTGAATTACTAGGGAATGACCTACTGTCACTCTTAGACTAAACTCCGAGCTTCTCTCAAACCTGCACTTTGTGGTCCTTGCCCTTCTTGCCCTCAGGATCCTGTGCGAGTACCTGCTCTGCTCTCATTCCTTCAGCTACTCTGACCTTCTGTCGCTGCCTGGGATGCACCAGGCCTTTCCACCTCTTGTCCTCTGCGTGTGCTGATTCTTCCACCCACAAGGCTTACCTCCTTTTTTTGCTTGTCTGGACCTCTCGCCCTTGTAGTCTCAGTTTAAATGTCATCTCCTCACTGAGCACTTCCCCAATAATATCCTAGTATTGTCCCTCTTAATACCCTTCATAGCACTTTTTACAACTTACAACTGTGTATGTATGTGTGTGTGTATATATATATATATATTTTCTTGTTTGGTAACAGTCTCCTCTATTAGAATGTCAATTCCATGAGGTAGTGCCCAATACAGTACCATACCTAAGTACTATGTCACAGAAGAGATGCCTAGTAAATATTTTTAAAACAAATTCATAAAGGAGCAAAGAAGAAAGCTAGCAAGCTAGTTTTCCATAAAGCTGTTTCATATAACCTCTCCATAGAAATGAACAGGGACAGGTGTTTTAAGCAAACTTATAATTCATGAAAATCTAAATTTACATAAAGGGTATGTTGAAAGGTGATTTTTCCACTTTACAAAAAGATCCATCATAAAATTCTTTAAACAGGCTTCCCAGGTACATGGAACATAAGATTTTATTGATTGAAACCATATGTTCACACAGAATTCTTCAGGAAAATATCTTTTATATAAAACAAGGTTGACCTGTAAGCAATTTCCTTAAGGCACCTAGCCCAGAATGGCCAATCTCAAATTTCCGAGGTAATAGATAATGGGAGGCCTGGAATGCAGTGGATATTTGAAACTCTAGAATGCAAAGCAGTCATTTCAGCCATTTAGGGTCCTCATGAATTTTCTTACAAAAATAGCTAATGGGGAAGTGAATCAGGGTATCTGAATCTCCCCAACTCCTCTTCCTGTGTGTCAGGGAAAGTAAGAATGGCTGTGAAATGACCCCCAAAGAGGCTGCTTTGGAAAGCAGAACAAAGGCTTGTAAAATTCATCCAATTGATGCTTTTCTCCCAACTCCCTACCACCACCACCACCACTACCACCACCACCGATAATTAAGTTGTCTGATTGCAAAACTGGAATAAAGAATTATGTGTGTTAATATGTAAAATGCAGTTAACTTCTCTGGCTCTTAATTTCCTCATCTGAACAACATGAGAGTCCTTTTAAAGATTATTGTTTTATAATTCTGTTCTTGAACCTACCCAAACTTTATAAAATAAAGTAATGTGTGACTGTTCTCTCTGGTTAATGAAATAAATTTCTCAGCTATTTCTGCCCTTCTTGTTGGAAACTTTAGTAAATGATCATGAACTGTGATTCAAAACATTTATAATACTTGTGGAATTGGTTGATTTGTTTATGACTAATGATTCTTGCTAAGAAGAACTTGCTTTGCAGAATTTACTTACAACCAACCTTTTCTTGACCAAACATGTTCCACTAGGGTGGGAGTATAGTAAGCTATTCTCAAGCTGCAGTAAAATTGAAATACTTTAGCTGCAGGAAGAAAAAACACTTGACTGGTTGTCGTAATAAAGATCAAAGTATACTAGGGCATAGGTTAGTTTTACCCTTCATAAACAAAACTACTTTTGTCTCAGAAAATCCAAAACCTTCAAATTTAGAAGAAGATATTTAGGACACAGAGAAAATATCTATAGAGTTTTGGGCAACATTTTTTCCCTTATCAACTTCCTGAAGCATTATTCTATCCTCACTCCCCACAGTTTTTATTTTTTTGCCCAAATATTACTATATCTGATGACATTTTGAGGGAAAATTGTTTCTATATGTGATGTACTAAGGTATTCTTTCATAAATAATTTTAGAGTAATAATATTGGCTTCTAAGACTTTTCTGCATGAGTCTGAAAAACTAAAGAATATATTAATGGAAACACACATTATTGAGATATCTCCTGCTTTGTAGGTTTAAGAGAGACCTTGAATATATCAGCAAATCTCAATTATATTTGAAAGTTAATGTTCTTAAATTTTGTATTTTTCTTTCTTCCTTATTTACGTCTATAAATGATATCAGGTCATTTCTTCATTGAGGGAAAAAAAATTAGATGCAGAAAGGAAGGCAGGAAAGAGAGAGATAGGAAAAAGGCTGGGGATGATGGCGTTAAAGCTGATACTTGATCAACCAACATCCCAAAACTAGGCTGAATACAGAGGGAGAAATGCAGTAAGAGCAGAAGCCGATAGAGAGAGAGAGCAATGGGAAGAGAGAAAGTTCATGAAAGAGGATTTATTAATTGGAATTAGAAATTGCACAATATGCAGAAAAGTCCAAATTGGGAGAGACTCTGAGGAAAGTAGGATGCATTTGTATTCTGATAACAACAAGAATGTAGATATTAGTGGTGATATCTTCCATGTGCGATACTTAGAGCTGCCACTTGACTAACAACCTCTGCTTTGTTTTTGTTTTTGTTTTGTTTGTTTCTTAATCCTCACCTGAGGATGATATTTTTTCCATTGATTTTTAGAGAGAGGGAAAGACAGAGAGAAATATCGATATGAGAGAAACACATTGATTGGTTGCCTCCTGTACACCCCCAACCAAGGCCCGAGCCAGGGAGGAGCCAGCAACCGAGGTATATGCCCTTGACCGGAATCAAACCTGGGACCCTTTGGTCTGCAGGCCAGCGCTCTATCCACTGAGCCAAACCTGCTAGGGCACAACCTCTGCTTTAGATTGAAACACAATCTAGAAAAAACAAATATAACCCATTTGCATGAAATTCAGAAGAAAACAAGAGTTCCTTACAAGTTTATAAGCCAGGTCCTCATGTGTGGAGATTCTGACTCACTGTGCATTTGTCAGGAGGTTGGGGGACAGAGAGCAGGATTGGTGGGGATGAGCCAGTCAGCCCAAGAATGTGTAATTTGAAAAATGTCCTTAGTCAGAGTGACTTTTTTTTCTGTTTATCAGCAGAACATCAAGTCTTTTTATTTTTTTATGTGTGTTGATCCCAAGACCATGGGAGACTGCTTCTGAAGAAAATATTTGTTGGGAAAAATGTCTGTCATTTAAGAATGTGTCCTGCTAATGATTTAATAGCTTTTTTATTTCAAATGTGCAATTTATTTTCCTCAAAATGCTGAGGAAACACACTGTTCTTTTAAATGGGACTCTAGTTCACTGTTGACAGGGAATGTAAATTGCTACAGTCACTATTGAAAACAGTATGGAAGTTCCTCAAAAAATTAAAACTGGAACTAACGTATGACCAAGTAATCCAGAATCCATTATATTCTGGATATATATCCAAAGGAATTGAAAGAGGATCTTGCAGAGATATCTGCATTTTCATGTTCATTGCAGCATTAGCCACAATAGCCAAGATATGGAAACATCCTAAGTGTATTATCAACAGACAAATGGATAAAGAAGACATGGTATATACAAGGTGGGCCAAAAGTAGGTTTATAGCTGTGAGTATGCAAAACATAGTTTATTCTTGTATTATATATATTAATTATTGTACACCTTAAATTTACACAATGTTATATGTCAATTGTATCTCAATAAAGGTAGAGAAAAACATAAGGTATCGTAAGTGCCATTGTGTCCAGTTAACAACAAATGTGCCTGACACCAAGAAGTGCTCAGAGCACACTCACCCTGGGCTGACTTAGGAAGCCTGTGGCTATGTAGGAGACTAAATGTGCTGAGAAGGAAAGAGAGCTGTGGAGGAGGCAACCCAAGTTCTAACCCCAGCCCTGTATGGAATTTGTTAGGTGGTCTTGGTCAAGGCCTAAGGCCTCTCAGAGCTTTCAGTTCTCCATCTGTAAAATGACAGTATTAAAGTAGGTGTTCAGTAAGGTCCCTTGCAGCACCATCGTTATATTATCCCATGAGTGTAACCTTAAATGTGCATGCCACTTGGAGCTCTGGAGTCCTGTTTCAGAGGTTGGTCAGGTTTTACTTATATTTGAATGATAACCTTTCAGTTCTTTAATCTCTACTGAATTAATGGTTTTACATTTTTGGTCTTTAACCATATGATTTTGTGCATGCTGTACAATCAATATCTGAATGGAAAGAGGGAGAGTAGAAAGAAGAGAATTCAATAACTATGTTATTTGTCTGCTTTCAATATCTTACTTTACTTCCATTTTATGCAAAATGATTTTGTATTACTTAGTATAAAGAATTATGGTTTAATGGACTCATCTCATAAATATATTAAATGTACCATAACAAGAACACTGTTATTGTTAACAGCCATCTTCTCCTTCATGTTTTACTAGATTTGGAAAGAAGAAAGACGAGAAGGGTGGGAAAGCTGAGCAGAAAGGTCCTGTGAAGCATGGGGGCCTGCGAGAAGAGGAGCTGGAGAAGATGAAAGAGGAACGGGAAAGGTGAGCAGAAAGGCTGGCCCTGTTGCATGTGAGCCATGGTCTGGGTTTCATTTGGTTATTGCATCCATCAGCTGGAGAAATTTTACTTTAAGAAACACAAGAGGTTGACTGATACAAATGGAAAAGTACTTGATATAAAAGGGGACTGCCTGTCTTGGGGGATTTTTATTATATTTTGAGAAGAAATTAACTTCATGTTTTTTTATGTCAATATTTATAATTTCATAATATGCTACTCCTGGTTTTGACTTTATCAGTGTATATTTTCTGTATGGTTTAAACAACCAGTTTTTTTTAAGTAAAAAAATATCATTTTGATGTTGATGTTTAGAATGATCATATTTCCGTAGTCTGTTCCCAATTTTTGTCAAACTGTTGTATGCCTTCTTAATTTTATTCTGCTAAATCCATTTGCGTACTGTAACTTGAGAAGTACATGTCCTTCATTTTTTAAAAGCCAGTGTCTTTTATTAGGCTATCAGCAAGTTGCAAAGTATGTCACCCATCTGTTAAAGGACCGGTTCCATTTACTGAAATAATGACAGTTTGCAAGGACTGCATTCTCCAGTTTGAGGAGCTTAATGTTCCCATTTGGACAAGAGGTCCTTCACGTATCTGTGATGTTAACTCTGGCATTTATCCCAAGTAGATGCGTAGATATTTGATTTTGAAACATGTAGTAGAATATTCATATTTCTCCATACTTAGTTGCGCCTTTACAACTAAATGAAACTTGGAGAGAGTCTGAGATTTGACAAAACTAGCATATAATTTTAAATATTCAATTCTGACGTCATTGTGTATCAGGTCAGATTTGTCCAACTTTCCACTTGCTTTTTAGTAACTACAGCCCCCCCCCTTTTTTTTTAGAGTTGCTCATACTTATTTTAATACTCTAGCATGTATACTAAGAAAATCATACTTATTCACTGTTTTCTAGCACAGAGCAGACTACGAGTATCTACAGTTAACCTTTGACCCCTATCTTATAGTCTATTCCCATTGGGAAGGCTGACTTTATCAATAGGGAAAAAAAAGAAGAAACGATTTAGTCCTTTCTCATTTTTGAGGAGTTGATAGGCTCCAACCCAGGGTCAGTGGAGCAGTTAGAAGGAAATCAAGTGCATTGCATTGTTGTGGACAATTCGCCTGGCAGAGCTGCCCCAAGGACAAGAAAGACGGATTCTCCAGCATCGCCCAAGCGGCAGTAACCCTGTATATAGAATGTGCTTCGGGCTAAGGTTTTAATGCATGTATTGGCAAAGACATCAGTGTGGCGAGCCCACATCACAGTGTGCTGCTCCCTTGGCTTTACTTACCGAGGCACCACATCCTATGCCTCATCCTCTGGAAACTGAGCTGTTTGCTAGAATGCAGACTTCATATATTTTGTGGCTCAATACTTGCTTGGGGTTGGGGCAGGAGGTGGGGGGAAAGGGAGAGAGACTCATAGTAGCTAGGGAACTGTGTGCCAGCTAGAAAATTGATAACCCATAAAATAAGGTGGGTTGTCTTTAAGCAAGAGTTCATTTCCTTTCTGGTTTTGCTTTTAGGAAGCAGGTGCCTGAGGGAGTTTTGTTCTTAAAGCAAGGCTGTAAATTCGCCTCAGCTGGCTGTATAGGCTTCAGGTCCAATTTTTAAAAAAATATATCTGGTCAAAATATTGAAAGAACTATGCTATTAGCCTTCACTTAGGCCACGTCCCATACATGAACACATAAAACGCATCTGATATGGGTTTCCCAGAGACAACATTGTCTCAATCATGTGTGAGGGGAAGAAGTTGGAGGAGTTGATTTTATGGTTGGGTGCTATAGAATGAATGACCAAGGGCATTTCAACAGCTCAGGGGCCCAGGGCCACAGAGGGTAGAGGTGGGGGCTGAACAGTTGGCATTACTCCCAACCCTGGAGTCCCATTTCTTGGCTCTCCATCATCCATAGGAAACCAATTCACAACTCTTAAAGAACTCAGTGAGCCTATCACTCTTCATGGCATGGCCATGGAAAACATAAAGCAAAATAAGAAATAGTGTATACAAGTTCATAAAGTTGTCCTTTTCCCTAATACATTTAGAATTTATTACCTTATGATGTTTCAAGCCATCCTATTGCTTACTGCTTTGTCCTAGATATCGAGTTAGTAGTTTTTCATTAACATATCCCTTTTACAAAGGATTTAAAGCATTTACATAAAATATATACCATACAGTGTTGAAGCCAGCTTGTACCAGCGTGTGAGAGACAATTATTAAGCTTTCAAGAATTCTGTGAGCTAGTTGATAAATCCTTGGTAGCTGGAAATTGGTTATGGTGAGAATGTTTACTACTCCACAGAAATTGGCAAATGCAAAAAGTTTGAGTTTGCTTTTTCAAAGAGGCAGCTTACCAACACACCGCTGAGGGGCTATACCAACTCTATTTAGTGAGTACCCAGGAAGAAATACCAAAAATAGAGGCAAAAGAACACAATACTCATCCAAATCAAAGCACATGACTTCCTATAGAAGCTGGGTTTCTCAAAGTGTGGTTCATGGGCCACCTACATCAGAATGAATCACTTGAGATGCTTATGAAAAATGAAGATTCCTGAGTCCCACACCAGCCGTGCAGGATGAGACCCTTGGGAGTTAAGCCCAGGAGACTGTGTTTAATAGGTGAGCCCAGGTGATTCTTTAGCATTCTCATGTCAGAGGACCACTGACTTGGAGGTGCAGGGTTTGGCTCGAACATTGAACTGTTCTTATTCTATAAAAAACGATACACAGATTTTTTCCCCCCAAGAGGATTGAATAACCCAGTCTAAAAATATAGTCATCTTTCTCATACATCCTCTCTGTAGCAGGCCTCCCTAACTGCACACTGTTTTGCACACACAGAGGAACCCTTGCCAGAGCTCATGCCTAAGGGAAGATGGGTCACTTTCCCCAGCACCTCCCATGCATGAAAAAACATGGAAAAACTATAAGTTCATTAAGAAAATTTTGGAAACATAAAAAAGTGTAAAGAAGACTATTAAAATCATGCATAATTCCATCATAATTTCATTACTACTATAAATATCTGTGGAATCTTTTTACTATGTATATTATTTCTTTGAAAACTTGGTATTCATACAGAATATACAAGGTGTCTCAAAAGATGTACATGCATTTTGAATGATTATAAAGTCAGTGTTCATTAACATACGTTCATTTTCAAAATGTAAAAGTATCTACAAAAGTGAATGATGTTTTTGTCAACACCTGTTTTCAAGCTGATGACCGTTCTGGTCCAGGCACTGCTAATGACAGGAAGCAGTAGAATCACAAACAGCAATAGTCATTTTGTTGGGCATTTGCATACCCCCAGTTCGTTGACTGTTGTGGGTTTTGTACTGTAGACTTTATCTTTTATGTATCCCCATAAAAAAGTCTAGTGGCACTTTAGGATAAATTTTCTTTGTTCACCCATTATTTCAAATCAGTTAAACCTGAAAAGGAGTAAAATTTAAGTGAGTTATCGGCTGTTAAAGTATGTACACATTTTTGCAGATGCCCTATATAGTATCTTACCTTTTTTCATAGCATTATATTATGAGCATTTTCATTGATGTTTTGAAAAATTTACTTATTTATTTATTCTTTTAATCCTCACTGAGGATATTTTTCCATTGATTTGTAGAGAGAGTAGAAGGGAGGGAGAGAAACATCGCTGTGAGAGAGACACATTGATTATTTGCCTCCTGCATGCACCCCACCAAGGTATGGGCCCTTGACTGGGATCAAACCCGGGATGCTCTCTCCACTTAGCAAACCAACTAGGGTAAAAATATGTAATTTTGATGACTATCCAATATTATGTGAGATCAATATACCGTAATTTATCTTCTATTGTCAAACATGTAGAGTTTCCAGTTTTCACTGTCCCAAATAGTAATTCCTTGATGAGCACCGGGTACAAAAATTTTTATGGATTTCCTTTTCAAATCATAGAATTTCTGTTTGGAGGCTCAATTTCCCTGTAACTGTTTAGTTTAAGGGTTAATCTAAATTTAATTCTAAATTTTAGGATTATATCACACCTCTCCATTTCTCCCATTATTTTATTATGATTTCCATATCTCACTATTATCTACATATCTAAATTATGATATGAAACTATTTGGTACTATATTACTATATATGAAGAGTTTACTCATAACTATAGCTATGAAACGGTCAAAAAAGCCATAACAGGTGGATTGAGTTACTATATTAGATTGGAGGAATGCAGAGTCCAGAATAGTGTTTCTCAGTGGGGATGGGGGGACGGGGAAAGTAATTTTGCTCCCCAAGGAACATTTGGCTGTTTCTAGAGACATTTAATTGTCACAGTTTTGAGGGGATAGGAGGCAAGGAAGGAGTTGCTACTTCCATGTCCTGGGTAGGGGTCAGGGATGGGCCTAAGCATCCTACAATGTACAAGACAAGTGACTTGTCCTACACAAACTGTCAGTGTGGAGGTTGAAAACCCCTGTTCTAATCTCTGGACTTCACAAAGAGAAGGTGCCTTCCTGGACATTAGCATTGATCGTCTCATGATGTCCTGTGGCTAACACAGAGAAATATACACCAGATGACATAACCCTGGAGGGATTATGAGCTATTGGAGAAGCTGTACCCAAGACTGCTAGTGATTCCATCCATATAAGCTTGCAAGAAAAAAAGTTTGTCTCAAATTTGATTTTTAACGCTGGCCTGATGAGCATTGGCATCAAACGTGGTGCCTGTGGGTCATATTTGAATGCCAAGAAGCTGCAGGGTTTGATAATGTGTCGGATGACAGAATCATCTGGAACAATGGATTGAATCAAACACAAAGAAACTTAATAGGAATAAATATAAAGTCTAGCTTTTAGGTCCAAAACTGAACGGTACAAACACAGGATGTGGAAGGATAAATATAAAGTCTAGCTTTTAGGTCCAAAACTGAACACAGGATGTATATTTTGACTTAATACCAAATATATGAAAAATTTGCCTGATGGTTTTCTTTGAGGGAAAGTTTAGCATGAGTCAATATGAGGATGTGCCTGCCAAAAAAGTTAATCCAGTCCTAGGCTACATGACTGCAAGTCCATAAACAAAACGAAGGAAGAAGCAGTAAGTCCAGTTTTACACAGCTGAGATAATACCTGAAGCCTCCTGTGCTCTCTCACACACAAAGAATGGCAGCGCCAAATCCAAGTTGTTTGAAAATGTTGAAGGACCTGTGAGTCATAGTCTGCAGAGTTAGGAGGTAGCTGATTTCACATGATTGAAGGACTTTCCTATGGAAAGGGAATTAGGCATATTTCATTCCGTCCATTCTATTCTCTGTCTCTCTGTCTCTGTTTTTATTCATCCACTCATTTGTTTTCTTGAAGATACTAGTGAGGAATTATTTTAAGAGAGATGGCCTTCCGCCTTCCACTTAATAGAAGGGAAAACACTCATGACGCAGTAGTTTGTTGACACTGAAAATGTCTAATAAGGAACCGATTGAGAAACAATTAGTGTGTTAGGAAAGTATTGGACTAGGTCAGAGTTTCATAAACTTCAGTCATTGATATATTGCCTTCATTGTCTTATTTATATTTATACACATGCAAATCAATAAAATATATAAGTGCAAAATCATGTAAGTTACTGTAATTACATACATTAAGCCACATGCCATCAAAAATCTTTTTGTGTATCATCGATGCTGCATTTGTTCTTAGATTATCACAATGGTCTTCTCCAGATCTCAGGGTCTTAGAAATCCTATATAATAAAAGCCTAATATGCTAAGTGTCTGGTTGTCCAGTTGGCCATTCAACCAATCAAAGTGTAATATGCTAATGATATGCTAAGGCCACTTGATTGCTCGCTATGATGTGCACTAACCACCAGGGGAGCAGACAGTCGACCAGTTGACCAGTCACTATGATATGCACTGACCACCAGGGGACAGATGCTCCCATTGGTAGATTAGCTTGCTGCTGGGGTCCGGCTGATCGGGACTGAGTAAGATGGGCCAGACACACCCTGGAGCCCTCCCATGGTCCCTCCCTGGCTAGTCAACCTCCCGCGTCCTTCCTGGGCCCCAATCGTGCACCGGTGGGGTCCCTTGGCTTGGCCTATACCCTCTCACAATCCAGGGCCCCTCGGGGGATGTCTGAGAGCCAGTTTCGGCCCGACAGTGGAATGACCAGTCGCTATGACGCGCACTGACCACCAGGGGGCAGATGCTCAATGCAGGAGCTGTTCCCTGGTAGTCAGTGTGCTCCCACAGGGGGAGTGCTGCTCAGCCAGAAGCCAGGCTCACCCAAGGGCTCCCAGACTGCGAGAGGGTGCAGGCCGGGCTGAGGGACCCCCTGAGTGCATGAATTTCATGCACTGGGCCTCTAGTATGTACATATCTAAGTATAGAAGTATTTACCTTGAATTTCTAGAGTGGCCTCTCTTGAAATTGCCATGGCATTGTTTCATTGTAGTATGTGCACTATTCTTTTTATTATTTTTTATCACCTTTTGTCCCCTCTTTTACCTCCCACCCATTCCTCTCCACTCCCGCAATCACCATACTGTTGTCCATGTCCGTGAGTTCTCTCTCTTTTTTTCCTTCTTTGCTCAGTCTCCTCTCTAAATTCTCCCCCGAGCTGTCTGCCTGCTCTCTATCTATGACTCTGTCTCTATTTTACTTGATAGTTCAGTTTGTTCGTTAAATTCCACATGTGAGTAAAATCATATGGTACTTGTCTTTCTCTGACTGGCTTATTATAGCATAATACTCTCCAGGTCCATCCATGCTGTCCCAAAGGGTAAAGTTTTCTTCCTTTTTACAGCAGAGTAATATTTCATTGTGTAAATGTACCACAGCTTTTTTAAAAAATTTT
>NW_005366455.1:3430784-3542293 GCF_000412655.1 Myotis brandtii | reverse complement strand
TCCATTGGTTAGGCTTATATGCATGCATACAAGTCCTTTGGTTGATCTTTCCCCCTTACCCCCACCCTCCCCTACCTTCCGTCTGAGGTTTGACGGTCTAATCGATGCTTTCCTGTCTCTGGATCTGTTTTGTTCATCAGTTTATGTTGCTCATTATATTCCACAAATGAGTGAGATCATGTGATCTTTATCTTGTACCACAGCTTTTTTATCCACTTGTATATGCACTATTCTTATCTGAGTGTATAAGCTCAAGTTTCCCGCTCAACATTGTGCACTAGGATTTTCTTTGCCTCCTATTTGATTTGTTGAGCTGGTCATGTGTCCCCTCCTGAAACACGTCAAACAGCCCACTGCTGTGAAGCCCTGTTTTAAACAAACTCATATTTTTTCTAGTAAGATTGGAAATATTAAAACATTAGTTCTAAATTTCTACGTGCATTGCTAGGAGAATGAATTCAATATTATATTCCAAGATTATTTCTTATAGAAATTTTTATCAGGCTAAATTAAATTAGCATTTTTCAAACGTTCAGATTATGTAAATTCGTACAGTGAACAGAAAGCAAGAGATTGTCTTAGCCAGTCGGTGAACATATCTTTTTGTTTTATTCCATGACTTGAACTTAAATTGATAACCTTCTACAAAGTGTGAAATTAACCAGTCTTAAACCTATAAAATACCTAACTCCATGCATGTTGTATTTGTATTGTTAATGCCTTGTCAGAAGTCAGGTGGAGATTAGGTAAAAAAAAAAATATATATGTTTCCTCATTTATCTAGGATTATGGTACTGAGGGAGGAAAAAAATCTCCATTGACATCAAAGGCTGTCTTCCATTAAAGTCCCATATCACCGAAATAACATTTCATTAAATGAAACGTCTTACTAATATGGAGTGGGAGAAGGAGTTTAATAACAGGAGTTTGCACTTCAAGATTTTCTATTATTCTTATATACCATTATCAGAGTTTATTGTTCAAGGGAGCTCATTCCGTGTGTTAATGAGACGTTTTTGTAGATCTTATTAGACTCTTAGAAGGATAAATGAGGAGGTGAAAGAGGTGACTTCCCCCGTCCAGGATTGAGAAGCATGAAAACATATGGCTCTTGTTTTCAACCAGTGGCCTGAACGGAATGCCTAAGTGAGAGTGAAGCTAAGATTAGGGAAGTTCGTCTGCATTCAAGGTTCAGTGTCTGCATTCAAGGTCCTGAACGGAATGCCTAAGTGAGAGTGAAGCTAAGATTTGGGAAGTTCGTCTGTTTCAGTGTCTGCATTCAAGGCTCTAAGTTTTCTTTCCTGGTAGGAAGCCTTCCAAGAACGCACAGTCCTCTCCCTTGCCTTATCAGCCAGGCTGCTTATGGCCTGTTCCCTTCGTTTAAATCAATACATGTGTTTTTGATATTTGGCAAACCGAAATTTAATTATGCAGCTGCAAGTTCCCCCCATAAAGGAAATGCATCTTAGAGAAATAAAAACATTCAGAAACCATTTATAGTTTGAGAATACAAGTGAGTGAAAATCTATTCCCAGCCTCTCAGCATTTTATTTAATTTTGGGAGATTTTTATGTTACTGGAAATTGAAATGAGAACCAGAATAAGGCTAGAGTTTATCCAACATTTGTTCATGCTGCAAAATGAAGATGCTTAGAAAGGAAATGAAAGTATTATATTTGAAATTAACATTTTACTTGTAACCTACATAAGTATTACCCTCCTAAATACATACAGCAACAAATGAATTGATAGGATTTTTTTCATTATTGTATCCTAAAAAGAGTGCCTACTTTATTAAAGATACCAGAAGGCTGGTTTCTTTAATATGCCAAGAGACTCTCTATAATTAATTATTTACTGAACTTAAACATTGGCATTATTTAAACTGTTGAAAACACCCATGATTTGGCATGATCACACTCACATGATTAATTCAGCATGGCTTTGCTCCTCCCTGAATATCCCTGTCTTTTGCAGTAGAATTTGCTAGGTCCTGTGGTGTGGGCAAAATAAAATGTTGGAATGCTTCCCAGTTTTAATAGTCCTAATTTATTATTACCACTGAACCCTGATCAGATCATGGACTGGATTAGATCCCAGTTTTTCAAAATGCCCCAATTTATGGCTCCCTTAGAGTCCTGATAAAAATGTGTATTTGAATAAGGCTTTGGGTGGCTACCCGAGATCCAGTTAATTACTTTTAGATTCTTATTAGATCATCACTGCACGGAAGTTATGAAACATATTACTAGATGATGCTTCTCAGGACAAGGTCATGGTCTCATTTTATGCTGACAGAAAGAAGCTATCAGATTTCTGTTCTTCATAGTACTAACCATCTCAGTGAATGGAAAGAGATTTGCCGTATCCCAGTAATTACTATTGATGCTTGGGTTGCAGTAAGGATGACTCCTTTCCTAGAATAAGAATTGAAGAGGGGCGGGGGAGAACACTCAAAGACATAGGGCATAGCGGCTACTACACCCCACCACCCCGTATTCAGAAGCCATCTTTCAAGATTTACTTCTAATTTAGAAGGCAGAGGGGGATGCTGGTGGTTTTAATATCCATACATTTATTTGATCATTGTAACACCTATCTTCTCAGAAATGCTTGTGGTCACCAAAAAATTTGGCACATTACTGTATTCCTATAGACAAGAGCTGGGATCACCTACATCCTACTGTCGCGCCAGCATTTTTTATGAGCCAAAATCCTTTTATGGAACTTGAATCAATGTTAGAAGTGCTGTATTAGCAACTCCTTGTCAGCCGAGCTGGATTAATACATAAAATGAATCACTTGACTGGCAGGCTTTCCAGTAGTCGTTCAGACAAACTTCTAAGATTAAAGTACACCAGCTCTTTTAA
The DNA here is from genome assembly GCF_000412655.1 of Myotis brandtii. NCBI lineage: Eukaryota > Metazoa > Chordata > Mammalia > Chiroptera > Vespertilionidae > Myotis > Myotis brandtii. The sequence goes on along the minus strand of NW_005366455.1, from coordinate 3,539,423 downwards.
AAAGTGTTTTAAGAGGATACTCTTAAATTCAAATACCCTGGAGTGACATTTTATATTGTTGTATTCAATTATAGTGCAATTGAAATACATTCTAAAAAGAAATTATACTAATCTATCTAGAGTGATTCCATGGAAATGTATAGAATACCTGATATGATTTTTTTTAAAAGTCAGACCCAGTTGGTGTGGCTCAGTGGTTGAGCATGGACCCATGAAGCAGGAGGTTATGGTTCAATTCCAGTTGGGCATGTGCCCAGGTTGTGGGCTCGATCCCCAGTAGAGGAAGTACAGGAGGCAGCCAATCAATTATTCTCTCTCATCATTGATGTTTCTAGCTCTCTCCTTCCTTCTTCTCTAAAATCAATAAAAACATATTTTTAAAAATTAACGTATGGGCTTGCCCCAAGACTTACTTTAAAAAAATTTTTTGTAAAGTTCTATTTATCTGTATTTTGCTTTTAATATACACACAAAAATATATTCAACATAATTAACTAACTTTGGTTTGCACTGAACTTTATGCAAATCAGAGGTCTAGATAGATTTAGTTTGATGAAGGTTACCTACAGCAATGGCAGAATCTGAAAATAGCATTTTCCATGAAAGCTTTGGGTCATTGTAACTTAGAGAAGGCCATTTGATGACTAGAATTTAGGAATAAGAGTCCAACACTTATTTTATCGATTGTTCCCATGCCTTTGGGTAAACCACTTTTGAGGATGTATTCTTCAAGTCCCTCTTGTTATTACCATGAAATAAAATGGTAGTAATAATACTGTAAGACCTCAGTTTTCTACATTTTATTTGGGTAAAATGTTTTTTAACTGCTAAGTTCCTTGGAAGGGAAAAAAAAGGAAAAAATAAAAGTTAAGTGAATCCAGCATATTTACTGTGAACTAGCTCAGGCTGGGCAGTGTACAAATAAACTTAATTTGTTGAAAGTGCTCTGACAGATGTGGGCAAATCAAACTTTTTAAGTCAAATGGCATTTTCTAGGACTTCTAAAGTATTTCGCCTTCATTTCTTGTTGGCCATATGTTATGTTGCATCCTGCTTTGGACAGCTCCCATGACAACGCACCCACTGTGGAGGCCAAGATTATTGTTCACACAGGTTGGCAAGTTCTGCAGGTTCAAAGGACACTCAACCTATTGTCTTCCAGAGTCTGCTTTTTCCCTTTTGCATTCTTTATATAGAAATCCTAACCTAGGCCTGTGTTTTCAAACACTAAGTTTTGAATATGCTTTTTTCCAAATTTCCTGGGCACTTTTCCACTGGGAGTGATTTTTCCCTCCCAGGGACCATTCAACAAGGTCTGAAGACGTTTTTAGTTGTCCCACCAGAAGGAAGGTGCTTCTGGATTCTAGTAGGTAGAAAACGAGACTGTTTCTCACCACCCTACAATGCATAGGACAGCATCTCTATAAGAAAGAATTATCCGGCTCTACATGTCAGTTGTGCCAAGGTGAAGAAACCCTGTTTTAGAGAAATAGATAATTGTATAATATGGATATAGATGTACAGATATAGACAGACATGTGCTGTAGATATATAGAATCTCTATGGTTGGACCTAAGGATGTTCATTTAAAAGCCTTTTCCCAAATGATTGTTGTTTATAACTGTGATTGGGATCAACTGCCAAGGGGGTGACCTGGGGAGGCATGTGGCCAGGTGGGAAGGTTACAAGGCCTGGGAGAGGGTCAGAGCTAGGTTAAAGACCTGCCTCAGCATGAATACAGTCAGGCCACTCAACTGTTTCAAGCCGCTCTGTTCTGATCTGTTAAATGAGAAGTCTGTCTTTTAGACGGTTGGGAAAAGCCGTATTTCTGAAGCAAGCACCTGGCTCACTCTAGGTGCTCAGTGCTTTTTTCTGACCAGCTCTGGGGATTAAAGACCCCAGATAATCCCTTCAGTAGCCTTCGGGAGCCCAGAAGGCTCTGAGACACACCATCTGTGAAAATTGCTGAATTGGATATTGTCGTGAGGAAGAAGGCCAACTTGAATGCAGGCTTTGCCCAGCTGGGAGTCGTGCCAGGTAATTCCATTCAAGAAGCTTCTCCTCGTTTCTTATTGATCACCTGTTGGAAGTTGAGCCGCAGAGTGATCTTGGCAGGAGATGGCAGCACAGCAGCGAGGGAGAGCTGACTGCAGCCAGCACTGGGCTGCCCTGGGAACAGTTCCGGGAGGAGGGGTGCCAGTGGCATGGGTGACTGCCTGCCAGCCTTTCCAAGTCCACAGGGCATGTGGATGCAGAAAGCACTTGTAACCACAGTCATTAAATTCACAAAATCCTCACTTTGCATTTTCATTGTATTTGTTACACTGGTTGGGAGGGTGATTCTGGCCTGCTAATGTTTCAGACCCAGTCTTCGGTGGAAATGGAACAAACATGTCCATGTTCTCCCCGTTCACTCTCTCCTACCCACCTGTCCTTGCTCTGGAGGTTAATTATTGAATGACTTTATAGTGCATCTGAATTGACTTTAGATTGATGTCCAAAGGAACCTGACCCTTTCCCAGGCTCGGACTCCTGCCTCTTTCTGCTTTGCGCCCTTTGTTTGACTTTAGTATAGAAAGTCTAAAGAGGTTGTAGTGGTTTGGGCTGTGGCATCAAAGTCTGCTTTTCTAAGAGGTCACTTAAAAGAGTCTTTTTATTTCAACAACAGGAGTAACAGTTGGCTGTTTAGATAGAAGCTGTAAGTATTCGTGTTCTTGGGAGGATCTTAGGTAAATAATCATTTGTGGAATAGTGATTTTGTGAAGTGAAATTGCTAAATACAACAGGTTGGTGAAGAGCGAATTAGTAAATAATAACCTTGACCAGCCATTTCTCTCTTGGAAACTATTCATGGCTTTCTGTTGTCTACTGTATGTGGTTCACACTCCTTGGCCTAATACCTGACAGTAGCCAAGCTTTCAAATTGTAAGTTTTACTTCTGGCCAAGATGACCTGTATACTCCAGCCATTCTGGAATGTTCATTTTTTTGAGATGACCATAACCCTTTCCAATCTCTGTGCTTTTCTTAAGACCATTTTCCTTACCTGGAAACCCTCCTTCTGCCTCAGTTGGTCCAAATCAATGGAAATTCAGTAAACTCACTTCTTCCATTGTATCTTCCCAAACCACCCAAGTTAAAAGAAAATTCTTCCACTGAATAACCTGGGTCAAGTTACTTAATGTTTCTATCTTTCCTTTGTTTAACCGCAAAGTGGGATTATAGTCATTGTAGCATCATGATATTGTTGTGAGGATTGAGATACTGAAGTGAAGCATTCAGAATAGTGCCAGGCATAGAGATGTTCAATAAAGGGTAAACTTACCATTTTTCGTAGAGCATTTATTCAAAAGAGAATGAAAATTAAAATCAAGTAGTGTTGCATCCCAAACCCAACTCTTCTCTGCATTGGCTGTGCATTCGTGCATGTTTTGAAACCTTTGGAGCCTCAGCCAGTTCGTCTGGAAATTATTTTTCAAAGGGGAGAAATAATATCTAGCTGTCAGAGTTCCTGTGAAATTTATATAAGATGAAATAATTGAAGCATCTAGAGCAGGTCTTGGCATATGGTAGATACAGGTTGTTATTATTGTTGTTATTTTGCTTCATTGAATTGTAGATGTTTATGATTTCAAACGTGCCTTCTCTCCCTCTCTTGTAATTTCCTTGAGGCAAAGACTACATTATAATCATTTTTCTATTTCTCTCAGCATCTAATACATTATGTTTCACAGAGAAGGCACTCAATAAGCAGTTGTTGAGTGATGGATGGATGGAAGGATGGATGGATGGATGGGTGGATGGATGAATGAATGAATGAATGAACAAATATGAAACTGTACTAATTTTAATTTTACATTTCAAGTTAATATTTGCTAGAATGGAACCAAGGGGCAGAATAAGCAGAATCAATGGTTGACAAGGCTATAGAGTTTAGAAGACTGTCCCTTGGGCTATGAAATGGTGTCAAGAAGCATGAGGTCATTTGTAACCAGCAGTAGAACTGTGGGCATGGATCAGCGACCATCAGCACTTGTTTTCCTCTCACTGAACCAGATCCTACCAGACAAGACCTTAAAGTGAATGAAATTTATCCACTTCACACACAAATGGAAATGCCGTGGTCCTAGACCTAGAGAGTTGTTTGTTTGTTTTTTAATTGGGCTTTTGCCCTCATCCTTTTCCATTGGCTTAAATTTAACCAATTGAAATTATTTTTAAGTACCATTCATTCCAACCTCTGAAAAGGAAAGATTTGCCTTTCTAGAGAAAGCTGAACTTGAGTGTATAGATGATACACACTGTCCTTGGCTTATTCTCCATCAAAGAAGGTTATTTTTGTACTGCATGCTGTGCCTATTCAATCAGAATTCATGGTGCAGATTACGTTTCAGGGAGCAAGCATAAAAAACTGTAATGGGAAGGGAATATCAGGAAAAACGGCAGCAGCCATTGGTGATGTACCGGATGCCATAGAGCTACTCTCTTAGGGAGGCACTATGACTAAAATCCAAGTCCATAATTAGGAGTCCACATTACCATTAAATTACACTTTTTATCTTATAATTTCTTATTATATATTCTCCTGCAATTTCACGCCTTTTCTTCTTGTCTAGATCCTAATTCTCTTGAGGCACAGATTGCAACTACTACTTGTTTCATTCCCTTACATCTCGGTAGAGAGAAGATATTTAGTAAACTCCTGGTTGACCTGAAATTATAAAATAATATCAGATTTAAAGTAAGTTACTTATAAAATTTTAAAAAATAAGAAACTCCTAAGAATCAGAAGGAAAATAATGAATAACCATGTATTAAAATAGACTGCCTAAACTAACAGCTAGTAGACGGGAGGAGAGAGGGTTAGGGGGCTTGGTGAAAAAGGTGAAGGGATTAAGCAAAAAAATAAAATAAAATAAATTTATGGACACAGACGCCAGTATAGCGATTACCGAAGGGAAAGAAAGGGAGGTGTGGGAGGTAGAAGAGGTAAAGGGCGGATAAATGGTGATGGAAGGAGACTTGACTGGAGTGATGAACACACAATACAATATACAGATGATGTGTTGTAAAATTTTACACCTGAAACCTATATAACTTTATTAACCAATGCTACCCCAATAAACTCAAGAAATAAAAAACAAAGTAAAATAAAAAAGATTGCCTAAATTTCTTGTCTAGTTTTGAAAGTATAGTGTTCTGCTTAAAAATTGGCCTGATTATAATAGTAAGTACCAGTTAGAAAAAATTAAAAAAACAAAAGACTAGATAAGAAGTTGCTTAGATAAATCCTTTTAAAAAAAATAGCAGACTCTATTAATGACAGTATCAACAGCTAATTAAAAATTCTATTAGTGAAGATATAAAAGATGGCACATTTTCAATTCAGATTGACACTGAGGACTTAGAGATAATTGATATTTGTTCAATAATCCTAAAATGTTTCACAGTCTCTAATAGACACTATGATAGCCAGAGAAACTTTCAAGTGCTAAAAATATATATATCTCAGCCACTTAGAAATATTTTCAGATCAAATAATGTGTCTTTGCAAAAAAGTATAATGTTTTAGCTGAATGAGCATCAATCCACTTTAGTGGGTTGACTTTGTTTAAGAAAAAAATCACTGAATCAAGGAAATACATTGTGTAATTCATATGTTTTTAATCTCCTTATAGTAGATGTAAGAAGAAAGTCAAGAGAGGATAATTACTACTTGAACTTTTAAATCTCAGAGCTGCCTTTTGTAACGGTCACATAAATGAATGCATATTGAAAAAAATTATGCAATGACCATTAAATATTCCACTTTGGAAAAACAAGATCATAGCTTTAATAAAATGCTTTTGTCTTATAATGGGCTGCTTTGATATTCAATTAAATATGTTGTGATATTTTTTTACACAGCAGATTAAAAACTTGGTATAGTAATTTTTCTAGTTAACAATCAGTTCTATCCTCAATGGTTGTAGCTTTGCCTTTGTCAATTTCAAAGGATGGACAGGTAAGACCTAACAGACAAAGGCTTTAAATGAAACTAGAACATTTTACAAAATGTTAAGAAATGGCCAGTCAGTTCTTGAGAAAGCATAATTTTTCTTTGCACCAGCACACAAAAATTCAATGCCAAGAAAACTGGCGTTGTGCTAAAATATTCCCTGCCTCAAATATGTATATGACTTAAGGTAAAAATGGATGCCTAATGTCATTGACCAATTCATATCATCAAATGATAAATATTTAGAGGAAATAAATATACTCTAGTGGAGCTAGTCATGCAACCCACATTGATCAATCCGAAATAACCTCCTGCAGATATCAATTACCATGGCTCACACGACTGAGGTTTACATAAGCTTGGCTCTGCCTAAATTCAAGTAATTTTTTAAAAAGTGACCCAGTATTCCAATATGGGCTGTGAACCAAAATAGAAATTCAACTTATCAAAAATATACTTCTAGATTTTGCTTCTAAGCAGGAGAGGAGGAACACAGTATGTTGAAAGCATGCCAATTAAGAAGGGAAAATTGAGGATCTCCAAATGCCACAAATTAGAAGTCAAATGTATAGTATGTTTTTACAACTTTTCTGGAGCATTTGAAAACATTCGAAACTATATAGACATGCTTATGCTTCTATTTACACACTCATTTTTATATTTCCTCATAATCAGATGACATAGGAAAGGAATTTTTTCATCTAACAAAATCTGAGAAGCTGTTTCAGACATAGACTAGGTGAGGAGTGCTTAAGTTTTATTTTATTACATTGTGGCTTTAGAGGATATCTTTCTGATATTAAGAGACCGTAGCTGTTGGAAAGTTTCACTGTTTGTGGGAATATCTGTAATGTTATAACCCCTGCAAGTGACTGTGTGTGTGTGTGTGTGTGTGTGTGTGTGTGTGTGTGTGTGTGTCTCTGACTGTCTTTCTTTGTGAGATTGGTGGTTACATAGATAGATATTATGCAAATAGTTTTAAAAGTGCTTGGAACTGTACTTCCTAGCCCCCACTCAAGCATTTAATAAGCAGTCCTTGACTAGTTGGAAAATTAGACGTTTTCAGTGTTGTTGTTTTTAAATATTTTTTTATTGATATTTAGAGAGAGGAAGAGAAATGGATGGATGAAAGAGAAATATCTTGGACGGTTGCCTCCTGCACGCCCCCTACTGGGGATCAAGCCTGCAACCAGGGCATGTGCCCTGACTAGGAACGAACCGCGACCTCTTGGTTCCTAGGTCGAAGCTCAATCACTGAGCCACACCAGCCAGGCAGAAGTTTTCAAAATCAATTATTGTATAACATCAGTTTACATACTATAGAAAAGGATGTCCATGAGGAGCATTGGGTACTTGAAAAGGAGAGAAATGGCAGAGTGCGGGGAGTGGACAACAGGTGGGAAGCCAGCACCCCCTCTTGCACCCCACCTCCCTGAAATGCCCCTGAAGGCCTGCACCTGCACGTGAGCAAAAGTAGACTTTTGTTCACTGAAAACAGCTGGTTGGCTCAGATAATTAAGGTAATATGCTAATAAGGCTGATACTATATAAACTATACCCCTTTATTGAAAATTGATACATTCAAAAATCAGTTCATACTCACTGTGGTCCAAGTACTGTAACAGATGCTAAGGACTCAGATTAGTATTTTTTTTTTAAAGCAGGAAAAGGAGGTCTTTGTCATCAAGCAATTTGTAGTTCTTATAAGTAATCCAAACGGTACCTCCAACCCCAGGTGAAGATCTAAAATGTGTTCTCTCAAACAGAGGCCTTCAAGCTGAGGGAACAAATGGACCCTATTTTCAGGGAGGGCATTGGAGCGTGTCACCTGTATATATAAAAGGTGGCAAGTCTCACCCCACCTATAGCTTATTGAGTGCATCTCTTCCTGGTAACCCTCCAACCTGAACCCCGCGTGCTGGAGCCATCCTTGGAGGATCAACTCAGCCACCCTGACCTTTCACTGAAGTGCAGAAATGTGTCTGACTGCTCTGTGTGTGACAGCCCTGGGTGCCATCCAGACAGGAAGTACGCTGGAGGCTTAAGATGTGCATTTTAAGATCTAACAAGCATGCTACTAACAGGCAATACTTATTTGGGTAAACTATTGCTAATCTTTACCATCTTGTATTCACACTTTTTTTCTTTACTCTTTTTTTCTTTTTCACATTTCTCATATGATAGGTCACCTTTAGTTGGTTACTTCATTTGAATAGTTTCTGATTTCAGTTCTAAAAGCACATGAGAAAGATTTGTGTTCTGATGATTTTTTAATATTTTTGATCATCTATGGAACTAATTATCTATTTTACATCCCTGAATCTTTTTCCTCAGGATACACCATTTTGCCTTCGAATCTGAAGTTAAATTATACTTATATGAAATTTTCCCACTTAGAGGATTCGAGTAGATACTTTCTGCTATGATTCACTTTTGACTTTTTAATTATTTTTGGCCTGAACTCTTCAATAATTCAGCAAGCATTAATTGAGAAGCTAGGCGTTTAGGGGAAATAGCAAGATGAGTAAAATACTACCTCATCCCTCAACAAGTTCATGATTAAGAGAGAGGAGAGAAAACAATACACAACTAATTACAATGAAGTTAAACTGTGGTAAATACTGTAACAGGCTATAAAAGTGCTGTATGATCACAGAGAAGGCAGCCATGAATAAATAGTGTTCTAGGTGGGACAATAGGACAGACCTTCCTTATCATCCAGTATAATAGACACTTGCAATGAAATCATTAAAATCAATTAGAAAGTACAACTTAACTGGGCAACATATTGAAAGAGATTTTTAAATTCTTAAACACATCAATAATATATGATATTTTTGCTGCTGACTAGAGAGGAATTTAAGTCTCAGGAAGATTTTTCATTTGAAATCTAAGGGGTTTTCCAAGCAATCAGGGTGCTTTTAATTATAATTTCTTTCTCCAAAGCTGACAGAGGAGACAGTTGAAAAGTTTAGGGCGAAACTTTCTGGGAAAATAGCAGTTAGTTGAGTCAGGCAGATAACGTCAGTTTCCAGTAGTGTGTGAAAGTTTTGCCAAAATAGTTCTGTTGATAGTGGGTTTACATACTATCTATTTGTGTATAGGTCTACTAGTATTTGCAATATAGATATAGATATATGTTTTTTAAAGATGGAGCAAATTGAACTTTTGTTACAGTTTTGAAAAACTGAAAAAAAAATCAACTTGGGTAACAAAAGGCCATTTTTTTCTTTTGTCCCACATATTGGCAACAGATATGACAACTCAAGCTACCTGAACAAGCAAGTTCCATGTTTCTTACAATTCACTTCCCTTTAAACTTTTTCAAGTTAGTAATTATACCAAAACTTCATTAATCTGGATTTAACTAATCAGATCTATACTAATAAAAGCCTAGGTGGCCCTCGCGCCCTCATGTCATCATAAGATGGCTGGCAGGGGAGGGCAGTAGGGGGTGATCGGGCTGGCAGAGGAGGGCAGCTGGGGGTGATCAGGCCGGTTAGGGGGTGATCGGGCTGGCAGGCAGAAGCGGTTAGGGGCTGATCAGACAGGCAGGCAGGAGAATGGTTAGGAGCCAGCATCCCGGATTGATGAGAGAGATGTCCGACTGCCAGTTTAGGCCTGATTCCTGTGTGGGATCAGGCCTAAACTGGCAGTTGGAAATCCCCCAAGGGTTCTCAGATTGGAGAGGGTACAGGCTGGGCTGAGGGACACCCCCACCCAGTGCACAAATTTCATGCACTGGGCCTCTAGTTTGCAATAATTATGTTAGGTTTGGAGATCCCCCTCCTTCCTGCTCGCTTACATCTTAGTGGGAATTTTCTGGAATTCCCTGCTTCTGTCTCACTCATGGGGTAAATCGTAGGGGTCTGTTTTCATTCCCATTGTTGTTATCTAATGTTTTAGATGAAGGAGTAGAGAATCAGCTCAAGGCTACTTCCTTGTTCCTGTGGAAAACAGAAATGCTAACAATATTTTTTAAAAGAAAATTATAGTCAACAGTATGACTCAGAAAATAGCTATAGTTGAAGGAAGACAAATGGCCGAAGAACCAGGTAGTCAAATTTTGACTTATTTTAAACTAGGAAGGAAATAGTTAATGTCTAAAATTTAAAAATGTTTAGAAACCTGGAGGAAGAATCAGAAGAATTAAAAATTCAATCTGATAAAAGTGAGTGCCTATGAGAAACAGGCAGAATGGTAGGGGAAAGGTAGAATAGGGCTCTTTAATTTCTTTATAAGCTTCTAGGGACCCATTGCACAAATTAGTGCACATTGAAAGGAACTGTGGGACACCAGGCTGTGGTGGGCACAGGGGCAGGTCTCAGACCATCCTCCGTGCCTCCGCCCAGCCCCTCCCACCACGTCCCCCGGTCCCATCTGCCAGGCAGCCCTACTCCCACTGCCACCACTCCCATGCGCTGACGGTGCCAGCCCTGCTTGCTCCCGCTGACAGCATGGAGCGATTGGGGCCAGTGCCAGCAGTGGGTGTGAGTGGGGCCAGCGCTATCAGCAGGTGCAAGCTGTGGCTGCCAGCCCCGATCGCCCCTGAGGGCTTCTCCACCTCCCCCTGCTCCTGAGGGGTGATCAGGGCAACAGCCGCTGCTCGCATCCACTAATGGCGCCAAGTGATCGGGACTGGCCGGGGCCGGTGTCAGCAATGGTTGCGAGTGGGGCTGTTGTTGGCAGTGGGTGTGAGTGGTGGCTGCTGGCCCCAATCACCCCTCAGGAGCAGGGGGAGGTGGAGAAGCGGGTGCAAGTGGCGGCTCCAGCGCTAGCTGCGGGCGTGAGCAGGGCTGGTGTTGGCTTCGGGTGTGAGTGGGGTTCCCAGACTGCAAGAGGGCATAGGCCAGGCTGAGGGACCCCCCGAGTGCACAAATTTTTGTGCACCGGGCCTCTAGTTCTTTCATAATTCTTTTGAACGTTTCACTTGGGGGGGAGGTGGAACAGAGAGAATAGACCATGCCCCCCAGTGCCAGGCATAGGCTAGGCCTTCAGCAAATGAGGATGAAATGTATCAAGTAAACTTACAGCTAACATTTCGTTACTCCATTGTGACTCTTCAGTATCTCAGGTGTTACAAGGATGAATATTGGAGCCGAGAAGGCTGGTCTTTAAGTGATGCATGTACTAAGTCTTCTAAAAGAAATTCTATTCAGTGAGTTGAGTTAGGACAAGTTAAAGGATTAGTATGTTTTAGAAAAATTTGCAGCCAACAGATTCAAGCCAGAAGCATTTGCTGTTTTGCTCTCAATCAAGCTGAAAATTTAATTAGCTGTAACATCCCCATTCCCTGTGCATTTCACCAACACAGGTCATATAGCAATTATTAAAAGTAGCTACTCTGTCTAGGGTTCCAAGTACAAAGGAAGAAGCTGGATGAACTGGGCAATGCTTTGCAGACACCCCCAGGGGTGTGTGCATGTGAAATTGCTACTTCCCCCTCAGCTATGTCAGAAATGGAGGATTATTATTATTTATTTACAAATATATATGTTTTTATTGATTTGAGGGGGGTAGGGGCATTGATCAGCTGCCTCCTGCATATCCCTTACTGGGGATCGAGCCCAAAACCTGGGCATGTGCCCCGACTGGGAATTGAACCAGCAACTTCTTGGTGCATGGGACGATGCCCAACCAACTGAGCCACACTAGCCAGGGCAGGATTGTTATTATTCTTGCCAACAATCTCTGTCACTTATGTGCCAGAGCTTGAAAACTAGCTTTTAGTTATATTAATAGCTTTAGCTGTATTAAGTCATTTAGCCTTCTCCCTGTGAGGTAGATACTATTATATCTCTCATCTTACAGGTGACAGAGAGGTTCAATAATTTGCCCATGGTCTCAAAATTAGAATGAGACAGAACTCGCTTCCAAACCCAGGCTCTCTGGCTCCTTCTGCCAGGCTGCTTCTCCATTTCTCAAACAGCAGAGTGCTGCATACCCTCCACTGTGGCTGGGCTATTGGAAAAAGGCCTTCTTCAGTGGAGCTGTAAGGTGCGGAGGCTGCCTCCTGTGCAGATCTGAAGGCACAAGTCTACATGCAAATCTCCCTCATTAAAACCATAATTAATTTATGGAAAGTGAATTGTTATTATTTCAGGGACGAATGCATGTTGGAATATGCTGATTATTTTAATGAACCAAGGGGCTCTTCTGGGATACTTCCACTGTATATTTGCAAGCAGGTCGCTGTAGATTTTCTTAGAGCGGGGATAAAAAGACTGCTGCTTATTTGGAAGTTTTGCTTTATTGAAAATGCAAAAGAATACGTGCACTCTATAACGAATCTGGGGCTATGATAGGGAAGTATTATAGGAAGGCCCTGACATCAGCTCTTTGAAACCCACAGTTGTTCTTCAGGGGGGTCATTTCTTGTGTCACAGATTCAGCTGCAGGACCATGTTGGGTAGATGTTGGGCCCACAATAAGGTCTCCAATATAATTGTTATGTTGACATTTAGAGCCATTCATTTAGGTTCCTTCTTCTATGTTCCATGGTAAACATTTATTATTAATCTTTTAATGACTCACAGTACAAAAACATCCAGAATTTGGCTTACTTTATCTCTTTATCTGCTACCGAGTGTGAGGTTGGTTTCATTGCTTATATTTCTACTTTGCAAGAAAGACTCACATGACACACCACCCTAGGCTCTGAAAGAAAATAGGTCAGGCCTAAATGCTTTTACTTATCAATTCCATTTCTTTATAATCTGTATTAGTTTTCTATTGCTGCTATAACAAATTATCACAAACTTTGTGGCTTGAACAGCACAGATTGCATATCTTACAGTTCTCAAGCCACTATTCAGAAATCAATTTCATTGCGATAAAGACTAGTTGTAGGCTGGCAGATTCCTTCTGCAAACTCTAGGGAAGAATCCTTGTCCTTGCCTTTATTTGGCTGCCTCAGCTCCAGCTCATGGCCTCTTCCTCTGTCTTCGAAGTACATCTCTCCCACTGTGTTTCCAGCCTCACATGGTCTTCTCTCTCAGGCTCTGCTTCCATCATATTTGTGCATGCCAAGCACTGTGCTAGATATTGGGGTTGTATCCATAGTCAGGGAATAGATTTGTGCTCCTGCGAAGCTTACATTCCTGTAAACAGATCCATGAGAGAGATCAAGTCGTGTAGTGATGGAACTATAAGGAAAAGAAAATAGGATGAGATGACAGGGAGAAGGGACTGGGAAGGGTAGCTGACATCACAGTGATGTGCCAGCCACAGGAAGCCCTGGAGGCAGAGGACTGCAGACAGAAAGAGCCGCAAGTGCTAATCAAGTCCAAGGCATTGAAGCCACGTGATGGAAGTTTGATAACTAAGACCCAGTGGCATAAGCCAAAGTCATGGAGGGCTTGTGTCTGATGACATTGCCTCATGGGTCAGATGTTATCTAAATGTAAAAGACATGGAAGTTTTTTAAATAGAGTAGCAGTTAAACTTTCATTCTTTAGGAGATCATCCAGACTGCTAGCTAAAGAGTGGATTCTCCCAGCAAAGAGATATCTAGCCACACCCTTCCTCCACTTAAAAAAATAAAATAAAATAAAATAAAATAAAATAAAGTATGCTTCTTTATTGCTAATAGATGGACCCTGAATATCTAAATCTCAGGTAGTAATGAAGAGAATTAAGGGTGTTTTCCCCACATCTTAAAACTCAAACCACTGCTATACCCTGCTAACCACAATAAAAAACAGTCTCTCCCTTATGCCCAACACTTCACAGTCACGTTGGGAATTTATGGCTCCAATAAGAGGTAAACCAGACCTCTTTTCACCTGTTAAGAGATTTCCTATATTAACTCTAAACATAACCTGGAGCAAAGAGCCACCAAGTGGACCAAGGAATAGGGAGCCAGTCAAATACTGGAATGCTATGGTCAGAACTGAGAATGACAACTCAAAAGAGTATGTCTGACATGACTATTGGTCATTGTGGAGGGACAAATGAGGATAGATCGACGTTAGACTCCCTTGTGTGAAAACCCATAGACCCTCGTGTCAAGTAAAAATCCTCACTGTCATTCTCAGGACCATGTGCCTGTAGCATATGTTCCTCAAATAGCCTCCCTCAAGCTACACCCAGGTGGAAACCAGTGGTTGTGGTTGAACGTTTCTCCTCATCATCCATTGGAGCAGGAATGGGGTGATCCCTCCTAGTTGTCTGCTTACCTAATTGTCCCACAGCTCGTTGGCTGAGTCACTGTAGACACAGTGGGCGCCTCCTGGATTAGCTTGTTGGACCTCCTGCTGGCTGCATGGTGGGGATCATCTAAGGTGGTGGTTGGCTTTTCCTCATGTCCCATTCTTAGCATGTACATGGAGGAGGCCAGGTGTCCTCCTGGCGCCAGTTCATCTTAGATCTGAACCCCTATTAAGGAGGCCTTGTCACTCCCCTTTTGGAATTAGGAGGGGACTTAGTTTGCAGATGTGATGGGCAAGCCTGTGGTTCTTCCACCTGTCACTCCAATGTCCCCTGTCCTTATAATGTAGCCCCGCACAGTTCTGAGTACATAATAAACACTCAGTAAATGTTGGAACCTAAGAAACCAAATTGATTGACAGGGTCAGTTTTTTTGGCATGTGTCTAGACTTTTGAAAATAATCTATATCTGTGGTCGGCAAACTGCGGCTCACGAGCAACATGCAGCTCTTTGGGCCCTTGAGTGTGGCTCTTCCTAAGCCTTAGGAGTACCCTAATTAAGTTAATAACAATGTACCTACCTATATAGTTTAAGTTTAAAAAATTTGGCTCTCAAAAGAAATTTCAATCATTGTACTGTTGATATTTGGCTCTGTTGACTAATGAGTTTGCCAACCACTGATCTATATGGTTTCTCTAGGACAAAGTCACATCTTGAAAAGGCAAGAATAACAATCCTAACAAGCATTGCAGATAATACAGTGGTTCAGTACAATATTTTTGCTGTTTAAATAGTCTCTTGTATAAATAGATCGGGGGGTTAGGGGGGTGGGAGACTGTACTTTCTGCTGCTTTTAAAATGCTTGTGTAGATGTACCACAGTTTTTTAATTTACTCATCTGCTGATGGGCATTTAGGCTGTTTCCAAATCTTAGCTACTGTAAATTGTGTGCTGCTATGAACATAGGGGTGCATATATTTTTCCTGATTGGTGTTTCTGGTTTCTTGAGATATAGTTCTAGAAGTGGGATTGGGGGTGGAGGGGGTCAATTGGGGGAAAAGGAGACAAATATAAATCTTTAAACAATAAAAAAAAATGCTTTATCCTGCAGGGCACATGACTTTTCGGAATAAGAGAATCCCTCACATTGGGCTGGATGGAGATGTTAGGTGTACAGTGTGTGTTTATCCTGTCTCAGATACAGTCATGGGTCCACGCCTGGTTTGTCCAGGCCCTGTGGAGGTTGATAGTCCTTCCAGAACTCTTCCTAAAGCCAGAGTTCTTCCCAAGAAGACATCTGGCATTTACGGCTAAGAAAACAAAGGAAGTAGAGCCGCATTTGCTGTGTGGATGTCCACTTTCCCTGTGCATCAGCACATTTTTATGTGAAAAGCTTTTAGAGACAAAGATCAAAGACACGTCCAGGGGAGCACTGGCAGGTGTGAAATTCCAGGTGACAAATGGAAGGAAAAGAAGAGGTTGAAGGGAAAGGAAAGGAAATGTAGCTAGTTTCCTTTTATTCTCTGGATTCTTCCTGTTTCCTCCCCAGGAAGTTTATGTAGACGTACAGTAACTCAAACAGTCAGCATTCGGGATTTATTCTCATTCTTTTCCATATGATGAAAACCAGTACCATGTCAACAGCCAGCCATTTATTTTTGTAGATATCACCCCAGGCAGGTCCTAGGATTGAAAAGTGCTATATTTCAGATCATTTTAATACAGAAAACTTACTTTCCCCTCTGCTTTCCACAGTGGATGCACAAAAATGGGGGGAATTATAAAAAATAAATAAGGCTATTTTTTGCTACATACAAATGTCACAACAATAAGCATAATGAACAAGAATAAAGCACATCAATAACTTATGAACTTTATTCAACCCACAGAGCCCTCTCAAGGGCAGAGTCTCCTAGCTCTTTCTTCAGTGTTAGGCCAGCAACCTGGACCTCTTTTAATGTCTTCGCTGACTAATGAGACCCTTGGTAGGGGCACCGTCTAGGGTGGCTGTGAGGGAGCCATGCATTATCAGAGAAGATAGCGAGCACTCTGTCATTTGTTCCCCTCACCCCCTCTTTGGGGCTAATTTTCCAGTGAAAACTAAAGGATGTTTACTAAGCACTTCCGAGAAATTTGTCCACATTATGAGAAAACAAATTACAGGAACTCAGTACATTAGCAATGGAGGAAGTTTAATGGGTCTGGGAAAGGTATAAATTTAGGGAAAGTGTAAATTGCCATAATAAGAGAGTCTTCACTGAATGGCAGTTCTCTCAAAACGGTAGCATTTAGTAGCAATGGGGAACTACTAGAGAATCTTGCCCTTTGACATAGTGAGAAATACAGCTAATAGGTAAGGATCGCAAATGACCGCCATGATTGTAGAATATGAAATGCACTCAGTGTCAAATAGGTAAAAACCATTTGATGTGGGAAATTCGGTAGGAGCTGGACCATGTGGGATATGGAAATCTTTTCTTGGTCACCCCACCTACACAAAGACCTGGTGAGCCGCTCAGGGATCTCCAGGATCAGAATGTCCTGACCTGACCTCATAGGCTTCCCAGACTTGACTGCCTTAACCTGCTTCAGTCAGCATCAGCATCGCCCTTCCCTATGCTATTTGCATCACCCTTTCCCCAAACCATGGGTACAAATTCACATACAATATTCCTAGTCAAACACAATATCCACAGGGCACAGCATTATTTGCTTCTGCAAATCACGAAACACTAGATGTGTGTCCGTGTGCAAAAAGAAAAACATGAAGAAAGGGTCTACTTAAAAGATTCGATTAATGGCATTAAAGAGTTTGCATGTCAGTATTGTAGAATGTAAGTTTTACTTTCCAGAAAATGTATTTATTACAGGATAAGTGATAGATTATCCCACCAATGTAGTTCCCTTAACCACATCAGGTCTAGTTTAGGGTGACAAGAAAAATGCACAGGAAAAAAAATAATCATTTAGAAAATATTATAGATACCAAGGCAGGAATGAGAAAGTAGTGAAAAATATGAATGCACTTAAAATAGTCTTGTTGACAAATTGAAACATTGATCACAAATATTGCATGTGACTCAATAATAATAATAATAATAATAATATTACACATAATAAAGCAGGCATAATTTTTCTTGACCAGGTATATTGCAGCTTAAAGTGGCTTTCATAAGAAAAAGCTGAAGAAACTGGGCCTGGTTGCTGGAACAAAGGATAATTGTAGTGACCTAATTGCAGCTTCTATTATAAAAGCAGAAATGATAGCAGGACAAATTATCTCCACCGTCAAAAAAGAAAGCTGTATAGCAGGTAGTTCGTAATGTCTTTTAATGATACTACCTCTTTTACCCCATAGCTCTCCCCTGAGAAGCCTTTTCTGACCCCAACTACTGTCACCACTGCAGGTAGCAAATCATCTCTTCTACTATCTATTCATCTGTGTCTCTGCTGTTTGGGCTCACAGAGTAGCAACAAAGAGGATTCCAGTGGCTACATTTTCCTAGCCCTGGTCAAGTCAATCAGCACTACACTTCTGACACCTTCTGAGTGAGACAAATCAATCAAGAAATAGTACACAAAACTAGCAACATTTTAGAAAGTTTTTGAGGGTAAAATATAAAGTATGAAATGCGAATCAACCATTTTAAGTGGACTTATAAAAGGCAAATGACAAACAGAAAAAAATATATGCAATTTATTTCACAGATAAAGTGCTAATATTGCTGCTACACAAAGGTCTTTGAAAAATCGAAGGGGGAAAATGACAATCTGATAGAAAAATCAGCAAAAGATAGGGATACCTCGCAGAAGAGGAAATGAAAATGGCCCTTAAACATATGAAAAGATACTCAGCGTCACATAATAAGAGACAGGCTAATTAAAACTTCACTGAAATATTACTTCTCACTTATGTTTATCAAACATCTCAAAGTTTGACAATATATTCTGTTGGTGAGACTGCAGAGAAATAGGCATCCTTCTACATTGCAGGTGGTAATGCAAAATAGATCAATTATGGAAGGAAATTTGTCATAATCTAGGAATATTATATGTGACTTCTCTTTGACCCAGCAATCCTACTTCTGTGAATTCATCTGAAAGCCACAATGGCAAAAATATGGACTGACTTTTGCATAAGATTTGTTATTACAACATTATTTGTAATTGGAAATACCCAAATGTCCAAGAACATGGGATTCATTGGAACAAAAGCTTGTTCACACAGTAGACTACTATGAAACTTCTTTTTTTAAATGAGAAAGATCTCTTCACTAACATGCAGTTTTTTCTGGATACTGGTATATGGAAAGCAAAGTATAGGGGGGAAAATGGACCTACTTTTGGGGACCAATGTTCAACCCACTGCAGTACTCTTCTCCCAAAATAGTTGAACCTGAATGTAACTGACCCTCTAGCTGCCTAATATAGTAGTCGCCGTCCTATGTAGCTATTTAGATTTAAATTAATTAAGTTTTAAAATGTGTACCTTAGTCACACTGGCCACATGTCAAGTATTAAGACAGGCCACATACAGATTTCCCTCATCACAGGAAGACCTGTTGGGCAGTGTTGCTCTAGAACTGCCTTTCATAAACAGGAAGTGTGTGTGGGGGGCGGGGGAATGGAGAAATAAATTAAATCACATCATGAAGAAGCAGGTGGGACCACTTATAGGACAATCTGCTTGGTCTCTACAACAATTCAATGGCATGGAAAATTAAAAAAAAAACGAAAGGGAAAAAGAGTATGGTTCTGTATAGGAAATGAGGCTTAAAAGATATAAACAAATTTAATATGTGATTAGCTTTTGGAGCCAAATCCAAATAAATCCACTGGGAAAGAGACTTTTTAGGCACCTGGGGACATTTGTTTATAGACTAGGTATTAGCTGACATTAAAAACATTGTGTGTTTTTTTATATAATATATTTTTATAGAGAGGAAGGCACACCCCCTACTGGGGATCAAGCCCGAAACCCTGGCATGTGCCCTTGATCTGAATCAAACCCAGGATCCTTCAGTCCACAGGCTGAAGCTCTATCCACTGAGCCAAACCAGCTAGGGCCATTGTTCATTTTTAAATGAGATGATGGCATTATTGTTATATAATAAAATGTGGGGTTTTTTTTTACATACCTCTCTGAGAGTAAAAGCCAAAATCTTTACCCTGGACCTCAAGGCCCCATAGGATCTAGGCCCCCATTCCCACTCTGGCCATCAAACTCCTCGCTCTCTCACTCTGGCCTCTGCTGTTCTTGGCACTTGCCAGCCTCAGGACTGTTACACCTGTTACCTGCTCCGCCTGAAGTACTCTCCCCCAGCTAGCTACACAGTTCCATCCTCTTATTCTTCAAGGCTTTAATTCAATATTCTCAGGGGTGCCTTTTCCAATCACATATTTAAAAGTATAACCCTCCCACTCCACCCACAACCATCCCAATACCTTCCCCTATTTTATTCTCCTCTATAACAGTTACTACCATCTAACATCATTTTTTTTATTGTACTTAGTTACTTTGTTGTCCATTTCTGCCTCCCCTCACTAGAATTTAAATTCTGTAAGGGCAAGGATTTGTATGCACTGTTGAATCTTCAGTATCAAGAATAAAACTAAAACATGTAGATGCTCAATAAATATTTGTTGAACGATAAATGCAGAATCTTGTAATTGACTTAAACAAGTTATCCAGTATTTAGAAGATGTGTTTATGGATTAATAAGAATGATATGTATTTATCAAAATCAATATCTGGCTTGTAAATTAGTACTTGGAAAGTGTTTAAATTGCCTGAAAAAAAGGGGCTGTGTTTCCTTAAGCAATTTAAATTATTTCCCAGCAATCACACTCATTCTGTTAATTTATGATAATTATTTTTAGGTGATATATTTTAAAGGAGAATTATATATAAGTACATTTATAATAAATTATTCCAAGTATTTTAGATTTTATCACATGGATTTAAGGGTATATACAGAGTGGGGACAAAAGTAGGCTAAGTTTGCTAATACAAAAATAATACAATAATTAATAAATAATAATATAAGAATAAACTGTTTCACAACTATAAACATACCTTTGTCCCACCCTGAATGTAGCATAATTGGCATTTTTAAATTTAATTTTCATTTTTTCTTTTGTGTTGTTTAATTGAAGTATAATTTACATACAGTGAAATGTTCAGGTCTTAACTAAGCAGAAGACTATCCCTGTTCTATTTTGATGAACGTATATCAAGGTGGAGAATTTTCCTTTCACCCGAGAATGTTCCCTCATGCCCTTCCTCCCTGAGTGGAGCCCTGCCATGAAGCACCTGATTTGATTTCAGTCCCCATGAGGTTGTTTTTGCCTGATCTGGAGTTTCTTATCATTGGAATATGTAGTAAGTTCTTTTGTTATGTCCAGCTTCTTTCGCTAAGCATCAGAATTTTGAGAGTCATCATTATGGTTGAGTATTTCAGGAGTTTATTTTGTTATTGATCATTTATAGGCTGTTATATGAACATTCCATTGCTTGCTTATCCATTCTCCTATGGATGGACATCTCAATGATTTCCATTTCTTGTTATGATCAATAAAGCTGCTACCAAATGTTCTTCAGCAATTTTTGTGGACATATGTAGTTATTTCTCTTGTATGAGTACCTGGGAGGTAAATTGTCTGCCATGACTTCAGTGCCGGTGTAGTGTGATAAGGAACTCCCAGACATTTCTCCAAAGGGATTATGCCATCACAGTGCATGAAAGTTCGGGATGGTCCACAGCCCCTCCAACACTCGATGGTATCCTTCTCTTTCATTTTAGTAAGAGCATCTCACTGTGGTTTTAATTGGCATTTCCCTGATGACTTACTGTACAATGTTAAACACACTTTCTTTGCTTACTGGGCATGTCTAGATCTTCTTTGGTGTAGTATCTGTTTAAGTCTTTTGCCCAGTTTTAATTGGGTCATTTTGCAAATATTTTCTCTCATTTGCCTGTCCTTTTCTTTTTATTCTATTTCTTTTCTTAAAATTTTTATTGAGTTTATTGGGGTGACAGTGGTTAATAAAATTATATAGGTTTCAAGTGTACAATTGTATAATACATCATCTGTATATTGTATTGTGTGTTCACCATTTAAAGTCATCTGTTTCCATCACCATTTATTCCCCCTTTACCTTCTCCTGCCTCCCCTACCCCCTTCCCTCTGGTAGTCACCATATTATTATCTGTGTCTGTGAGATTTTTTTTTTTTTGCTTAATTTCGCCACCTTTTCCAACCAGCACTTGAAGTGTGGTTTGTGAAGTCAAGAAACTGAGTTTTAAATTTTATTTAATGGTAATTTATTCCCATTTAAGTTTATATAGCATCATATGGTTAATGATCACCATACTGGACAATGCAGATGTAGGCAATATAAAACCTAAACACTAGACTGCAACTAAAGAAATTGAATCAGAAGAGGATATCCAAGAGGTGTAATGAAAAAAAAAGAAACAATGTTTTTATAGGAGAAAAGGGAAAAAGGAGATTTAAACAATTTAAAGGCAGAGTACTGGGGAGAATGGGGAAACTGGTGGTACCACCCAATAAAAAGGCTATATTATCCAGGACTATTTTGAAAAATTGATATTTTTACAGCTTGAGTTCCCAGTGATAAGGAGACCTCCAAGGGGAAATGACTATAAACAACTAGAATTCTTACACTGTTTGGAACAGGAGGTCCATACTCCCCTTTGCAAACATTGCCTTTTCCTCTGCCTCCTGGATAGACCCTCATATGTGGCATAATAATGATGGTTCAGAGAAATTTCTGTTTCACGTACTGAGGGATTAACATGAAATTAGTTACTGCAACACTTCGTGGTATCGAGAGGATCAAGGAGAAATTTTGTTTTGTTTTCGAAAGGAAAAATACAAGATAAAATATTACTTGAGTACTTTTCACCCAAGAATCTCTGCATGCTCATATTAATGAGCAAGCCTCAAAGAAAGAGTAGCGATAAAATAAGGAACACAGATACTAGTGTTCTATTCCTGTGATATTCAAAAATCAAGCTTGGTGATTTCCTCTTTCATTAATGCACAAGGGTAGCCCCACGTGGCAGCCATGAGATGTTCATCTTTCTGCTGAATGACTCCTCTTGAAGGCATCCCACTTAGGAGGGATGGTAACCACACAGAACCCCGCCCCCTAACTTGATTGATGTCCTGCACTCTATTTGCAAGGAAATCCATCCCTATCATCCCAGGGCAGTAAGCATTCTCTGATAATCCAGTTGGCACTGTCCCTGGGAAGATTGTTTTGTTGCAGCTTATCTCCTTTATCAAAAAATTATTCAAAACAAACATCCATGAATCTAGGGCTAACATGCATTGAAAGAGGATAGGCAGGGCCTCTTAACAGGTACCCTGCTGAGTAATCTTCCTTTTATCTTCATTCAAAACCCCTTGGAGATTCTAACTCCCCTTTGCAAAAATATGAATTCTCCTAATTATTTATATGCACTGTATGGCACACGATTTGGCCTAGTCCAAAGAGAGATGCAGTAAAGTATTCTGACATTTATTTTCATCTGTTGTGACTTAAGGATAGATGCTGGTTTTTTATCCTGTCCCTTCTTCATATTTTTTTTTTCTCCTTTCCTCCTCTCTACTAAAAAAAAAAAAAAAAAAAAAAAAAAAAAGCCATTCTGCCTAAAGAGAAAATACCTTGAAAGATCGTGGCTTTTAAAGATTTTTACAAAGAGTTTGATGTTCAGTAAAATAAAACTAGCTGCAATGTGCAAAAACAGCTGTTTTTATTTGAAGAGAAAATATTGAGAGAGTTCAGTTTTTGTTTTCCCTCATCTAAGCCTTCGATATATATCTCCAGGCAAATATAGATCTTTTGCTTCTAGCCCACAGCCTTCTCATATTCTCTGAGCCCAGGACTCCGGATTTGTCACCATCCTTTCTTGAGAGTCTTTCTTTCATCACCTTACTTCTCTCGTCCTGTACACAATACACCTTGCTGGCCCAGTGATGTGTAAGGTTACGTTCTCTCCTCATTAGCGCTGAAAACCTCTTGACACCATCAGATCACCATTGTCCTATAAGATACACAGTGACCTTTCCATTTTAACACCTAACTGGGAATTTAGGAGAGCTGATCTAACACTTTCCAGATTAAATGTCAAATGCTCAAAATTCTAATGGATTTGGAATCCACCTAAGTATACTGTTCTGCTCCCATTCCCAGTAGTCTACACAGTACACTGATCAGCAGTAATATCATTTAAGGTTTTAGCGCTGTGGAGTTGTGCCAGTAGTAGTGTTTAATTCATTTATATGTGCCAATTCATCTCTGTCAGGAGTCTATTAATTTCTTCACTATTTTACTCTATCCCTAGTTTCTATGTAATGAGGCACAATGATCCCCATTTATGTAACCAAAAAAACTTAGAGTCTCTGATAAATTACATCTGATCCCACTGCTCTTAGTAACCAGAAAGCCTCTTTATTTATTTTTCATATTCAAATCAATTTTTACAAACTCTTTTCTTTAGAAGAACACACTGGAACTCTAGAGTGCCAAATAGTGACATCATAGACAAAGTATGAGATTCTGATGGACTCTTTAACATGCATCCCTGTTCCAAGGCCGGCTTCCATATTATCACATCAAAGATATACTGTTCCCATGAGCACATCCCACTTATAGGAAAGGAATGTTAATGAAAATTAGCCTGACTCTGCAATCATCCCAGGCATCAGTGGGCAAGATGTCAAAGTACCTACAGCATTGCTATAATAGCAAAGACTCCTTAACAAATAAAGGCCGTAGATATAAAATTAATCCCATGGACTATGCTATTTGCATTTTTCTATGGTGTGGTCTTGAGTATACAGGTAAGTGACAGCCAAGTGACCGACTAGGAGGAACTAACAGAGTCGGAAGAGTGTATCATTGTACTAGCATATAAACTCACAGATGTCTCTGTTACCTGTTCTACCTTTTTCAGGATTGGAGCAAAACATCAGGAGCTAAGGGAAAAGCAGGCAAGAGGTCTTGTTGATTATGCTACTGGTACAATTGGATCACTCCATGATATGGACGATGATGAAATGGATCCCAATTATGCCAGAGTGAACCACTTCCGGGAACCATGTGCATCAGCAAATGTCTATAGGTCTCCGTCTCCCCCTCGGGCTGGACCACTGGTTTATCCTCGCGATGGCCGTCCACTCTCTCCGGAGAGAGACCATTTAGAGGGTCTCTATGCCAAGGTCAACAAGCCATACCATCCACCGGTGCCAGTTGACAGGTAATGTAATTTATTGAAAGATGAATGTAGTTTTAACTTAATAAGTTTGAAGTTATCTCTACTTCTGAAGCATATAAAAACACATCCTTCAATCTATTAAAACTGAAATGACACAGTACCCTTGACAAGTGCTATGCTTTGACCTACCTGTAAGGTATTGGCTATCAAAAATAAAACAATAGCCCATTATAAGATGACATGAATGAGTAGTAGAAGTTGAGTTCATGGTACAACAGGGAGTGATTTCTGAAGGAATATGGTGAACACTTTCAGCTAAAAACCCTACTGTGAAAGTCTTATTTAAAAGAGATGAGGAGTCTTAGGTGAGAATGATGACTTATAAGAAGGCATAACAGGTGGAATCATAGATCACTGCAGAGGTGCAGAGGGTTTTGAAAAGTAAGATTGAGATTTTATATTCATGTGATTCTGTACAGATATTCATGGATGATCAACAGTAGGAAAGGAGAACATCTTGGCAATAGGAGTTTGATGAAATAGAAAAAGATAAGAGGTGACAAGGCCAAGGATCTTTAGGTATAGCAGCTAAGGCAAGAGATAATAGGACCATCCGTCACACAATTGAAGTAGGTGGGAAACGGGATGATTCCAGCTCCACCTCCTGCCAAAAGCAAAATGCTTCATCTCTGGAAAGGCTGATATAAGAGCGTGTTAGTCAATATACATTGTTAGGTGACCCTTAGAATTACACAGGCAGGGAATGAGTTGACTGACCTTGGTTTAATCTGGCTGCAGCTTGAAGTCTGGGGGGGAGGAGGTGAAGGGGGGAGGGTGGCAGACACAAAGAGCTCTCATTCTAGATGGAGAAAAAGAAAAAGACTTGTTTTCCAGGTTCCTTTTGGTCCTGACAGCCACCCAGTCCCTATTAGTAACCAGCTTTTGTGTGGGAGCATGATATATTGCGTATGTTTACCGTTTACATTTCCCCAGCTGGGTGATATTATGCACTTTCAATTAGGTTGGGGAGAGGTAGGGAAATCATGGCATTTTTATGCAGACTGTAAAGTGTAGCTTCACAAGACTGATTACCTTTCAGAGCCTTTCCAATAACCAAGTGGGAAGGAAGGAGCAATTTTTAATCCTTACTGTCAAGCTTCCAGGTTGATAGTATTAAAGAAAGATGGTCAAGTTTTTCTTTGGGATAAAATGAAAATATAAATTTCTATGACTGTGTGAGACCGCCATAATAACTAAACTGTTCATTCAAACAACTGATTAAAAGTCGGTCTTTTTCTCCCAAGTCTTTATTTTGGGTTTCATTTTTGTCATATAAATAACAATACCAAGCATGAGTCTTTTCTGGCCCAGACCATAGTAAACCTTACTTTCTCCAAATCAGATAGGTCTTCATAGTAATCCCCTTTCCATATGTCCACTGCTAGAATCCCAGCACAGAGCTCTTTCTAGGAACTTTAAAAGCCAGTATTCCTTAACCCTAATTCCAAGAAAATATATGTGAAGCATTCTGTTGAAAAATTGCTTACTTGTCAAAAGCTATGGAGAATTCTGGATTAAGTAATACTGAACACGTTTCCTTACAGTGGTCTTTTTATCTCTAATATACTCGTGTGCAATGTAAGTCTCTAAGAGGAGCACAAAACACTCAGCACTTATCACTCCCCAAATTGTTGTCACCTAATGCTTATTTCCCCCCAGATCTTGAGGTTATTCTTTGGGACACTAGGAGACACTATCCTGAAGCTAATTTGCACCCATGTAGATTTGACCAGAAAAAAAATTTCTTAGGATAATCATAACTGGAGACACAATAGAATGATGTCAGAAAAATATGCAATTTACTGCCCAGCCCAGACATGTGTACAAGCAATAGTCTTTCCTTTGACTCTGACCTCTTTGTATTAACCATTTGTACACCATACTAGTAAGCGTCTGTAGACGCAAGCGGCAGACCTTTTTTAATCAAATTCAAAATATTGTGCCAGTTAACTGATTAATCAATGATCTAAAATTCTTTCAGTGGAGTTTCAGACAGGTGCCATATTTTTGGATAAGAGATCAAAGTGTGATTCTTTATACTCTGAATTACTTTATTCTGTCCTTATCTTTAATTATATTTAATGATTGCTCTACTCCTTGTTCTTTAAGTTTTAAAGCAAGCAGTTTTTGTGTTGGCACATAATAAGCAATCATAATGTTAGCTATTATCATTATCGTTGTTATTATTACTGTCCTTTATCAACGACATTATGAACTTTCCTGATATGCCTGGGACCAGGTGAGTCTAAGAAGATAGTTGCTGTGGGATCGTCCCTAACAGTGTCCATAATTGAGAACTATGAGTTCTAAACCTACTATATGTACAACTAAAAGCACATCATTCATTTTTCATCTGTTCAATCTTTCACTCTTTCAATAAATATTTGATTGGTACCTACTGTATTCTAGCTACTTTAGTAAGCTCTAGGGAAGATACAAAGATAACTAAGATAAGGTTCCAGTCCAGAGGAGGTTATATTCCATTTTTTTTGCATGTGTTTATGCCACTATATGAAACAAACCTCTATTGTCCATATATCTTTATATCACAGGAATATATCATATGAGTATGTCCCACAGTGGCTTCTCAATAGAGGCAACATCTGCCTCTTATCTCTGCTTCTCAAGGGTTGGCCCTGAACTTTCAGCTCTTCTAAGAAAAGCTTGGCTTATAAAGAATTCATCTGTAAATGATGGTAGTTAAAAAAATCCTTATCACTATAACAGAATCATAGGCCTGGATTCTCACAGTGCTAATCCTTCTAGGATGTGAACATAGCATGGGCTAAGTCCTGTCCCAAAAGCCTGACAACTGCTTAGGGTTTACAATATGTTAGTCTCCACGGCAGCAGCAGCAGCTCAAGGGCTTCCACAGTGTATGAACCTTAAAGCTTTATGTTTGAATGAGTTCAGATTAGTTCCACAAAGGGGAATAGAAGTGGTGGCACTTGATGTGGTTGCAATTTGTATTAGTTCACATGATTATTTAGCATCTTGGTTGATCACACAGTGTATAAGTTAAAATGTTTTTGGGTGTTAATTCCCCAAAATATATGTATTTGATTCTGAATGATATGCAAGGTATCATATGTATTATAAAACATACTAGAGGCTCAGTGCACAAAATTCGTACACTGGGGGGCGGGGGGCTCCCTCAGCCCGGCCTGCACCCTCTTGCAGTCCGGGAGCCCTTGGGGGATCCTTAGTGCTGCTGTGGAGGCAGGGAGGCTCCCACCGCCACCACTGCACTCTCCAGCCGTGAGCCTGGCTTCTGGCTGAGCAATGCTCCCCCTGTGGGAGCACACTGACCACCAAGGGGCAGCTCCTGTGTTGAGTGTCTGCCCCCTGGTGATCAGTGCACGTCATAGCGACTGGTCGTTCCTCTGGTTGTTCCGCCGTTCAGTCGGTTTGCATATTAGCCTTTTATTATATAGGATAGAAAATATAAAAATTAACAAAAGCATGAAAAAATTTTAAATTAATAAGTAATAACTCTAATATTTTCTTCCTCCCTTCAACTGGGATGCACACAGCCCATTTTGGAGACCACTGGTCTCGTCTCCAGGCCCCCTGGGAGCAGGGACCTTGCCTGCTTTCGCTCACCATTATCTCCTTATGGAACAATCTATATTCAATAAATAATTAATTAATGCTTTGACAGAATCTCAGAGTTGAATGGGACCTTAGATGGTCAGGTCTCATGTCCCATCCAGCAGAGGCATCTTCTCCACAAAATCCCTCACAGGATGTCACTTGACCCATACATCCCAGTGACAAGAATTCATGAGGCATCCTTTTCCTCTTTCAAATCACTCTAATTGACATACACATGCCCACTTGTCTCCACCCAAAAGCTGCTTCTATGTAACATTTACCAGAGGTCCTAGATTGATCTACCTGGACACAGGATGTGAACCTCAGTAGTAGCTCTCCAGATATCTGAATTGACTGCGTGACCTCTTCATTAACAATTATTCAACTCCAAACACGTGCCAGGCTCTGTGCTCAGAGCTGGCCTTACAAGGAAGAAAAAGAAAACATGTACATAACCTTGAGAAATATAATAACTTATTCAGGATAAATTCTTCTATTTGTCTTAGTCACATATTATAATTGAGCCTGTAGCACTCTTGGTAACCACATTCTGAAAACATTCAACACTACTAAGTTTATGGAATTTATGATTGTTGTCTATTGAGCATGGCATGGAGAGATGTACACCATTTCTCAAGTATGGTCAGAAAAAAAAAGGCACAGCAATCAACAGGACTCTTGCCTCTTTTGGCCTTAATCCTTTAAACTTATTAAAATGGACTTAACTTTTATATCAGTTGCCTTAACTTTTATATATTTTGTTTTCACTAGAGTTCTTATCAAGCCAGATTCCTCAATATATTGTGAAAAATCCAATCATTCGTACAATGATTTTTTTAGATGTAAGATATTCTCTTTATTTAAGTTAAATATTTGCTTATTAGATTTAGCCCATTGTTGTAGCCAATAAAATACTTTAAAGTATTTTTTTTGTCCTCCAATATATTAGTTATCCTTTGTAACTTTATGCCATCCTTATATTTAATCATTGTGCACTCATTCATGTCATTAAAAGATCGTTTGATCAAAGTCAAGTGTAATCCCCATAACTCATCATTCAAGATCTCCATTAATCAACACTGTTAGCTATTAATCCAGTCTACTGTGATCTAGTGTGCATTCTCCAGTTCATCCATGAACATTAGGACTTTGTCAAATACCTTACCGATATTAAGGTACACCATGTTTGCAAGTATCTCCTGATTTAGCAATCCAGTAATCCAGACAAGAAAGGGTATTACTTGCTCTTGGGAATCCTATCGATAACTTTTTTCTCTTCTACATATTCATAAATAATGTGCCCATTTAGACTTAATTATGCAAAATAAGGCTTTCTGTGATCCAGTGTGATTTTAGGCACTTAGTATATGCTTACTAAATACTTATTGACTGATACGCAGCAGCTATTAAACTAAAGTGGCAAATGGCACACAGCTCCTCAGTACTACAGTTAAGCAGCCTTGAATTCCCAGAAGATATTCACCAATGTTTGTAGGAAGCTTTTATTGAGCATCTGCTATATTTCTTAGGCCATACAAAGAAGTTTAGAAACTATCTTTACCCTCAGGGAACTTAGTCTAAGAGCTGAAACTGTCTCATATAAAAATAATCACAGTATAATATGTTCTATTAGAATAGAGATATATACAGAATATATTGTAAAAATCATGAAATTGCATATACATTCAATTTGGGGAAGACCTGAGGTTTGGTCTTTTTAGAATCTTGGTTCAAATGTATTAATTTTTCAAAGTTTCCGTTTTCTCACTGCAAAATAGGGACAACGGTGCATCCTATTTCCTATTAATTGCTTGTGGAATAAATAAAATTATCCCAGTACCTAGTTTAATAAGTGTTGACTATAACTATTTAAGTAGGCTATTATACTTTAAACTATTAGACTAAGATGCATATTATTGGGGTATATATTAATAAGGTTATTGAACTAACTATAACTATTTAGAAAAGTTATTGATTATATCTAGCCATTGAGTCTTAAATTTGTGGGCATAGGAACCTATTAGATTCTGTCTGTTCCACAGATACTTGGTTAACGGTTACCTAATTGGAGCCCAAACTCCTGTTGGTGTATTTCAATCATTAGAAACAAAAACAAAGTGAGGGGACAAAAGGCAAAAAAACTAGCACCGATTCTCTTAGATCAATCATATCATGTACGTAAGTGAAGAACAGTTATTACTCACCTCTTTTGTCAATTGCTTGTTAAAAACCATAGCTCATTAGCTGTCCCTAAGCTGGTCATTAGAACCAACACTTTCTTCCTGCCATGTCACTTGAATGTCCATATGGTTTGGAGTTGGGCTCAACACTTGTCCACAGAATGGACTAGCCCCAGAAGAATTGTCAATAACAACATGTCAAGGCAGATCCCATTTGGCTGTAAACAACAGAAAACTCAATTGATATATTTGTCTCATCCTTTAAGGAATTCAGTGACCCTGGCCTCATAAAGTGGCTTCTTTTAATTTTTCTCCTCTGCTTTCTAGTGTTTGGGCCTTTTCCTTATGTTGCATCATGATTCTGAGATGGCTATTGCAGCTCTAGGCTTCATGTCCACTTTCCAAGGAGAATGGGGCAAATGGCCAGTGGAATGTGTCAGTCAAGTTTATCCCTTTCAGAACATTTTCTAGAGGACAACTTCTTATTGGCAAAAAGTCCTTTTAAAAGTCTCTGCCAGTTGTAAAAGAATCCTGAGAAATAATACCCCAAAGGCAAGGGAGAAAGGAATTGGAAGTGGCTTGCGGGAGTCATTCCATGGGCTCCAGCACAAACAGATTACCTCTAGATGACTTCTCTCCTTTTTTCCCCACTTCCCTTTAATAATGTAAAAGTTAAAGATTAATGCCATATAGTACTCTGTTCAAATATACTTATTAACTCCCTGTGGGAGGCTATCCTTATTACAAAGACCCTCTTTTAGAGCTGAGACAAAAATATTTCTAATATCACTTAAGTAAAGCAAGTCGGGGACATACATTCTTATTTTTTGTGATCACTGAAAAAGTATGTTTTGGGAACTTTGAATTTAAGAGTGATGAAGGATCAACAAAGTGTTAACAGGAAAGCTTCACAGCCAGGTGTGAACTGCTGTATGTGAACATATCTTGTGCTATTGGGACAGTGCAGGAAACTGAAATCTCAGTTCTTTATTTCAGAGATTGTGCATTTCATTGAGCCACAGTCTTGTCATACACAGCTCATACCTCTGTTGGTGTTTGTCCCAATCTCTATCTCCAGTGGTTTTTCCTATTAACTTTACTTTAGTGTTTTCGAAGTGAGGCTTTTTGCTGTCACTTCTGACTCACAGTTTAGTGAGGCTGTCTGTAGGGCCTTGAAGAATGAATACAGATCACTTGAAGATGTGTTTTTTTGTTTCTACAAACAGAGCCAAAGCGGTCTCATTTCAGTTTGGGAATCCCAATGATAAATGCCATTCC
This sequence comes from Myotis brandtii, assembly GCF_000412655.1. Taxonomy (NCBI): domain Eukaryota; kingdom Metazoa; phylum Chordata; class Mammalia; order Chiroptera; family Vespertilionidae; genus Myotis; species Myotis brandtii. Next base: position 3,507,918 of record NW_005366455.1, on the reverse strand, counting down.
CATAGAGAGTTAAAATTCATCAATTGAACAAAGCAAGCAGATTTTTTTTTCCTTAGAACATATTACCATCATTTTTTAAGTGACTTTTAAACAATAATGAGAAATCTCTTAATGAAAGAATCTCTATGACCAGATAAGTGCTAATAGTAACTGATATACCATTAACTCTCCTTTGCTCCATTCCCCCTCTTACAAACTTGATGTTCTCATTAATTTTTTTCCGACTTCTGAAAGCCCTGCTCTTGGGACTATGCTAGACTTATGTCTGCCTAAGTTGTCAGCTTCCAGGGGTGACAAATGTAGACAACCTTCTCCTTTATTATACATGAGCTAGGCAGAGAGTTGGTACTCAATGACCATCCATTCCAAGGCCTCCGCCCCCCTGCCATCCTCAGTCACTGGTAGTAAGTGAGCATGTTTGAGGAGTGCTGGCCAAAGGGTTGCTCTGATAAATCTTAAAGCTGTCACTTAAGCATTGACTTGACTGTTTTTCAAACAAATTACCCGATCCTTAGGATATATTCATCTAACTTATTCTGTTTACTAAGAGGAGATGGGAGGAAGTATACAGAATTTTTTAGAAATATAAATAACACAACGAGAATAGAGCAGAAGACAGAGTCTCCTGCCTTCTAGAGGATGCAGCTTATATTTTGGAACAATAATGGTGATATGCTATGAAAAGGGTAAGCCAAAGATGCTATAGGAGCATAATAGGGAGGCACTGAAGGCAGATCTGGGGGGTCAAAGAAAGTTTTTGAGGGACTCTGTATTATGACCTAAAGAACAGTAGAAATTAATCAGTTGGGCAGAAGAGCATGCACATAGGCCCAAAGAGAAAACATTTAGGGAACTTTATATATTAGAAGAGGTGGAGTGTGTTATGTAAATAAGGGTCATCTGAAGTAAAAAGATGAAGGTCAACACAGGCCAAATTGTTAAAGGCCGCATTATCTATATATATAAAAGGCCAATATGCTAAGTGTCCAACCATCTGGGTAATAACATCATGTAGCAATGCCCGGCTTCCTCTCCCTAGCGACTAGCCTCCTTGCAGTTTCTTCAGCCCAGGAACACGACTTGCTTTATAGCCAGGTGCAAATATTTGACACTTTAACCAAAATGTCTGTGAAGCATTTTCCGTGCCTCATCTCATTTGATCAACACAGAAGTCCTGAAATAGGTAGGTAGGAGACTCGGTGGAATCCTATTTTCTTTTCATTAGCTGGAAAACGGAGATTTAGAAAGCTTAGAAACTTGACCCAACTGAAAAGAAGTAAGAAATGGTGGAGGCAGGGACTCGGGATTCCAGGGAAGTCTCCTAGCCTGGGATGGGATGGAATGAGGGTAGGGGCTGAGCTGAGTCTTTTTAAAGGAGCAAGAGTCAGTCTGGTGACATGCAGGGGACATGGCACTTCAGACAGAGGGGAGAGCATAAGTAAAAAGAGTAAAAACAGAGGAGAGGACAGCACCGTGATGGCGAACCTTTTGAGCTCGGCGTGTCAGCATTTTGCAAAACCCTAACTTAACTCTGGTGCCGTGTCACATATAGAAATTTTTTGATATTTGCAACCATAGTAAAACAAAGACTTATATTTTTGATATTTATTTTATATATTTAAATGCCATTTAACAAAGAAAAGTCAACCAAAAAAATGAGTTTGTGTGTCACCTCTGACACGCATGTCATAGGTTCGCCATCACTGTTCTATATCTATAAAAGGCTAAGCTGACTCGCGCATGTATGATACATATAAAGCTCCCACTGGTGCCAATCGCACATTTGTGTTTCGATGTGTCATTGTAATTGATCATGAATTTGGCTGACACTTCTATTATAGAGAAAAGGTGAATAGCGCTATTAAAATATTTCTTCTAATTAATTTCCTTTCAATGTGCACGAACTCATGCACCTGGCCACTCGTCAAAGATAAAGCACTTAGTCTTCAGCTCTAGAGCAACAGGGAACCCTTGAAATGGAGATGGCATGTTGAGATTTATGCTTTGGAAAGATAACAGAGTAGGTTTGTATTTCACAAATAAGAAACTGGCAGCTCAGAGAAATTAGGAAACTTACCTATGATGACACAGGTAATAAATTGGCAGATCCAGGATTTCAACCCAGGTCTGACTCCAAAATCCATGCATGAGCTTCTAGCTAAGTGAGGGTTTCTAAAAATTGCAGAATGTAATGCATAAATACATCTTGAAATCAATTTGATGGAATCAAAACTACCATTTTAAAAAATAGCACAGAAAAGAATAGAAAATATCATTGCGTAGATTGTAATGAGTGTAAGAATTATTTCATAATTTAAGTTATATGTGTATGTAAAATGTATACATGTGCATATGTACACAAGGTATGTATGTGAGTACTAGGACATGATGCAAAATGCATTTCTCACTGCAGATTGCAGTAGAACAAGTTGGAAGCCAGTAAGCATGTACAAAGAGCATGTATGTTGCTCCTTACTTGCCAGACATCTTTCCCTCTCTTTCTCCCACATTCATTCATTCATTAATTCCATTAAAAACATTAGATTCCTACTTTGTGCAAAGCATCCTACTCAAGGCTATAGAGACACAAAGACTAATCAGAAGCCTTGGGCTTTGACCTACTTCTCTGTAGAAGTTCTAAGTTTGTGTTGATCTACCTCACTTACTCCGGGCTTCTTGTGACCTGTGGTTTGCATTAATCTGTTAGGCAAAGCCACATACCTTTTCATTACACACTTTTGCCGATGCTAAAGGTAGATTCAAAAGTGCCCTCGTTATAATTTCTGTATTTAATGCAACATATAATCAAGAATAGGCCATTGTTAGGTCAGTTGTCTTCTTGTATTTATCTTTTCAAACAATATATAATCAGTGGGATGAGAAAGGTTGTTTTTTATGCTAGTACTCATAAATACCCAACATCTTAAAGAGATGTTTTAATATTTATGTGCTGTGGACTCCCCTCCCCTCTGGAGAGCTGACTGAGCATTGATATAAACCCATCCAGAAACAGAACTCAGTAGCCACAGTTTTTGTACAGACTTCCGGTGAATCCTGAGCAAGCACTCTGAATTCCCTCAAGCTTGGCCATTACTTGGTCTCTGACTTTCCAAATTGTCAAGGTCTCTGATCACAAGACTAGGAGGGATATTCTCTTCAATGCAGACAAAGTGGATTTTGTATGTCAAGGTCAGTAGGTGGCCTGGGCCCATCCTTAGAGCCGTAGAAAGATTTGGTCATTAGCATTTAATTTTTTCATGTTGGTCTTTTGTGGTTGAGGCCCCACAGAACAGCAATCACTCTCAGGATGCTGAGTTGTTGGTCTCATGAACTTTAAATTAGTAACATTTCTAAGGGCTACCTCTCCCTACCATGCTCTCACTTAGAGACCCTGTAGGGCAACCTCAGCATTTGAGGGACAACATTTAGCAGGTGAGAGGACAGGTTTGTTTTCTTCTCTTGCAGCTCATGTCTCAGTGTTGTTCCGTAGAGAATAACTAATCTGTTGGTGCTCCACTTCAACCCTTTCTCTCAACATCTGTTTTCCTGTGTTCTACCAGTTTCCACTCTCTGCAGCTTTGTTCCCGCATTTTTCTTTCGACAGTGAGGCCAGGGTTGGTGAAAGTTGGCAACTGTTTTATGAATTGGCTTATCTGGGTGCTGAAGTGAGTGAAGACTATGATATGCAAGGTAGAGAAGCAGAACTAGATCTAAGTAATTCAGAAATTTAGGACATTATAGTACGTGCTTAAATTGAGTTTAAAGTCTGGGAAACAAATTTTTTGAGTGTGCATGATTTCTAAGTCTCAAAACAAATTCACTAGAAAACAAAAAATGGAAAGCAGTAGACTTCAATGTAAAGTAGTAGATTTCAATAGTAATTTCAGACCATTTGAGACTATAAGCAGATTTGAAGAAGCTCAATTCATAAATTTTATTTTGGGTCATTTATTTCTGAGAGAGAATTTCTCCAAACAGTATTTCCAGAATCTGCTCAGATATGGGTTTTAGAATCTAGAAACATAATGTATACAAGGATTTTCAAGACTAAGGATGGTAATAGTGATGATGACGATGATAGCTAATAATAATATTCATTGGATACCTAATATATGCCCAGAATTGAAACATTTTAAATTTCATTGCCTCTTAAGCAGTATTTAACAATCTATTTATTACTTTTCTTGAGATTATTGTCTTTCTCCTAGTAGTCAATCACTTGGAATTTGAAGTTGGGATAAATCCTAGTATATAATATCTTCCAGCCTCTCTTTATTTCTGGAGTGAAGCTGAGACCATGACTCCTAGGATTCTAGAAGACTTGAAGAATTAATGCATGTTAAGTCTGTTGCTTAGTGACTGGCTCATATTGAGTTCTCAGCAAACTTTAGCCATTATTGTTTTTTCACTTTTCTACCATTATTGGTCAAGATGCCCTTCAGTAGACCAGTCAGATGAAGAATGTAGCTAATAGAAATATCTTAACATATAAAAAGAGGGGATTTACAGGAACCACTGATGATGTATTATGAACCTGATTAACACCCAGGCCAGAGTTTAGTAATTGGATGAGTTAATCAGTCTGCATGGTACCGTCTTATCCATTTCTTCCCTTGAAATATGCCCTACCACAAATATATAGATACTAGAGGCCTGGTTCACTAGAGGTCCCTCAGCCTGGCCTGCGCCCTCTCGCAATCCGGAACCCCTCAGGGGATTTTGGACTGTCGGCCTACGGGGATCGGGCTGAAACTGGCAGTCTGACATCCCCAGAGGGATGCAGCAGTGCGCGAAGTGGCAGGTGGCCAGGGAGGAGACCAAGCTGGGGCTGGGTGCCACGCTGCTCCCACTCATCCTGGCCCTGCTGCGCTGAGCATCTGTCCCCTGGTGGTCAGTGTACATCATGGCAACCGGTCGACCAGTCATAACAGTTGCTTAGGCTTTTATATATGTAGATAGAAAAGGTTCCCCATTTTCTTCATTACCACATCTCAAGGTACCCATTATTTTCAGCCTATCCATGGAGACATGTACCTTCTAGCTTCCAGAGATCTAATCGATTTCTCACCCCTTCACTCACTCTCAGAGCTATGAGATTCCTTATTAATATAATAAATGTATGTGTCTGCAGTAAAAGGTCAACCTTTAATTGTCTAAGGAAATGGTTCTCAAACTTGAACTTGAGTCAGGATCACCAAGAGGCCTTGTTAAATTATAGACCTGGGCTCCACCCACAGAGTTTCTGATTTTGTAGGTCTAGGATAGGACCCTAAAATTTGCATTTCTAAGAAGCTACCTGGTGCTACTGATGTTGCTGGCAGGGATTTCTTATTTGGTGAATCACTAGTTTAAGGTGTCTTTCTTCTTTTAGCAGCTTAACAATCATCATTTGTTCCTTAACTCAAAGAAAAATGCACAAGGAGCATTTTCCAAAGGGAAAATACTAAAATAAAAACTAAACTTTGTGGGTAACTGCCACATTTGTCTAATGCTGTGGGTGGGGAACATCCAGCCTAAAGGCCATATAAGGACTGAAAAATTATTTGGTCTGGCCCTGCCAAGGCATTAGGGGTGAGTTAATTAAATGTTGGACCAAATATAGCAGGCTAATTTTTAAGTTGATAATTTTGTATGGCCCAAGAATGTTGTTATAAATATCCAATGGCCCTTGGCAGAAAAAAATGTTTCCCACCCCTGGTCTAATGGAACTGTACCTTTTTGTATCTTAAATGTCTGCATCCCAGTGCTTGGCACATAGTAGCTAACCAATGCATGTTTGTTAAATGAGTTGAATCAGTGAAGGAACCACAAAATGGATCTAGCTCAGTGGATTTCATACATCATTCTTTGGAAAGTTCTCATGATTCCTTTCAGTCTAAAAGGCCTTCTAGGAGAATAAATTTTTGTCATTCTTTTGGAACACAGTCTCAGAAATTGCAGACTCAAGATATGCTTGCATTTTAAGTACTTACTTGGATTAAAAACGGAATTGTTAACAGGATTACAAAATGCCAAGTTTACTGAGACTCAAATTGCTTATACACATGTTTGGTTGTCAGTTTTTCTTCAGTCAGTACATGTCTGGTTTTAATTGCAGTCTTAATGTTTTAGTTGTTGTTTTGTTTTGTTTTTTTGACACCTGCACATGAAGTCTCAGTCAAAACCAGCTGTAATTTGCACAGGTATTATGTAACTAAAACACTAAAACAAGGCTCAGAGCCACCATTGTGTCACCTATACTCAGTGTCTAATGAATTCTGAGATGCTTTACCTCAATTCATATTGTGATTCAGAAAATGGTCTCTATTTTTCCCACTTTCGCTTCCACAGTAATGTAAAACATTTTTAATGAACATCTAACAATTTTTCTCATTCCCAGAGCATGGAGTTTCAGTAGATGATGCAACATTATTTTCATTTGTGATTCTTTGTTTATGGTTGTCTTTCAAATCTCTGTATTTGGATAAAAGAAAAAGAAAAGTGCCCAGGATTACTGTAATTCTACAAAATAGAATGTGTGTAATTACTGTCACCAGTCACATGGAGTAGAGACTTACAGTCTAATCCCTGAAGTATGCAGGTGCTTTGATGCGACCATCTACCCAATCTCAGATGTGATGCAGGCACTGTCTCATGGGTCCAAGACTCCCATGTGCTGTGATAAACCAACCTGAACAATTCTGTGCCCAGTTTTGTGCTTGGACCTTGACCCTAGCTGACACCTGTAAAATTACAAATGACTTCCTTGTCATCTCTAATAACCAGAGTCCTAGTTAGAGAAAAAGTCATTTCAGGATCAGCTAACAATTCTTTTTTGGCCCTGAATATCCTTCCCTGCCCTATTATTTGGCTTGAACTAACTCACCTAATTGGGGTCAACCACCGAAAAAGAATGAAATATCTTGGTGGGAGGATATTTCTAATTGTTCTTTAAACATAAAAGTTGTAGAATTTGAACAATGGACCCAAGCTATCATTTCAAATGTGCACTCATTTATGGCACCTCAACTGAGGGGAGACACATTCCCACGCATGCATCGCCTTTGGGCATCCGGTCGCTGTGGCCAGGCCAGGCCTTGCCGTCAGGCCCTTCAGAAGGCAGCAGAATGAGGTTAGTGTTAACATTTCACTGCGCATTAATTCTTTAAAAAAAAACCTGTCATTTAATTTTAAATGCTAATATGCATATGGTTAATTAAGAAGCCAAAATTGGCTCTAAGCTTGGTGAGCTCTAAGAACAGGGAGAGAGCGATCATTACGCTTCTGCTCATGGTTAGCTATTTGTGAACCAGCTGATAATGTGCAAAATTAAGATTTCATAAGTGGCATTTTAAATGAATGGTTAATGGCTGAAGATTAATTAAACAGTCAGAGTTGCTGAAGAAAAGCTGTTAAAAATTATGTTTATAGGCCGGGTGCTTGAATGCTGGAAGTGAAACCCTGATAGATGGTGGCCTTTCAGTTAACTGAGAGCGTCTGAACAGAGCACCCTCTCGCACACTGTGCAGCCCTGCGTGGCAACAGCCTCAGGGACCTGTCTTTGGAGTAAAAGCTGGCAAGTCGGAAAACGGACTCGAAAAGCATTTCATTGAAGGGATCGTCACTAGCGCCTTCATCCCGGGCAACCAGGCATATTTTATTTCCTCCCTGCATGCTGCGTAGTCCTGGGTGAGAGTAGGCAGAACCCGCGGGTGCTTAAGAAGCTCCTCTTCAGAGAGACGAGGAATTGCAGGATGTTGTTTTCAACCTGTAGTGGATACTTCCTTCGGTCTGAGGCTGCCAGCCCTCTTGGTGGTACAAAGATGGATTTTGTGGGCTTGGCTCTACCATCACTTCCTTGGGGAAGGGTCTGCCTTGTGCATAGGAGGTGCTGTAAAATATTTTTTGAAGTTGTTTATCAGAGCTCCACTCCATAAATGTTGCATAAAGAAATGAATGAATGACTTAGCTAACAGTTGCGTAGTAGAATATCTGTGGTTCTTAAATGCCTTTCCATCTATCTTACTAAAAGGCTGCCCTGCTCCTCTCTTGCACCAGGTATTAGTGTGTGGCTGCGTAATAACGATGTCCCAGCCTCGGGGACCACATAGTCTAGTGGAGGAGACCCAGGCATGTCAACAAGTAAATCACAGCCATGCCGAATAGTTAGAGTGGCCTAGGAGGGGAGCTAGGGATCTCAGGGTGAGGCTGGGGACAGTCAGGCATGTAGTTGTTTCCTATAAAATTGTGAGAAAATTAATTCTACCAATTAAAATTAGCCTGTCGTCTCAACCAAGGTGGAATTCACTGCCCTGCCCTACTGGACACACACACACACACACACACACACACACACACACACACACACACACAGTTCGCTCAGTTCAATCTCCTGCTTCCAGGCAGAAGACCCAAATCACACAAGCTAGACAGTTATGTCTCTTGTTTAAAAGGTCCCTAGGGATGCAAATCCCACCCCCTCCCTGGGTATCCTGTTCCAGTGTTTAATCACCCTTCTCATCAAGAAGCTAATCCTATTTCCTCTCCTTGAGCCTCCTATGGGTTGGTGGAACCTGTGAAATACCCATGGGACCCCTTGGAAGCCTTGAGAAGTTAATTAGTCCACACTGGACTGCTCTAGGTTCCACACCGCGCCTTGGAGTGGCCAGGCTCTGAGCCTGCACTGTAGCAATAGTAGGATTGTGTTACATCTCTACGTGGTCAACTCTGTTTTCTTCCTGGCCTAAAGAGAAGGAGAGTAATTTGACATTTTAGTATGTTTTAAAGAAGTTGTTTTATTATATTTTTATTCACACATTTAGTTAAATATGAATGGAGATGGCCCTAATGTCATGTAACTCAGAAACCAAATTGGAATGTTTCGATAAGAAAGAAAATTCAGGATCGTTCATAATAATGCTGAATATTATTGAGAATTTACCACCGCTAGGCACTGTGCTGACTGCTTTGCAAGTGTCCCTTAATCCTCCCGACCACCTGCCCAGGTAGCACTATTGCTATTCCCAAGGTGCCTGTGAGGAGCCTGAGTTGTAAGGAGCTGGCCCATGCATTCAGGGGTGGGCCAGGGTTCCTACCCAGTGAGCCTGCATCCGGAGCCCGGCCACTTAACCACTCTGCTGTGTTGACTACTGTATTCTTTTCTAAAAAGTTATTTTCTTTCTCTGAAATTTGATTTCATTATTTGGACTCTTTTTTCTCCCTCGTGTGTATAAAGTCTCAATCTATAAACTTTCCTGCAGAACAGCACTCCGCCCAATAGCAGTCCCAGGTCAGCCGCAGCTCTCCCTCAATTACAGGCCGAGAAGTGGCAAGTGCATTCCACTTTAAGAAAGGCAGTAGGGGCTCGCTTTAGAAAAATGGATCATTCAAAGCTTTTCCTTTCTGCTGAAAATCGAATGGTGCAAAAGCAAAGAAAATAGGTACTTCTGGGAGAAAACCTGCCCCATTGAAGGAATGGGGTTAAACCTACGTGCAGATGCCAGGAGCATGTGGGGAGCAGTGATGTCCAATAATTGCAGCTAAAAGCTGCATTAATTGACCAGTGATGGGTTGAAAGCTGCCTCCAACCAGGATGCCTAACATTCAGGTGCTCTTTTCATAAGCCGAGCGAGAGGCAGGAGGCCACCTTCCAGGGGGCTCCTCATACAGAAAGTAAGCCGCTGTGACTGAGAAGTGTATTTCCACAAAGGAAAGGCTTAGCTTTTCAAACCCCTGCATTCAGATCACCTGGCGATCTCGTTAAAATGCAGATTTTGATTGGAGAGAGCCAAGGTGGGCCCTGAGACTCTGCATTTCTCACGAGCTCCCTGGTGACACTCACTCTGCTGGTCCAGGGACCACACTGTGATTAGCAAAGGCCTAGACTACAGCAAGGCAGTGCCTTAATGGTTACTGATTATAAAAATCATTTTAATAAATATGCAGAATGTCCTTTCATAGCCTTCCGAAGTTTCAGGGGCCATTTACTCCGACCAGTGAGAGGTGTGAGAAAGCTCGTGCTGTACCGGCCGGAATCTTCTGGGTGCCGCTCTGGTTCTGTGTTCTGGAAGAGAGAGAGCGTGGCTCTCTATTTGTCCGATTTGTATTGTAAATTCTGCCGTCTGCACCAGTGTCCCTGCTCTGACCTCGTGCTGCACCTGGAGAAATCTCTCGCACCTTAGCAACACGCTCTGTCTCCACAGTTGAATAGGCATAAATTTAAATTTCTTTTCTCCAGCGCTATTACAGACCTGCCAAGAGAAGTTTTAGCATTACAAATAAGTGATCCGTTTTTCCACCACATCCCATTCAATTAAGAGTTTCAATGGCTCTGTTTATTCCATTATTTCGTTCAAAGCCAGTTACATTACACTTAGCTAATACTTGTGCCTGGGTATTATTTTAGCTAAATTCGTCTTATCTTAACTCAACACTAGCTTCTCTGATAAAGGCTACCATCCTCACCCTCATTGATCTGCATCCTAAACAAGCACAAAGGTTCCCAGAGTATGTCTTTTTTTTTACAGCTTGGTTGGAATGCCAATATTTTGTGAGAGAAGAGCAGTGGTGCTTGTCTAGCAGCGGTTTGGAGTTGAACATAAGGAAAGGTTTCCTGCCATTGGAGAAAGGAGAGGGTCCTCCCATTACCCTGAACTCTAGTACCCGGAAAACTTCACGCTGAAGCATCAGCCACCCCTGTGTTTCTCTTTGTGAACAACAGCAAATTGACAACCCTGGGGCCATTTGTAACTTAATGAAAAGAGAGAAAACAAGAATGTTTCTCTGGGGATTGGGCTACACATCAGTGCATTTGTGAATTTATAGAATGGCACTAACTAACAGTAAATGGGAAGATGTTCTCAGTTAAGGAGACTTTCTTCTCTATGTGGGTAACCAGAATGTAGGACAGGCCCTGAGGCCCCGCTTGGTGTTAGGAGGACAGTGGGCCTGTTCGACTTCAGTTTAAGCAGCTCTGTCCAACAGAAATAGGTGAACCATGCACACGAAGTTTCTTAAAGAATCATTTAAAAAAAAATACTTTTATTGATTTCAGAGAGGAAGGGAGAGGTATAGAAACATCAATGATGAGAGAGAATCATTGATCAGCTGCTTCTTGCACGTCCCACACTGGGGATCAAGCCTACAACCCGGGCATGTGCCTTGACTGGGAATCGAACTGTGACCTCCTGGTTCATAGGTCGATGCTCAACCACTGAGCCACACTGGCTGGGCACCACACATGTAATTTTTAATTTTTATATGAGCCTCATTTTAAAAAGTAAAGTTCACTTCATAATACGTTATCTAACCTAATATATGCAAAATATAATTTCAACATGCGTTCAAAACAGTTATTGTAGAACTATTTTACCTTCTTTTTTTCATGCTGTCTTCAATATCTGGTGTGTATTGCCCCTTTCCCACATGTGTCAGTGGGACCAGCAGCGTATCAAGTGTTCAGTAGCCACTTGTGCCTACTGGCCGCCATGATGGACAGCACTGGAGTCCCTTCAACATACTCTCAGTGGTGGCTGATGCTTCAGCATGAAGTTTTCTGGATACTAGAGTTCAGGGTAATGGGAGGACCCTCTCCTTTCTCCAATGGCAGAAAACTTTTTTTTATGTTCAACTCCAAACCGCTGCTAGACAAGTACCACTGTTCTTCTCTCACAGAATGTACAGGGCAGAGTAAGAAAAAGACATGTAAACAATCCATTCCTACTCCCAGGGACAGACAGATCTGCCAGCCCTGCCTTTTCCATCTCCAGAGAGATGCCTAGGCACCAGCCCCTGCACAGTGCAGTTACCTCAGCATGGACTGCGCTAGACAAGGTGACCTGAGCGGTGCCAAGGCCACCTCAGCAGGTCCGATCCCATCCCAGATCTGTCCTTGCCTTGCCTAGGAGAGAAGACAGAACCAATGACCTAGCTTCCACCTTAGACAGGAGAGTGAAGCCTGGCTTCAGATGGGGAGTATGTGTAGTTCTCCCATACAACATTTCTGTCAGCAACTAACTCAGGCATATGTGTGACTAATTACAAAAGTATGACACCAGTGTGCTTCTCACTTAACTACAAATCCTTCCTTCCTTCCCAATAGGTAGTCATTCCAGCCAGGAATAATGAAAGGCAGTGCTGTAGACAGAACCTTTTCTTTCCCTAAGTCACACTCTTATTCTCAGTAAACTTTCATCCTCCTAGGATGCCATGTTTGTAGATGTGTATATAACAACAAACTTGGTCCTCACTTTATTAATATCCATTTTTAGTTCCAGGCCTTTCTTGTCTAGTATTGCTGCTATTTTGTGCCTATGACACCTCAGTGTGCAGCCCCATTATTCACCTAGTTGCTCAAGCCACAAATCCGGGGGTCCGGGAGGCTTCCACCCCCCTTAGCCACACACCCAGACTCTTTCCCAGGAGGATCTAGGGGAATGGGTAGCTTTGGTTCTGATGTCCGTGCCCTGTGTTTCTTCAATGAGGAAGTGACTTTGGGTCCAGGTTGCCTCGACCACTTGCTTTGGTCCATGGTGCGTTCTCTTTTGCATCTGCATTCATCTGGATGAGAGACAGTGTTGGGTCCCCATATTAGAGAGCATTGCCCTGTACCCCTACATGCATTGTCTGATAAATGCCTCTCAAAATGGAACTCTGTTCAGCGTTCTTCCTGCTAAAGCCCAATCCCTCCTTCTGGTTTTCTAAGGACCCCAACCTTAGCTGCATGACTCAAGAACATTGCTCTAGGTTAAGCCCTATGTGCCGTTCAGGATTTAGCCCAGCATCCCGCCCTCAGCGATCTTCCCAAAGCTTCCATGGAGACCTGTACCACAGAAGGATCGAGTATTGGAATTAACTAGTACTTCCTCGTGAGATCTTGACACAAGCGCTGTACTTTACTTCTAGTCTCAGCACAATTCCTGCAGCATCTGCTACCAATAAATATGTTTTGAATGAATGAATGAAGCCAAGTGGCTCCACTCCTAGCTGCCTGACTTGAAGATCACACAGCCTCCTCGTCACACTCTTTCATGGGCCAGCCTCCCAGGATAATATGACTTGTCTGGCCTCCAGGTCAGCACAGCCTCCCTATGATTGCCTCCTCCCCCTGTTCTCAGATTGTGGGGTTCAATGACTCCGCTGGTTTCTCTTGGTCCTTGGCTCTCACTGTGGTGACATGTCCCATTCCTGTTCTGTCAGGAAATGCCTCCTAGCCAAGCACCCCTAGAAGAAAGACTTCCCTAGACACCACAGGTCATGGTTTTCCCCATCTAGTCTCTGCTTCAAAAGCTTCCTAAGGGTATAAGGTAGCATTTACCATTCCGAAGCTACAATCATCCCAATCTGATTGTTCTACCAAGAAAAATGGCTCTCCTTGGCAGGTAAATTTCCCCACACCTGATATTTGCTGTTGGCTCCTGGTGATAATCTCTACTCGCCTCTACTGTTACGTTCCAGAGAATGTTGATTGAAATGACCACTGAACTTGTTGTTCTCTAGTTTTCCTAGAGTTTACTTTGCCCATTTAAAAAAATGACTGCTATTTGCTCACCTTCTGGTACCTGGACACTTATCCCATTGTTTATAATCTCTCAACAATACCAGCTCTGCTTCTAGGGGCACACCTTTCAGCTCTCTCAAAACCCTGGATGCAGTTTGTAAGAACCAGGAACCAGAACGCCTTTCAAGGCATCCTGGACCCTGTATTTTCTCGCTCCCTCCCATGGTCCTTTCTTTTCTGCCTTTTTCTGCCTTCCCTTAATGGAAATGTCAGGTGAGTCACTTAATGTCTCTGTGCATCTTTCTTCATCTATAAAGACAGGAGGGTGGGACTAAGTGGTCTCGGCATTTCTTTCCATCTCCAAAATTATATGGTTCTGCGATTCTTTAATGGAAGGAAAATAGGAGTTCAGGTTGCTCTGCCTTTTCTCTGGTGCTGTTATCATGTCAAAGCATCTCCTCCTGGTAGCAGACTCTCCTTTCTTATTCCTCTTCAAAGTAGCTTTAAACAATTAAGTCAAAAATAAATCTTTAATCTCATCAATTGTCCCACAAGGCCTCTTTGAGCTTCCCATCTCCCATTTCATACCTCTTTGCTACCTTCTTTGTTACCCAGAGTGCCCATGAATCCACTCTCAAACCCCCTCTGCTCACCCCTGCAGGAATGCTTCACCCTGACCCCAGATTTCAGGAACTGGAACATTAGTCTGAATTTCTTTAAATTCTCACATTGGAAATCTTTTGTCTGTCCTCTAGGTGGTCCTATCTTTGAACAATGAGAACTTAGGTTTTGAGATTTGTAAATAGCCTTTGGCAATAGAATTGTACACACACACACACACACACACACACACACACACAAATACATACATACATACTTTGTAATTTTTCCTCACTCCAATCTAATATCAAAATTTGTAATTATGCTATTATAAACTTTGTTTTTGCAGAAATGTCCTTAAAAAGATAAAAGATAATCTTTCATTCAATAATATCAAAATCTTTAAAAGAGGGGCAAGGACAATGGGTAAAGAAATACAGGCGAGCCCAGCCAATGTTGCTCAGTGGCTGAGTGTTGACCTTTGAACCAGGAGGTCATGGTTCGATTCCCAGTCAGAGCATATGCCTGGGTTAGGGGCTCAATCCCCAGTGGAGGGCATGCAGGAGGCAGCTGATCAATGATTCTCTCTCATCATTGATGTTTCTATCTCTCTCTCCCTCTCCCTTCCTCTTTGAAATCAATAAAAATAGATATTACAAAAATAAAGGTGAGTCACTCAATATTTTCAGGACAATCCCCTTTCTCACTTAGATTCTCTGGCCCAGAATCTACTGAAAACCTACCTCTATAGTTAATGAAGTTTCAAGCCAGTATAGCCCCTTCCTTCTAGGGGATTATAGGGTCCTTTGTGGAACAAGGCGGGGAAAATAATGTTTAGGTCGATATTAAATAGCATGAAAAATTGTATGGAATTTAAAATAGAATCCTGGGAATCTCTTCAATAGATTTCTTAGCCCCCTAGCCTATGATAGACAGGTAGGCCTGAAAGTATTCTTTAAAACAAAGTCCATTGTGATTTTTCAAGCCAGAAATGATGTGTCAGACATCAGAAGGGAGAATTGATCCTTTCAGTCTGACATTTGACAAATTACAAGTTTGTGGCCTTGTGCATACCCTTTAATTTAGAGGCTATAATCATTGTTCACAGTTTTGTCTTCATAGGTGCATCCATGTTGATGTTGGTTGCTAAGGTGGGTTCCAGATATTAGAAGTGACCTGAAAAGTCTCAGAGTAAAGTTGCCCAGATACATCTGTGGATCCATCAATAGGAATATGATTTACCATTGTACATTCAGTTTTATACAACCAGACCTGGGTTTTCAAGTGGATGTACCCATATTTCTTTGTTTAAATACGTGGTTTTCTTAAATTAAAGGCATTGGCTTTTTAAAAATGGCATTATCAGTAAAAGCCTACTTTCATTTAAAAATAGTAACCTATGAGAAACTCACTAGAAAATACCTTAACCATTAATTGAACAAAATGATAACATTCAAGATAACCTATTGTATCGTCCATTTATGTCCATGTGAAATGAAACTCTATTTTGATCGGGACTGTCACAGGTAATTTCTGCACATAAAATACATCTGGGGACAGCTTTCAAATGGAGTTGTCACTTTTTGTTTAGCTGGCAGGAGACTCTCTATTGTTGTCAAACCCTCTTTACAAAAGCATCACTAACCCGGTGATACACATTCATAGAGAAGAGGGGTCGTCACTCAGCCTCGTGGGAACAAAAGAGCAGCATTGGGCTCTGTGTGCGCTCAGTGTGTCTGCGGGCTCCTTTGTTTAGCTTGGCTTCCCTTTAGCCAGCAAGGCTTTTATCGTCCTCGAATTTGATTTTTTCCTGTGCTGTTTTTTGAAAGGTGTAAATAGATTAATGCATACTGTTATTCTCTGAAGATAATGCAGGGCATGTAAACTGTGCCATTTCAGTTGTCTGCTCAACTCATGAAGTCAAAAAAGTCAAGAAAAATAAGGAAACCTTCTATGTGGTCTCCTCTCTCTCTCTCTCTCTCTCTCTCTCTCTCTCTCTCTCTCTCTCCCCTTCCTCTTTAATGCCTTTTAAAGTTGTCTTGGTTTTATTAAGATTAGAACCAAGATGTACACATTTTCTAGAATCAGTCAAATAATAAAGGTTAAATTTTGTTCATTGATAAAACAATGAAGTTTTGTTTTTAGAGTACATAGAGGCCATTTTATTGAGTTGATAAAATAAATATTTTGGACTACATATATGTGATGCTATAATAATTGTGCCATCATTCAATAATTTATGTCAAGACTTTACCTATTGCATTCTTAAGGAATAATAATTCTCTATTCTTAAAACTTACTCAATGCGTAATTCCCAGAACCAGAAGCCACACAAGGCAAAGCACGAGGCTGCGAAATGGCCCTCACAGCTCTCAGGTTCTGCAAAACGCCCTTTGAAACCTTGGAGAGTCATCAACCTTGAGTATTCATGGCCAGCCAAATACATGGAGAGAAGAATGAGTTCTAGACCTCACTTCTCGTTCTAGGATTCTGTGCTTTTCAGAAGGAAGACAAATGAGAGTATGAGAAGTTACACACAAAAAAAGGCAGGCACAGAAATGGGGAGTCACCTGGACTAGAGGGCATGGCAACTGATGACCAAAGATAAAAATAAAAAAAGAAAGAGAATGACCAAAAATAAAAAGAGAAAGAGAATGGCCCTAGCTGGTTTGGCTCGGTGGGTAGAGTGTCAGCCTGCGGACTGAAAGGTCCCAGGTTCGATTCCCGTCAGGGGTACATGCCTGGGTTGCAGGCTTGATCCCCAGTGTGGGGCATCCAGGAGGCAGCTGATCAATGATTCTCTCTCATCATTGATGTTTCTCTCTCTCCCTCTCCCTTCCTCTCTGAAATCAATAAAAATATATTTTTTAAAAAAAGAAAGAGAAAGACAAAAAATGAAAGCCGAAGTGGCCCATGAGAGCCAGAACCTTGTGACAAATGCTAACAACTCCTTCAGAAGCTCAGAAGTGAGAGCCATGGGTTGGGAGGTCTCCCATATTAGTTTCCCCACTATATCATCTCCATAGTCTTCCGCTGTAATCCTCTCCCGTGATAATTTTCAACTGCCAGACCTCTAAAAACTCTCCTTTTCGAATTAAAAGAGGATTGCTTCCATCAATTTGGCATTTTACCCATTGCAATATTCTACCTTTCAAATCACAGGTTAATTCTTCATGGCTCAGTTATGAGAAATACAAACTTAAAATTCTGGTTATGATTCAGACGACCAACAAAGTAATGAGATTCTGTGTTATGGTAGCTGTCACATCTTGTCCCAGCCCCGTAGTGTCTAAATGTTGGCTCCCTTATTAAGCCCCATTAGAGTATTTCACAATATAAATTGTTTATACGCTGCTGGTTTTCTGCTGCCTGACAGTGGGGCACGCTTCACTCATTAATGTTGGTGTAGTCTTACATTGTTAGGAAGAGCTGAGATGAAATTCAACAGGAAGGCAGCATGTACTAACTGCAATGCTTCTTTCCTACACATTTCCCAAAACACCATCTTGTGTATATGTTTTTAAATTTGCAATTTAGTCTTCCATCTTTTGAGTGGGGAAATATCCTTTTCTTAGTTAAATTTAAATGACCCCTCTACTACCAACTTACATTTTTATAAGCTTAATGGTCAACCTCTTGTGTCCCCCATGAAATGCTCTTTTCCTCTTTCTATGTTAAATTTGAACTAATATTTGTAGCTTTCCTTATGGGTACAGAGTCCCATTTCATCTTCACCACAACCTTTCTTCCTAATAAGGAGGATAAGGAAGCTAGATCTGATAGAAACGAAAGTACAAACAAGCAAGTTAATAAAATACCAAATTTCTACCCTAGTCTACTTAGTTCTGGCTCCAATATTATATATCTTCTTTTTAGATTTTTGTTACTTAAAGATATGTTTCCTTTCTTTATTGAATTTATTGGAATGACATTGGTTAATAAAATTATATAGGATTCAAGTATACAATTCTATAATACATCATCTGTACATTGTATTGTGTGTTCACTACCCCAAATCAAATCTGCTTCCATCACCCTTTATCCCGCTATACCCTGTTCTACCTTATCCCACCCCCCTTTTTCCTCTGGTAATCACCACACTGTTGTCTGTGTCTGTGAGGTTTTCTGTGTATTTGTTGTTATTTTGCTTAATATGTTTACCTTTTCCACCCAACCATACAACCCTCCTCCCTTCTGACAGCTGTCAGTCTATTCTCTGTATCTATGAGTCTGTGTCTGTTTTATTTGTTAGTGTATTTTGTTCCTTAGATTCCACATATGAGTGAAGTCATCTGGTACTTGTCTTTCTCTGATTGGCTTATTGAACTTAGCTTAATACTCTCCAGGTCCATCATGCTCTTACAAAGGGTAAGATTTTCTTCTTTTTCATGGCTTAGTAGTATTCCATTGTGAAAATGCACCACAGCTTTTTAATCCACTCATCTACTGACGGACATTTGGGCTGCTTCTAAAGCTTGGTTATTGTAAATAGCGCTGCTATGAACATAGGGGTGCATATATTCTTTTGAATTAGTGTTTATGGTTTCTTCAGATATATTACCACAAGTGGAATTGCTGGGTCATGAGGCAGGTCCTTGTTAATTTTTTTTTTGAGGAAACTCCATACTGTTTTCCACAGTGGCTGTACCAATCTGCATTCCCACCAGCAGTGCAAGAGGGTTCCCTTTTCTCCACATCCTCTCCAACACTTATTGTTTGTTGGTTCGCTGATGATAGCAAAGTTGTTCAGGCACCCAGCAGCTAGACTTAGTGGCAAGGATATATTTCTTTGCTAAATTTTCTATAATAACTACTTTATGTTAAAGTTAGTAACCAAAAAGTCAAAGCAAAAAACAGAAATCAAATCACCAATTTTCCCATAATCTAGAGTGGGCCATCCTTAATGTTTTAGAGTATTTCTTCCAGTCTCGTTTGTGTCTATCACTGTATATAAAATTTGTGTGTAAATAGTGCTCATACATTATATACATATACAATACTTACATGCTTATATAAACTTTGGTATCTTGCATATTTACTACTGTGATCTTTTTCTATGCCAATTAATCTTTTTTAAATCCTCACTTTTAGTGGTTACATAAAATATCATTGTATAACTATACACTAATTTATGTAACCTTTCCTTAATGGTAGACATTTAGGATATTTCAGAGTTTTCACTGTTATAAATTACTCTCTGACAAGCACCTTGGTGCATATATCTTGCTGTAAGCTTGGATTAGTTTCTTCTTAAGATTTCTAGAAGGTAAATGATGCATTAAGGGACTGAAGCTGAAACATATTGCCAACAATTTCCCAGAAAAATGGAAACCAAGAATGCTTCCCCCACAACGTGGGAGAGAACGCTCTTCACCCCATACCTGGCAGCACTGACTGTTATCTTTCCTCCCTTTAGTTTTTGCTAATTTCGTGATGGAAAAAAATAGTACCTTATCACTTCACTTTAAACTTCTTAGCTTCCTAGTAAGGTTAGATGTTCTTAAGGAAGCTCATGCTTGTTCCAAATTGCCATCAGAAGTTTTCATTTTGCCTCAGCCCTGTTCCATTACCAGCAGGAATAGTTATCTGAGTCAATCTATTTCCTCCCTCAAAAAAAAAAAAAAAGAAGTCTATTGGGTTTATCAAGACGTATTTGGATGCAGGTTTTCATACCTATCTTGACACAAATGAAAGATTACACACCTGGCTCTTTTACACGCTGAACCAGGCCACATCTATTTGGATCTTATTTTCATCGACTCACCCTTACCCCTAACAGAACAGCGTCCCTTTTAAAAGAGGCAGTATTAGAAAAATAAGACCCTCATAGCGGATAATGAAAGAAATGTCACGCCAGGGTCTGGACATTGCTATGACAACCCCGGCTCCATCCATCACCACTCCCGTCAGCCTGTGCTGCAGAGGAAACCCCTTTGCAATGTCTAATCTGAGAATTTTAATATTAAATATATATTTGACATTGAAGGCTCCCACCTTATTTGCTATTGTCAGGCGTAGTTGATAGACAGCTAAGTCAGTCTCTCTTTATAGTCCATTTCTGAGATGAAACTATAAATCCTGAAGCCAGGCTTCATCATTGCAGAGAGAAAAGCTTTGCCAGCCTATTGTTGAAATATCACATTTTGTAGGATTTATGAGGTCCAGACTCCGGAAGATCATTTGCCAAGCACTTAAAGCTGGTTTTGCTGCCCTTTGCTTTTCTTCCCCCTTGCAAACACACGTGGGGGGTTGGGGAGATCCATTAGAAAAGAAAAAGTATGAAGAACTTGCTTGATTTGATACAAATGTCAGCCTGAGAAAGAAAAAGTCCTGGGCATTTACTGTGCGAAGCCCCGACCGACCACACAGGGCTGCTCCGTGGTGACAGGCATACCGCTTGCTTCTGCAAATAAGGGGCATCATGTTTGTGTTGATATTAAATGAACGCCCCGGATTCAGAGCCGCGCGGTGAATTGATGTGTATGCCACGAATCCTCTCTAATCTGCTTTCAGGATTTGTTTTGCAGCTCCGTGATAGGACGGGCTCTGTGACTGGGTCATATTCCATTTAGCTTGTTTTATTGCTGTTAATTTTACACAGGAAAATAGATGCTCTGAAACTTGTAATCACAGTGGCTGTCAAGTGGGCTCGGAGGAAGAAAACCACCAGACGGTGTCCGATTTATTAAGCGCCCTCCACGTACAAAATTAATGCGGCTCTTTGTCTGGGAGAGTTCAGTGTCCACACGCCGGATTTCTCCTAATGGACAAGCGGCGGCGGGAACAATCGGCAATTAGCTATCTCTTTAGCCAGACCACGCGTCGTTGGAACGCATGTCGGGCGAGGCACCGGTGCACCGAGGCAGACCTCCAATTTGTTCATTTTGACTGCAGATGACTTAATTTAACATTTTTCTAACAAATGCATTAGGTAGAATGGTGACGTTTCCTTTAACATTTTTTTTTCTTAAAAGAATCACCAGTGAGAACCATGTTAAGTAGGCTTCTCGCTCCATTTGTTTTTGATCACGACCCTAAATCCATGAATTTCTGAGTTGCCCGTAACTCTTCTAAGCACTGAACTACAGCAGTGCGTGTGCAGTGGAAGTGCTGATGCCACAGCTACTGGGCCTCTGTCTGGTTTGAAAACGTTTTATCTGGCCCGGCCAGCATGGCTCAGTGGTTGAGCGTTGACCTATGATCTAGGAGGCCACTGCTCGATTCCCGTGTGCCTGGTTGTGGGCTTGAATTTTAATATTAAATATATATTTGAATCCCAGTGAGGGGCGTGCAGGAGGCAGCCGATCAATGATTCTCTCTCATCATTGATGTTTCTCTCTCTCTCTCTCTCTCTCTCCCTTCCACTCTGAAATCAACACAAATATATTTTCTAAAAAAAAAAGAAAACGTTTTACCTGCAGAGCATGGTTATTCCTGGGCTGGATCATCTGCCCAGGGTCTTTTTTTCTTTTTCTTTATTATGAATAAAATTTGCATTTATCCTCTTATTGGAGGTAGAGTGTGCAAAAGACTTTGAAAGTAGAGTTTTGATTTGGAATCCCACATGCACCATTTTTACCTCCTTATAAGCCTTAGGCATCATTTATCAAACTTATTAGCGGGAAGGGTCAGCTCCAAATCGTGCCCTTTGATTCATGCTCTATTGTGGTTATAGCATTAACGGGGTTTTTCCCTAAAAAATACAGACTTTTGCCTGTGTATGCCACTGGTGTAATGAAAACATCTGTTGCTTGTCCCTGACAATAGTGTTTTCAGTTTTCTTCTTATTTGTGGGCAGATTCCAAGTTGGTTATATGAAGATTCACTTCCAATGACAGTAACTGGATATCTGGTCCTTCATTTGTCAAATTGCAGGGATCGAGCCTCACCATGAAGCCCTGATGTGGGACTTCACCCTCAACTCTGCAGACATTTGCTTTTGCACTTTAGCTGCACTTCCCCCTTTATCCAACAAGGAATACGCTTCCAGTTATTACCTAATTAGTTATCTGAAATATTTTATGAGCGGATAAGCGCACCGACTCTGAGTCTGGCTTGTATATTTTTACAGCAACTCTGTGGCTATCCTCTTTGGTACAGAGGAGAGGGTGTGTATGGAAACATTACTCCTGAATTTTTTATGGGCTCACTCCCTTCGCCATTGCAGCCGCTGTCTCCCACAAAATTTGAGTCATACCTCAACTGTATGCATCCTCTGTTACTGCTCACGTGCCCCAGGGTGTGCAGAGGTGGAATATGTCTGAACGTCTCCAGTGAAGAAGCTGGAGGCGTTGGTTTTAACAAAAGCCATAAAGCGGCTATAGCTGAAAAGCATTCTAGAGGTAAACAGACTTCTTCTTTTGTTGTCCGACTCTTGCTCAGTAAAAGCACTTTGAAAAGCACATGATTTTAGACTCTTTCTTGCTCTGTGTAGGGAGGTCAGAGGAAGGAGTTCAGTTTTCATGGTCCCTAAGACTTGAGCACCACACTGTGGGAAACAGTATCCACCTGTCACCTCCAGTTACAGCCGTTCACCTAGGAGTGCGTTTGCCAGGAGCTGAGTGTTCGTGCAGCAGGTGGACAGGGAGACTATGTGCATGAGAAACGCTTTGGGTTTCTTTGAGGGAAATTTCCTAATTTCCTTCTTGAAACCTCACACAAAGGGCAGCTCTCTGGGCGGCAGGCGCTCAGTACATTCCTGCTGTCCATCCAAGGCTGCTCTTCAGCGCCAGGAATATCCCAGCCCAGGGCTGCGCTTGGAGGGGGATGTGGAGCAAGGAACCCCCATTCCACCGCACCCCACCCCCCACTCGGTCACCAAGGTTCTGCAACCTTCCTTCCGGGTATCAAACCTTGTCCACCAGCATTAAAGTCCCATCCAGGTGAATGGGACTCTGCAAATGTTTGCAGAGTTTAGGATGAAGTCCTACATCAGGGCTTCATTTTATACAAAAGGAGACAGATGTCTAGCACCATCTGTATGTTAATGGAGATCAAAGCCTTGGAGTAAAACTAAGGTTGGGTTTCTGGCACCAGCCTGGAGGCAATGGGTGGGTACTAAGGGCTTCCCAGTTACCCTGAGGGGAGTGGGGGAGACAACAACCCTACCCTTATGCCCTTTTTCCTGGTCCCTAAGTCCCTTTGCTAGATCTAATCAGTTTCTCCTGAAAACATGAATTGGAGCATTTCTGAAAGGGGGTTGTTGGATTCTAAATGAACTTAGAGCACGATTCTCAACCTTTTTCATCTCATGGCACGCATAACTAATTACTAAAATTCTGTGGCACACTGAAACATATATTTTTTGCTGATTTGACAAAAAAAAATTAGATATAATTTTCATTCATTCACACTGGATGACTGTTGTTGTTGTGTTGGCTGTTGTCATTTTTTATTTGACAATCTAAGGCAAGCATGTCAAACTCAAAGGCTAACACAGGCCAAATGAACGAGGCATGCGGCCCATGGGCCGAGAGTTTGACATGCTTGGGAAAAGAGGTCAGCGCCCCTGACTAAATAGTCAGGTGTTACAGGTTTTAGAAAATCTTGCGGCACACCAGTTAAAAATGGCTGCCCCACAGCATTGGGTTGAATGGTTTCCGTGGTTTCCGAAATCTTCTGTTGGACCAACTTCAGAGGCAGTGACTGCATCTCCTTTCTAACCTCACAGTCCATTCTCTTTCTCCCAGAGCTGGACTTGACTTAACAACAAGGAGATGTTTTGATTTTACCAGACATGGAACATAATATTTCCATCTGCAGTCCTTTCAGCCCTGCTCAAGATTTCAGCTCCCTCGCCAGAGTGCTAGAAAGTGATATGCTTATTAGAAAACTTTGTTAATCAGAGTAGAGTGCTATTTGGCAGTTCGATTCTAATGAGGATGAGGAGCTAAATTTAATTTGAAGCTAAAGGTCAGCAAATGGTGGCAGCCTACCTTCTCTGAAGTGTTAGCTCAGTTTCCAGACGGTTTCACCTGGAAGCGTGCATACTATATTTAGTATGAAATAGCATAGAAAAGGTTTCTAATAACACCATTTCAGCACACATCTATTCCGTGAACATCAATAAGCCAAGTGCTTCGCTGCTTGGCTAGACAATTCTTATGGGAGTGGATGGCACCAGGATGTTGCAGCAATTGCTGGCAGAAAACAGAAGCCCATGAAACCATGATGCAGTGGAGAGAGTGTCAAAAACATGTCGAAATGTCCTAAAGAGTGAGCTATCTGTGCAGTACCCAGGAATGGCAAAGTAGCTTGTACAAAACCATTAGGGATTTACTCGGAGTGTTTGGCTCATGAGCCAGGGAAGGAGAAATACAAAAAGGAAAGCATTCTCTAGGTGGAAGCAGCTTAAGGTATTGCCAAGTGGTTTGGCCCCATACCCTCGCCCATAAATACCCCGCTATGCCCATGCACAGACCCTTCCTCACCCTTACAGGGCACCACTGTTTCCCCCCTTTTCCTTCCCACTTCTCATTGCACACTTTCTTAAATCACTTCCCTGTTTTGAACTCCCACAAAAATGTGTTTATTGAATGAATCCTAGGTGAGGGCACTGGACCAAGTTCTACAGAAGATACAATGAACTCTTCATATCTCTTATCTACTGGTGGCTGGGGATTAAACAGAGATTTAAACTGTATAGAACATATGAGTGGTGGAAGAGGAAAGTAAGGGCAATAATGAAAGTACAACGTACCATGTGGATTCTAAAGCAGGAAAGACTGTTTTCTGCCAGGAAAGGTTCATGGAATAGCCTGTGCTTGGAACAAAATGCTTCTGAACTCATCTATTTCTCTCCATCTTCATGACCACCTCCAGGGCCAGTCTACTTTCAGTTCTCACTTGCTCTTCTGCAACAACCTCTGTCTCTTTTCTCCAGAAAAGTTGGAGTTGTCTTCTAGTTAAATCAGATCATGTTTCCTCCTGGCTTGAAATCTTCTAACATCATCTCATTTCACCTGGAGTAAAATCCAAAGATCTTACCTGGTCCTACAAAGCATGTGGGATCTCAATGTTGCCTGTCTGCTTAACCTCGTCACTTGCCACTTCATCCATGACCATTTAGCTCCAGCCACACCATTTCTTCCTGTTCCTTTAGCTCATCACACTCATTCCCTCCTTAGGGCTTTGGCTTTAAATATTCTTTCTCTCTCTAAAATGCTCTTCATAAAGATGCTTCTGGATGGTTTCTTCTTATATTTTAGACTTTAGCTTACATAAAAGAGAGAGGCCTTTCTTGACTGCCCAACCTAAAGTAGCGACCCAGTCATTATTTTATCACCACATTATATTTTAAGATTCTGGTGGCACTTACCACTGCTTAACATCTTTTTCCATTGGTTTGTGTATTGTCTCACTCCCCCACTAGAGCATAAGACCACAAGGTTGTGTGTCTTATACTCCCCCTCAATTCTCAGGAACAGTTCTAGTGAATAGTAGTTGCTCAGCAAATACTTCCTGAATGACTCTAAGAGCAGCTGTTCTCAACCTGTGGGTCGCCACCCCTTTGGCGGTCGAACGACCCTTTCACAGGGGTCGCCTAAGACCATCCTGCATATCAGATATTTACATTACGATTCATAACAGTATCAACATTACAGTTATGAAGTAGCAATGAAAATAATTTTATGGTTGGGTCACAACATGATGAACTGTATTTAAAGGGCCAGAGGGTTGAGAACCACTGCTCTAAGACTCTTGAAGGATTTCGCAGGTGGAGAGTCATTCCTTTAGGTATGTGCCAGGCACTGACACTAGAAAGACAGCTGTGAACAGGACATAGAAGGTCCCTGCTCTCACCCATATTCTATTCTTATGAAGGTAGGCAGATGGAGATAAGTGAACAAATAATTAAGATGTGTTCATGGAGTGATCCGTGCTACAAAGGAAACAAGCAATCTGACTGGACCGGGCATGACTTGAAGGGAATTCAGATGAGGTGGCTAGAGAAGGGAGAGCGTGCCTGGAAACACTTGCTCCTGGAGCTGTGTCAAGCTTGGGTTGTCCAATGAACCAGGGAAAAACAAGAAAGAAGCTGCTAAGCACAATAGAGAATAGTTCGTGATGTGGCGGAGAGGGAAGCAGGGGCCAATGCTGTGAACACGGACCACATGAAGTGTGGACAGTGGCTTGAGAATTCATCTGCATGTGATAACAAGGCAGTGGATGTGCTTAAAGATTGATGACATCTTAATTATATTGTTTAAAAATAAGAGGAAAGAATTACAGGTAGAAGAGGCAGGGTGGACAAGGGCTTGGAGGAGGGGGTGTGGATGAAAGCTGAGGGTAAGTTCAGGGAGACCATAAGTGGGGTTGGAGGTGGAGGCCATGGGAAGAGACAGAGAGGATTTTAGAGCAGGAGAATTCTGTGAGCAGAGCTTTGGCTAACCTGGCCATGAATTAGAATGGAGTTGGGGTGGAAAGACTAGTTGCCAAACTGTTCCTATGATCTGTGCAATGAGTATATGAACTAGACTCGTGGAAGAGGAATACATGGGAGGGCACATTGCTAAAGGCCATTAATTACAATCGACTGTATGTAGAACATATGAGGGAAGGCAACAGTAGCATAAAATAAGATAATATTGACAATAGTAGCAGCTTGTTTATTGAATCTTACCTTGTGCCAGGCACTATTCTAACTACTTTAAATTTAATAGCTCATTTAATCTTCAAAACAACCCTCTGGGGTCTTACTCTGTTACCCCCATTTTGTAGATTAGAGAGGTTGCATAGCTTCCCCAAGGCAGGGAAGTGGGAGGTGGCAGCACCAGGGTTTGACCCCAGGCAGTCTGGCTCCAGAGTCTGTGCTCTGAATGCCAACCATTGTTTCAAGCCTGGATGAGTGGGGAGAAGCCATTAAAAAGCCAGAAAGATAGTGGGGAAGGTAGCTATTAAGGGAGAGGGGAGCAGATGGTTTGTGGATAAGTCAAGTGTAAGATGTTGGTACATTTCAGGTGCAAACAAGAGCAAGGACTGGGCGTGGCCCTCTGAGGCTTCCTCGAGGTGCCTGGTGGAGGTGGAGATCTTCGTGTAGATGGGCTGTGATGAGGACTTGCCCTGTAGGAGGCCCTCCAGGGATCATCTGTTGAACGGGTGGACAAGTACATAAGTGAACATGACAAGGGATATGATCACCAAAGCCCTCAGAGTAAACAGCATCCCCAAGAGTGAGCATATAGACAACAAGCAGTTAGAGAATTTTAGCGAAGGCCTTGCATAGAGAACAGTGGGAGGGACATTGAGGAAAACAGACAATGAAATTGGAAGCAGGAAGGAAACCAAGAGGAGAGACCTGCAGGGAAGTTGCTGTCGGTGTCCAGTCCTGCAGAGCGAGGGTTTGGGTGAGCCGCAGAGAGCAGGCCCAGCCGTGCTGAGGTGCAAACCAGATCGCCATCAGCTCGAAAGAGAGGATGGCAAATGGCAAAAGGAGGCAACAGCGATTCTTTCAAAAGTTGGTAAAAAGGGGAAAAGAGAGAAAAAGAGGCCACAGCTTGACCTTAACCGAGTAGTAAGAGCTGCTGGACAGTCACAGTCCACAGAGATCCTTTTATTGCTCCTGAGGGAGGACTATGAGCAATAGTCTTCGGGGCTCAGCAAGGGGGTGTGAGTCTGTTCCTGTACTGATGCGGGTAGTGGGGGCCCATCTGCCTAACAGCAGGGTTACCTCAAGCTTTAGGCTCCACCTGAGTCAGGGCCATGCCCTGGCAGAAACTCTGCCACAGTGGGTACGTGGCCTAATAGCTCTTTGGATTAATTTGGTGACACCCCTCCCTTTAGACCAAAGGTGGGGAGTTTATAACATCATTCACGGGCCGTACAAAATGATCAACTTGAAAATTAGCCTGCGGTATTTGGTAAAACATTTCATTATCTCACCCCAAATGCCTTAGCAGGGCCAGACGAAATGATTTGTGGGCCTTATGTGGCCCTTGGGCCAGACGATCCCCACCCCTATTTTGACGAGGAGTTTATAACATCATTCACGGGCCGTACAAAATGATCAACTTGAAAATTAGCCTGCGGTATTTGGTAAAACATTTCATTATCTCACCCCAAATGCCTTAGCAGGGCCAGACGAAATGATTTGTGGGCCTTATGTGGCCCTTGGGCCAGACGATCCCCACCCCTGATTTAGACGATGGTAGAAAGTACTGACATCATCACGCTGCTGATTTTATAGAGAAGCAAGACTTGCTTCTCCACTGACAAGAATTTGTGGCACTCAGCAGCTGTTTGCAAAAAGAAAATAAAGCAACCTCTGCCCCCTTCTTCAGAATTCTCTGGACTTACATCTGTCTTCCCAGCTGTGAGCTGCTGAATTCCAGGGTGCAAAACCCAGGGAGACAAATGGGAGGGCCATGCAACGAATAATGACATGCTGCTTAAATATCAATCTTGGTTTATTGTGTGTCCATGGGCACATGTCTTCAAATTCAAGTGGCTGCCTCTCTCTCCCTTTCAATGTCTGTCTATAAACTTTCATGGTATTAAGCCTATGTTTTAATAAATATTTTGTTTGCTGTATTCCCATTAATATTCATAGGGAATGGAGCACTTTGGGCTTTGCGATTTCTAATAAACATCGATGGTGTTACTAGTTTGTACTGAGCATTCAGTTCGCTCCATCAAAATGGCAGCTCTAATTAGGTTCCTTGAATTAGCTAATGGATTTTGAGAAAGATCGCTTAGAAAGCTCTTACAGCTGTCCAAGATATCCCTGCCATGGCAGAAAGACAAAAGGCCCCTGGAAGCTACAGACTTCAGAGCTTTAGAAATGCAGCTGACAGTTAAAAAGATAAATTACGTTCATATTTTTCTAGTGAAAGTCCTAATACTGAATTAATGTTATTCCTGTAGTGAGCATCCATTAAGAAGCTCATTTTATTATGAGGATGCATTTTGACCATTAGCTCTTTTCTTTGGCTCCTCCTCCCTCCCCACTCTCCTTTTTCTCCCTCCAATTCCCCAGATATTTTGGATCCAGTATTAAAAAGCTTCTTTGAAGAAGAGGGAAATCATTCCCTTCCCACCTTTATTTTTTTTGGGGGGAGGGGGTAGATTATACATTTAGAAGTTTTCTTAGATATACAGTAAGCATTCAGTTCAAAAATGAAAACGTAATATAGAAGGAAATAATTTTAGTGATTTAATTTAAGCTCTGTGGCTTACATTTTACATAGAACTTGGGAGGGGAAAAGGCTTCTAGCTAGTGAGCTTGTTTGCACTTGGATAGAAGATGATTTTGTGGGATAGAAACAATCTGAAAGAAAACGTAGCACCTCCTCCTTCCATCTTGATGTAGAAGGCACACGTAACGCAAGGCCATACAACGTGGTCTTCCTTCTTCCTTGCTAAGAACAAGTTTCTTTGACAAACGATGAACCGATGGCATCTGAATGATTGTACTTAATATATCTGCAAATAGGGAGAAAAAAATAATATTTGTTAGTGGGAAGCACAGTAATTAAGTTCATGACAAAGCACAATCCTGGAAACAAATAGTCACCCACAAGTCCCGTCTAGCTGGCCGTGTTCCTACTCATTAATTCTCTCTGTTCCACATAACACTGTGTTTCCCACCTATCCACTGAGAAAACGAATACCTGTTACTTTTTAATCTGGAAAGCTGCATTTCTCTAGGAACACAGTCAATCCTTTAGGGGCAATGTTCCCTGGGTCATTAACTCTCAACCATCCAAATACTGTTTTTCCCCCTGTGAGTCCTCGTAGCTCCTCTGTTTTTCTATGTTCTGCCCGCCTTTTGGCCTGTGTTCTGCTCATTAGTATCTTAACCAAACCAGCGGCTGGGCCAGGAAAAGAATGTGAAACGGCAGTCCATTAATTGGGGGATTGTTTACAGCTCTAGGAAAACACTGGTTGGGGAAGAAACCAAAGTTGTTGGTTTAAATGAGAGTTTTCCAAATCATCCGTAGCGTCTATTTCTCGCGCTCTTCCAAACCTCCCATTCCTGCCTACAACTGAGAGAGCTCACAGAAACGCTGCAGCTAGGAAAGCTGTTGGAACCGGGGAAGAGAGAGGGAAGAACGTTGGCGCAATGTATAGCTTACAGATCGGGCAGCTGCTTTGCCTCAGGATGATGTAAACAAAGCAGAAAAGCATTGTTATATGAAGTGTCAAAAAACAGAGGCTCCGTTTCCTCAATCCGCACGTGACTTTGCCATGGCGGATCAAAGGCATAATTGACATCATGTTTATTGAAAAAACCAGCAACTGTCACACTGTCGAGAGGCTACTGAAAGCTTGAGAAAGGCATGTGTTTTATTCATTTTCACGGGGGGTTATTTATAGAGTTCAATTGTTGACAGCAGAGAGCCTAATTCCCCTCTTCCACGATCGTCACCACCAACGTATTCGTTCGCTTCTCAGAGCACAGACAGCTACAAATTGCTCCCCGGCAGGTACGCAGGCACGGCCTCCCCTCGCCTGGAGGGGCGATGGCTATTTATTAATTAAGGTTCTGTGACTGCTTTCGCTGAAAGTGCCAGTGACAATAAAAGTCTTTGTCAACCCATAATGGGTTGGTTTCATTTGCTTTGTTTTGTTTTTTTAACTTTTTGCCCTCCCATTTGGCAGCCTGTGCCCTGTTCCTAATGGGAAATTTATCACTGTATTAACGATGCGTCATGCTTCATCACCAGTTGATGTTACTGGTTAAACAAGGGCTCTGGCTATAGAAAATGTTCTGTTTCCAAGCTGAAGGGAAATCTCCGTGTCCCATTGCCTCGAACTGAAGTGACCCTCCAACCACAGCCTCCAACAAGTAGGGAGATGGAAATAGGAGGTGGCCTTGGCCAATGATATGGTCAACCTTGTCTCTTGAACTCTACATGCACTCAAGGAACCACTGAATAGCAATGCAAAGAAAATCCATAGAGGTTCATTTCATAGGGTATGATGTGTGGGGTCAAAGGAAGTCAGGGTCTCCCAGGGTTATCCTGCCGCAAAGAAGAGCTCTCATGATAGTGCTGCCGTATTTGAAATCCTTCAGTGATCCCACATCATCGTCCTTTTGGGAAAGACCGGCATGTGGAGCTGTCCAAGTCCTACCAGCTTCATTCCCCACCCACTGCGCCACTCCCACTATACCTGCCATGTCCTTCCATGTTTCCACTCTTTCCAGGTGTCCCTCCCACCTGAGCGTACCCAGTCACCCTCCGTCTGCCTCCTCTCCTCTCTCCTCGAGGCCCTTCCCGGTCTCCTCAAGCCAACCAATCACCTTCCCCCTGACCCACTGCAGGACGTCATGATACTCGTGATACTTCCTCATCATCACTGCCACACTGCACTGTAATTCTGCACTGTCTCCACGGCCCTCGTGTGACTGTGAAATCTCTGAGGGTCCGGTTCTGGGTCTTAATCCCCTTGTGCCATTAGGACCATAGACATGTAATGTTTAAGAATAAATAATCAATCTGCATATCTGAAAACGTGCAGAGGATTATTGGAAAATGTTTAAGAAAGCAGTTGATCTAAGTTTGATACCAATCAATGTATTAGTTTTTGAGTTGTTCTGAAAAGCATGCTCCTAGACAAGAGTTGTAGGAATGTGAACGTCTTTTCAAAACAACTGGAACACACTAGGAGGTGGTACTCCAAGCTGTCTCTATCCCGTAAATCCCTGGAGTCAGAAGGTCAGCGAGAGGTGACAGGGTATAGAGCTCACGTTACACCAGGCACATGAGCGCTGTGGGATGTTCTTGGATTTGGAATCCTTTGGGACCTAAGTATATGTGAACGTTTTAGGTGGCTCTTTGGAGTTGAGAATCTCTTTGGATTGGCTAATTATTATAACCTTATTTAAAATGTCTAGAGCTCAGTATTCAGCATAAAGGTGTAAAAGGAATGAAAGGAATTGGGTAATATCAAAAATGATCTTGATATATTCTTAATTGCTTTTATGCTAATCATTTCAGAATACTTCATGTAGACTTCTATGCTTATGAGATAGTATGATTTAACACCATATATGTGATCATTAAGATCGGCCCCACAATCACATATCTGTGTGACCCATATGTCCCTTCTGGGTGTTTGGGTAGTTTATTACCATATATCCCTTTAATGTGTTGGTAAGGACTAGTTTACATATCTTATGTATTTACAAGGCTTTGTCTCCAAACATTTAGTGTTGAGCTCCTAATCACAATTTTTAGCTTCTTTCAATTGAAAACCTTGTTCTTTTATATATTTTCTTCCTTTGTCACTTTTGTTATTTTCCCAAGGGAGGAAAAATAAGCCTTGTTATGTAATTAAGAAATTACTGTTTTAATCTACTGACATTTAGTTACCACAGTATACAATAGACTATCCTGACTGATATAATCCTCCAAATAAAAACATTTTTTTAAAAAAGTATGCATGCACTAAAGCATATAGAATCTGCTTATTTTCCCTGAAAATTCTGTAGTCAATTAGGTCCTATTTTCTTACAGTCTAAAAGGAAAGGTCTAGGTGGCAGCTTGGGAATCAGCGGCCTTTGATGGCATTCTGAGATCCTCTGGGAGAAGATGAGCTTATCTCTTATTTCCTCTGAGGAAGAGGGAATTTTATGGAAGCCCAGGAAATTCCCAAGGTTTTCTGGCCTGCTGCCACGAAGGCCTATTTTTCCCAGAATAGGCTCTGAAAGTTTAATTCCCATCTAAATGTCAGATATGTATTTCTAAACCTCAAGCTGTGTTTAACTTAAGCCTAGAAGATAATTTCATCTTGCAAGTCCTACACTTATTGGTGAGAATTTCTTTGTGTGTGTGTGTGTGTGTGTGTGTGTGTGTTGTAATAAAAGTTTATTTCTCCTTAAACTATATTTTGTTCAGCTCAACAATGCGAATAAGAGTTAAAGGTTTTATAGGTTTCTTCCATTTACCTTTTATCAATATTTTGCTAATTTTATTTTGGACCATAAAGCTCTTTGAAAAACCTTACGTTTCATGTAGAGTCATGTCTTAAGGTTAGTTTCTAAAGTCATTAGGTGAGACAAAAATTGTGTATAGTCGGAATAGACCTTGGAAAAACACTTAAGGTGAAGGCTGTTTTGGACCCTACCTGGCCTCTCACTAAATCCACCCCACACTGTGTCCTTGAGCACCGTGTCAGGTGGCTGTTCCCTGGTGGAGGAGTTGGCTTGCATGCAAGGGGCCATGTTGTACAAGGAATGCATATCTTGAAACATTGGAATTGAGTCCAACACAATGTCAAGGTTACATTATGAGAGGTGCTTAGGAACTGACACCAACCCGGGGAAACCAATGCGCTCATGTCCAGGGCCATGTGCTCATTACATGGACTGGCCGGTGGGAACACTAACACAACTTAAATTGCCGCACACACACACACACACACACACACACACAGATCCCCATTTTTCTCTACACTCAAATATTTGGTGCATCAGTTAAACAGTTGGGATGCAATGTCACTATATTTCAACCATGTAAGAACAGCTGTAACTACATGAATTATAATTGAGAGCATGGTTTGTTTACCATCTTTAATGAAAGACACAGTGAATGCACAGTTCCAAATTGATCCAAATCTATTTTTCTTTGCATCTATGTATGTTTGTTTTGCAAAGATGTAGAGGAGAAATGAAGGGCTAATTTTGCAACCATCCAGTGTAAACATTTCAACTAGATTTTTAGATCTTTTTTAGCAACAAAAGTTACCACATGAAACACTTGATA
Source organism: Myotis brandtii (assembly GCF_000412655.1). NCBI lineage: Eukaryota > Metazoa > Chordata > Mammalia > Chiroptera > Vespertilionidae > Myotis > Myotis brandtii. Next base: position 3,474,135 of record NW_005366455.1, on the reverse strand, counting down.
AATTCTTTCTGTGACCTCCACATACTTTTTGTTGTTAATAAAATTGGCAAAATGTCTCGAGACAATATGTATCCTATGTTTATACATAACTCTAAATGTGTCCAGTATTTGTGTAAATTATTTAAGGCTCAAGAATACTGCGCTGTGTTGGAGGAAATGTATTAGAATACTATTCAAAATATGAATAACTCACCTGGATATTTTATGACTAATGGCAAAACTGGCTTCTGAAATTTGAACACAGCCAGGAGGTCACTGTGCAGTATCAGAACAATGAAATTATGTGTTTCTGGCTAATAATGGTGAGTTGAAGCTGTTGTGTGTTGTTGAATTGTGAAAACACTGTCAATATCACTCCAAAGAAATTCTGCCTTTGCTGGAAACGGAGACAGAGAAGCAGGATGTTCTGATTAGAGGTGATCTGCTTAGAGATTGGCCTCGCTTTGTCTCAAGTGATAAAGAGCAAAGGTAGAGCAATGCCTTTTAACAGAAGAGGAGATGACATTGATCTGGGGAGATTCACAGTCACAACAATCAATCACATGGGAGAAAGTTGTCCTTCATGCATCAATGAGATTGCTTTCAACAATAAATGGCAGCGTGGTTCGTAGTGTGAGTAGAAATGCTTGCCATTATGCAATCGAAAGTGCCAGGGAAGGGGCCTTTATATCCACTAAGGCTTGATTCGCTGGGGGTCAAGGTCCAGTCCAGGGTTAAGGTTTCCAGGAAAAATCTGCAAGCTGTAGGAGTCAAAGTTGAATTCACCGAGTTAGGGATGGAGAAAACAAAACAAAGATCTCCAAGAGAGCAGATGCCGAAAGCAGGCAACATGTTGAGAAAGACGAAAGGTCAAGACTCAGGTTGCCATGGCAAAGCCAGGCACCCAGGTAAGCTAAGTCACGCTGTCAGGTTGTAGCTGCTAGGTCAGCATGCCCCAGGCAGCACCAGGATGGCCCGGAGGAAAAACTGTGTTCGGGATTACAGGCTGAGCGAATGCATCATTGTGCTTTGTGGTTTCTCTTCCTCTTCTAACCCTACTTGCCTATCAATCTCTCTGCACAGGTTTTTTCCAACTTCCCCACATGATCCTGACATAGGAAGTGATTTGTTGAATTCTTAGTAATTTATACAAAAACATACTTTTCAAAGTTACACATTAGCATAGAGCACTGTTTTTTCTCCTGTTCTGCCACCAGCTTTTTTTTATGTGACATTAAATATTCTCTTTAAATGGCTAAGCATTGTTCCTTCACCTTCTAAGAAGTAGAGGTCAGAGATAATTGACAAATGTATCCCCGGAAATAAAGGCAGAGTCTAGATGTGGACAGTTTGTTTTGTCTGTTAATAATATGCTTCTCTCTTTCTCTAAACTTATTACTCTTGATTGAGGAATTTTTAGGCAGTCATAGTAAGAAAGCAAAGGGCTCTTCATTTCAATGAATTATTTAATCAACAAGATAACTTAAATCTGATAGACATTAAATGTCCATATGAGGAAAGGCATATTCTTATTATTTGGGGAAACATTTTAGCAAAAATAATTTAAAGTGATAAATAGTGATGATGAATTTGGGAAGAAATTAGAAAAAAATTCCCAGATGTGATTCATGGGTCCTCAGTTGTGGGTCCCAAAATGTCACTGGATGGACTAAGCCATGAAAAATCTTACTTGTCAATGTACCTTTCAAAAAAGAAGTATTCTTTATAACAAATTGGGAGCAGGAGAAGATAGGGAATTTACATAATCATAATATTTACTGAATATTTTTACACTGGATAATTTTTAGAGCTTTTCAGGACTAAAGTATCACTTGAAGAATTCTATAGAATTAGGCCCCATTAAAAGCCATTGTTTATTATTTAAGCTCCTTTAGTGTATATGGGCCACTATATAAATGCATTTTTGCTATGAAAGGCAAATCTGTAGAGTATTAATGTAAGTGCTTTTGGGCTATAGTTTCTGTAAATCTTCAAAAGCCTTTTGAATTAATGAGCCTGAATGCAGTTATAAGAATCTCTAGGGACTTTTATTTGACAGGGATCTTTAGCACCAACAGAAAATAAGTAACAGTTGTGTCCATGACTGTCTGTCTTCGACGGAATAGTCTTTTCCAGAAACTAGTTTAAAGTAAAATTGGTCAAATAAGATTGCATATAGATTTTATTTTAGATTATATTTCATTTGTGTTATCGGGAGTGTTAGTGACCCAGAACACAGGTTCTTTGAGAAGTCTGTTCCCACTTTAAAAAAAAAATGCCCTGTTTTCTAAGGCAACAATGGTACTACTAAAATTGAAGTTTATAACAATGATAATTTTTAGGCCCTTGAATGCAAAAAACAAACAAACAAACAAAAAACAACAACCCGAGGGGTGGGGGAGTGGGGACAAACAGGAAAAGATTGGCATCCTGGCATTCTTAAAAGGCTACAGAAATGTTTTTCTTCACCCCATATCTTTCAAGAAGCTTAACCCTTTTTAAGAAAACCTTTAAAATCCCACCCTTTTATATACAGAAAGGTTGACACCATATTTATATAATTAAACATTTAGTGATAAACCTCAAAATAACATTTTACAGCAACTTCATACAAAATTAAAGAGTCTATGCAACCCCAAACTTACAAATACTCCCTGTTCTGATTATTGTTGGCATGTACTCATCTAATTCACATCGTTTTGTTCAGTGACTTCGTAAGGATTGCCACATCCAGGGAGGAATACTCCTGTGAAGGCTCCATTTTACAAAGACTATTTCGTAACCACATCCTTTCTGGACCCCAGGCTGGTACTTGCAAATGAGGGCTGTCCTCACCAAAGGCAAACACCTCTGCAGACGCAGAGCTGCAGGTCTGAAAACAGCACGGCTCATTGGAATTAACCACGTGCCATTTAATCACAGTTAGTGTGCACGTCTTTACATACATGCCTACTAAGGCATACACACAAAATCACCCCAAGTTAATTCACAAGCCCAACAGTGGTTCATTGTCAGTGATCAGCTCCCCCTTATTCAGTCGGGGTGAACTTTCCCGGGAGTGGCCTTGGCTGCCAGTCTGTCCTGGTCCCCATCCAGCACTTCTCTCTCTTTCTTGTGGGATCTTTGTCCCATGTGGATTCTCTTTCACACCCCATTCAGTTTTATTCCCATTTTCCACATAAGCCTGTTAAGATGTAACATTAATTATCCAGAACTCTCTGTCTGCAGTTGCTCCAACATCATTCTTGAGTGAATATGGACTTTGTTGCATGTCTTTCTATTGCTTTGGCTACTTTTACTTCTATTTTTATGGCACAGATCTGTGCAGATAAAAGTGTATCAGAAGGTAGGGCTATAAATGTGCTCTGCTAAGTTCCCTCTGCCTGGACACGCCTGTGATCTGCTGCTAGAAATGCCTGCTGCGTTTTAGTGCCTTTCTGGCGAGGCAACATGATATGGTAGAAGTGACTCAGGGTTTGCAGTCACCCAACCGCTGGCCCACTGCTCAGCAATCATGCTGCTCAACTTCTCTGAGCCTCGTGTGCTCACCTGTGAAATGTCAGTAACAGCGTCGTCCTCACAAATGTGATGGAGAGTTAAGTGAGATGAAGTATGTAAAGCATTAGTATTAAACTTAGGGTGTTACAGGAACTTAATAAATATTGCTTTCCCTTTTCCAGCCTGCAGCAGTAATGGGAGGAGACTCTGGCAAGCCCAAATGAACACGCGTCTTAAAGTGAACTTCAATTGAGTTCATTATGAACTGGGAAGAATGAGATTAAATTTTGAAGGAGCAGATGATGCCTCACTGTGATATTCATTGCATATGGGCACATATTACTCTAGGTGGCTATGAAGAAAAAGATATGGCTAATGAACTCCATTACAGCTCTAAACTCTGTCCAGCTCTCAAGTGCTATAAGAAGAGCCTGTGTAACTGCATGTCTGTCTTTTATTAAAATACTAGAGGCCCAGTGCATGGATTCGTGCACTGGTGGGGTCCCTCGTCCTGGCCTGTGCCCTCTCGCAACCTGGGACCCCTCAGGGAATGTCGGACTGCCAGTTTCGGCCCAATCCCCACAAGCCAGACCGAGGGACCCCACCAGTGTACAAATTCGTGCACTGGTGCTCTAGTATGCATATAAGATATTTGGTTAATCTCTTCACGCCCTCCCCCCTCCCCCTTTCCCTCTGAGATTCGTCAGTCTGTTCCATGTTTCCATGTCTGTGAGTTGAGCATCTGACCCCTAGTGGTCAGAGTGCGTCATAGCTACTGGTTGAACAGTTGAACAGTCACTTAGGCTTTTAAATATAGATATTTTTATTGATTTCAGAGAGGAAAGGAGAGGAAGAGAGAGCTAGAAACATCAGTGATAAAAGAGAATCACTAATCGGTTGCCTCCTGCATGCCCCACCCTGGGGATCGAGCCAGCAACCTGGGCATGTGCCCTGACTGGGAATCCAACCATAACCTCCTGTTTCATTGGTCAAAACTCAACCACTGAGCCACACCGGCCTGGCTACATGTCTGCCTTTAAAGATAATGGTATAGCCAGTATAATTTACAAGAAATCACTACAATATAAATCTGTTTTGTTACACAGTTTAAATTCATTTTACATAAAATTTCAGCACATTGAAAGTATAGGAGTGGCCTGATCACCTACATATAAATACAGCTATAATACGAGCCTTTCTTTTTTATAAAATGGCTAACTTTATCCAGTGAACAATTAATACAGAAAGGCAAATTTTTTATCTAGCAATGTGGAGATGGGGTTATTGATGCTTTGCCCGATGTTATATGGTTGCAAGAGTATTTGAGTTCCATCATAATCTGACATCACTTTTGAAGCTATTAGGCAAAATATTTTCTAGAATCACTACTGCTAAGTCCCATAAAGCCAGAAAAATAAACAGATAACATGTAATAAAGGAAGGAAAGTAGGAGTCCTCAGAAAGTAAGTTCTTAAGGCTAGGGTTAACTTTCATTCTGGGCTAGTATGTGGCTTGCAGACCCAGTCTCTAAGATATCTATAATAATAAAAGCATAATATGCTCATTAGACCAGATGTCCTTCTGGATGACCTTCCGGACAAAGCCGGGGCTATGAGGGAAGCATGGGTCCTGGGCGCCTGTTGGCGGCCAGAGAGAAGCCTGGGTCCCAGTTGCCAGAGGGAAGCCAGTGCCGGCAGCCGGGGGAAGGAAGGCCTACTCTTGCACGAATTCCGTGCATTGGGCCACTAGTAGATAAGATAAAGGAAAAGACCTAGGTTGGAGATAGTACACGTTGGTGGGAAGATTAGTTTTTGAAGTCAGACAAACCTTGGTCATCATCTATTAGCCATGATTCCTCATCTCTGTTGAGCAGAACAATAAAACCTACCTTTTGCCCAGCTGGCATGGCTCAGTGGTTGAGCATCAACCTATGAACCAGGAGGTCATGGTTTGATTCCCAGTTGCAGGCTCAATCCCCAGTGTGGGGCATGCAGGAGACAGCCAATCAATGATTTTTTTCCCATCACTGGTGTTTTTCTCTCTCTTTCTCTCCCTCTCCCTTTCTCTCTGAAATCAATAAAAAATATATATATTTAAAAAAAAACACCTTTCCATTTTATTTGATATATTGAGCTATTTACAGCACCTGTTACACAAGAATTGGAAATAAACTCAAGTGCCAGCTCTTGCAGCTTGGTAGTGGCTTTCTGAAGTTCTCAGAAGGATCCTAAGATCATGTCTAGGGTCTCTGGGAAAGAATGCTGTCATTGATTAGTGATGTCTGCTCTGGGCAGAAAATGGAGTAAATAAAAGTCTGTATCAATATATTTACTATGTAAGTTTCTATCAATTATAACTATTATGATTATTGTTGCTATTATGACAATGGTATTTTTATATTTATTTTCACATTTCTGCATCCTTAACACAAAATGGAATCAATTAACTGCTTTGATAACAATAGCTGTGTATATCACTTTTATTTATGTGATGGTGAGCTTTTGTATATTATCTGCAGAGAAGAGCTAAAAAATGAAACCAAAATTTGCTGTTCCTAATTTTATTATATAAACCACCCACTTGGAAAAAATATGATACAGGTACTAACAGTAGAATGGGGGTTGGAGAGGAAAAGAAAAAGAAGAGACAATGTTGAGATGTAGTTCCAGGTTATGACAGATGTGTACGGTGTCCATATCTTCTTTAAAATATCCACAGGAGGGAGAAGGGACAGCTTGTCTTGCACTGAGATGGTTCATGACTTTCTAGTGGCTTTTTTTTCCTATTTTTTTTTCTCTGAGGCCAGATTTCTTTTCTGGGTAAATAGTCATGTTCCTGTCAACCATAAGAGATTTTCTGAATCCTAAACAGCTGATTTTGTATTCTTGCCCCAATCCCTCTCTTTGAGAACTAAAATCTGATTGAACCCATATTTTAAAATTTATGTATTTATAGATATATAGAATAGTTTACAGTCTGAGTATGTTTTCTTTCTCCACCACAAATGTAGGAAAGTGGTGGGTTTTGTGTTTTTTAAAATGATGCCTCAATCAGTTTCTTTTTTTTTCCTTTATTACCGATGACCTCTTTCTGCTTGAATTCAGTGCTTCAGTTTCTCTGGGTAAAATAATAGATTATGTATGTGATGTTTGCACTGTGTTGACTAAACTTATCTGGTGAGTTTGACTGCTGCTCATGCTTTCACGTAATCAGCAGACGCTGCACATTGGATACGGGTATCATAGCTCCTCATACTCAGGAGTGAGGCAAGCTGTTCCAGAGAGCTTTCTGTAGTTTGGAAAAGCATATCAGGCCTTCCAACTTTTTTTCAAGTGCTCAAGAAAAACTTCTATTAAAAAAAAAAAAAGAAAAGCATGGTATAGAAACAGAATTATTTGAGAGTTTTGAAATACATATTGAAAAAATATAAAGGTATGTGATCTATAAAGGTTTGTCATTTCTTTTTTTTTTTTTCAATGTTTCTCTCTCTCAAATCGATAAATTTTTTTTTTTATATATAGGTTTGTCATTTCTTAATCAAAGGCATCAGCTACTCAGTGTATAGGGTACGTAGAAAGCCTAGAACCAGATACTAATTTTGTAGAGAGGTTGGAAGATATCAACACGTGGTCCTGCTTTTAATTAACTTACAATCTAGTTTGGGAAGAATATTTTTCCTCCAAAAGATGTTTAATCATCATTTTCTTGTTATAGTTTACTAGTATAATTTTAAGTGTTTTAACAAAATAGTAGTTTCCCTCTTTCTATTGCTTTCAGAGGTTTTATTTTATATCTTACTTAAACTTAAAACTCAACTGTAATATTGGGGGATGTTTTGGGCACGTAAAGCTCTTCACAATGGGGCCCCTACTTACCTTTCTCAGTCACACCTGTCTCTCTTTCCTGCTCCACCCATATGCTCTGTATACTAGGGCAGTGATTCTTACAGACTCATGAAATACGAGTATCATTATGGTTGTTGTTACAAATTGAGTTAAAATACTAAATTTTGCAAGGGATATGCTTTTGTCACTAAAGTAAATTCAAAATGTCCCAGATCACCAACACACGCACGTTTCTTCTACTGTGCTTCCTCAATAAGTGAGGAAAGAGAGCATATGCCACCTGATATGTGCATGTGGCAGGACAAATGAAGCTGAGACCGCTGCTTGCCCCAAATAACTTACTTGCATTCCCCAAAGCAAGATGCTTTCTCATTTCTGTCCTTTACACTGCCCTTTCCTCTGTCCAGAGTTTCCTCATCTCCCCCAACTGTTGAGTACCTTGTCTAAGTTTACTAAGCAGTCTGCTTCCTCACTGTGCAGACTCTGTTATAGCACCTGTCATAGTGGGTTGTAGTCTTTATCACTATCTGTCCCCTAACTCCCAGACTGTGAGCTTTTTGCAGACAAGGACTGTGAATTGTCCATTTTTACTTTCCCAGATCTTAACTTAAGGTCTGACACAATAGGGCTCTCAGTTATACCTCAGATGAACCAAAGAAGTTGAACAACTGTGAGTTCTGCCTATCATTCCTTTCTTGTTTCCTAGCCCTGAATTGTATCTCATGATGTTGGTTCTATTGAAATGAGGGAGACAAATACTAGCTAAAATGGAGCCACTGGCTGACCAGTTTGGGGTTTAGTGGATGGGTCACTGGAGAATCTATAATTCCTGAGAGGAAGAAGTGGTAAAGTAGAGAGAGAACCTTGGACTATTAAACAAGTGGACACGTTCTACTATCACCCGCTTTCTCTTTTTCTTTTTTACTTTTTGGCATGGCTTACACATTGACATGTACATGTACCTCACCCACCCACACTCTAAAAATGCATGAGTCTCATTGAATTGAACACTGGCACATGCCAACTCTGTGTCACATCCAATCTTCAGGTCAAGCACCTGGTCTCAAATAGGCAATAGTTAGTTGAGAAAATGAGATACCCACATGAAAATGTAACCAAGTTTTGTGGGTGTGACTATAAGAAAAATGTGATGGCTCTTTTAATTGCTCTAAAGGTCAGGACCTTTTCTTACCTTCACACTCAAAAGGCACTTACTAAGCTCAAGTCAGATGTTCTGACCCTTGAAGCTAAAGGTATGCATGTCAGGACTGGTTTTTGTTCATTGTTATTACTGATTTCACAGTTTTTCTAGCATATTTGACTGACATTATTGAATCTTCCAAATGCAGATGTCAGCTCCTTTAACAAGAAGATCAAAAAGTGAGTTTCCAGGGTGACATGCACTGTGTGACCGTGTTTGTTTGTGTTCTGTAGTGGCTATCCCATGAGTGGAGGTGCTGATCGCATCCAGAAGTTGCGGAAGGAGTATTATCAGGCTCGGAGGGAAGGTTTCACATTATATGAGGACGACGAAGGAAGAGCAAGGCCATCTGATTATGACCTTCACTGGGTAAGCCCATGCCTAACTCCAATTATTGAATTTACTAGTATCTTTACTGAGATAGTTTAGAGCAGAAGAACACGGCCAAGGATGATCTAAATATATCGTTATATTTGGGTTACCCCAACCACAGCCATTCCATTCCTATTAGTCCACCACACCCTCTCCCACAGAAGTTGTTCACATAAATCAAACCACACTAATGCACAGTAGTTCATTTTAATTGCTCTCATATTTACTCCCTGTTGGACTTGTATACCAACTTGGAGGGGAGCAGATGTTTGCTGTTTTAAAGAGGACAAGGAATCTTTGTCATCATCTACTGCACCCTAATCTTTGCCCTCCATCTTGGGTCTCAGACATCTGGGCAAACATTAATGGAACATGCAACATAAGTCATTAAGCCTTTGAAAAATGGGTATTAGAGTACATTTCAGAAGGGTTGTCTTCAGAGATATCAATTGTTTGTACATCACACCTGAACAATTCAGATTTTGCTGATCTTACCAGACTCCAAGATCATTTTATTTTGAGGCAAGGGCAATTTTTGTATTAGAGGATTCTCTTTACCAATCCTTCAGCATTTGGGAACAGAAAAGAATATTTTGACCTCTAGAGAGGTAAACTTTGTGTTTGTTTTTTTCAGGATAGTGATTCATTCTCCTATCATTTTCAAGAAGGCAAAGCTGTACTTACAAAATACATTTGACTCTTGAGCATCCACAAAAATGCCCAAGAGAAGGGTGCTTAGAGTTGATTAAAAGTACATGTTGCCCTGGCCAGTGCGACTCAGTTGGTTGGGCATCATCCAGTGCACCGATTCGATTCAATTCCCAATCAGGGCACATGCCCAGGTTGGGGCCTCAATCCCCGGTATGGGCATGCAGGAGGCAGCCATTCAATGTTTCACTCTCACATTGATGTTTTTCTCTCTCTTGCTCTCTCCCTCTCCCTTCATCTCTCTCTAAAAATCAAATCTTTTAAAAGGTATATGTCACATACTTAAAATAGTGCCAGAGACTGGGTTTTGGTGTTCAATAAACATTAGCTCTCATTGTTGCCATCATTGCTGGAGCAGAGCTGTGTGTGGTAATAGTGACGGCCTCTTCGTGAGTCAGCTCTCACTCACCCTCTTTGATGACCACTGCCTTCTGCTACAGTTCTTAGTGCTTTCTTGAGAACCATATAAAGAACTCTCTTATTCCTGGTGGCCACTAAAGACACCAGCTCTTTTGAAGGGCAAACCTGTTTTTGAAAAGTTTTCTGATGTTCACACTCCTATTTATGCTCACAAGGTCAGGGTTGGAAGAGCAGAGTCCGGTGACTGAGCTGATTGCCTCTGGTGTTCACTTCAGTGCTGTGGCTTCCTGTGTGCAGCCCTCAGCACGTTCCCACTGCTGTTTAAGAGCCAGTCTGAGCATTCGGCACTGTTGTGCAGAGCATATAAAACTCCCAGCACCAGTAGGTTCTTCCACGTGCGATAGACTTTAAAAACACTCATCAGAAAGGCATAGTAAGGATTGGCAACCTTCTACCAAATGGCTACCACCTCTTCCAGAGATAGGCATCTTGCGGCTATAGGTCAAAACAAACAGCTACTTATTGGCTTGATTACAGACATTTGAATTAAACAGAATGACATTAGCAGTGATGAGGCAACCGGTCACTGATATTCTCAGTAGCAGAAGAAAACAATTCTCCAGAATAACAATGGAGAGAACCGTTCACTACTAACTTAATTTGAGGTCGACTTACTGACTTTGATGAGAAGTTCTGCTCCCTCAATCAAACAAGCAAGCAATGAAATAAAGGGAAGTAGTTTCCCCAAAACCAAAAGGGAACACCATGCCCAATGCATTGAAAAGTCCTCCATCTCAAAACCACTATGAGCAACAGAACACAAGTAATTTTAGAGTAAGCAGTCCTGCTTTTTTTACCTGATTTTATTTTATCTCTTCATTAGAAGCTGAAGGGATGAAAATACTTAACCTGCATGAGACATAAAGTGTTCTCTGATCTTCACCAAACTTGAGTTAGATATCTACACACTTGGGTTCTTCCTACCTTAATGATTCTATTTTTATGCCAAGTAAAAGTGTAAGTAGAAACACAAGCTAGTGAGTAAAGAAGTATCTCTATTTTAATTTGTGTTTCCCATGCTCAGATGTGTTGAGCGTTGCCAAAAGTGCCTGATTTTATGTTTCCCAGACAATTGGGAACAAAGGCTTCCCAAAGGGATGCTTGGTAAATGCTGTGTCATAAAAGACGAGAGCTCTTTGTCATTGCCTGAGATACTCCAAACCAGGGATTAGCATCTCAGCGTCCTTTCCTGTCCTCTCCCCAAGCCAAGGAAAAACACTAGTATCTTTTGTCCAGCATAAGCCTGAGAAATCGCACTGTTGTCTTGCTACTTTTGGAGAGATCTAGGAAAGCAAGTTTAGAAAGTTAACATTTCATTCCTATTAGTCCGCCAGATCCAACAAGGCAGCTTTTATGAATGAGACCGTGGCTCCTGAATCGTGCTGGTCTTCAGAATCACTTGTTAAAATCTGATCCACAGTCCACTCAGGGGAGGGGTGGGGCCCAGGTGCTTCTCTGGGTTGACCTCAAGATTTCTGACCCACAATTCTAAAATTACAGCATTAATTCCAGTCGATTCAGTAAGCACCAAAGAAGTTCGGCTTCTCTAATAAGATCATCCCATGGACATGTCATCAGAAGACACTTTCATGGGCTCAGAACCCCCCAAGTCCCATTGAGAGTCCTAACAAATATTCCCAGTCAGTGATACTGGGGAACTTCTGAACTGTGGAGAAGGAAATTGGGAAGATAAGTTACCTAATAACTACATTGAAATTAGTTTTAAAATAGGCCTGAAGAATGTGAGTGTGCTCACAAAAGTCTTTAAGCCAAAATGATGAAAGCAATCACTTGATGAAGACCTATGATTATTTTTAAAAGAAAATATATTTTTGTCCATGAGACTAACAGTCTTTCTTTGGCTGGCCTGGGACTTTTACCTAATAACTACATTGAAATTAGTTTTAAAATAGGCCTGAAGAATGTGAGTGTGCTCACAAAAGTCTTTAAGCCAAAATGATGAAAGCAATCACTTGATGAAGACCTATGATTATTTTTTAAAAGAAAATATATTTTTGTCCATGAGACTAACAGTCTTTCTTTGGCTGTCCTGGGACTTTCTGGATCTTTCCTGGCCATCTTCTTGGTCGTTCTCTCCATTATCACACCTGCCCACTGGCCCAAAGCTGAAGACTTATCCCACTGTCCTCTCAGATTCTCCCTTGCTCTGGCATCCTTCTATTTTCCTCCTTTTTTATCTGTGTCTCCCACTCAATGTTAACAAATATTCACTCAGACTTAGTGTAGGCCAAGTGCTGGTAACAGGAATATAATACTACCTCTACCTTGGAGAAGCTCACAATCCAGTCATGAATACAGCCATCTAAGCCCAAACAGGACACAGACAATAATCTAGGTGAGGAATGCTATTGATAGAGAGGTACTCGCTTCCACATGAGCTTGGAGAAATAGCAGTGAACTCTGTTGGGGCAGGGTTGCAGCAAGGGAAGGCTCTAGAGACCATCTGAGAGTGGCCTCAGCAGACATACTTTGTTCTTTTTCTCTCAAATTCATTGTGGTGTGTTTTTTTTCCCCCAAAGGAGCTCCTGATTTATTCCCTTTATTTGTGTTAAAATCAATGAATACACACAGATTGCAAGATCTGTAAATATGGACATGAGACCTTAGAAATCTTTTCAGCCAGTCTGTTGTGGAGCTGTTTTCCCATGTAGGCTCTGAAAAGCTGTAAAGAGCAAATTGGGAGCATTTCAATGGCTGCAAGTGAAAAGGCCTGGTGGGTTTGTATGGGTCCAATTAAGTAAGCAAGATATGCTAGCTGTGAAGTGTTCAAATTTGCCAAAAGAAAACATAATACCTGGTATCTGCTGGTATTTTATTTTCCTGAAAACTTGTTAAGACTGTCACAGTCCTCTGGCAGTAAACTGCTGTGTTTTATTTTTTTGTGATGTTTCTTTTTTATTAGCAGATAAAGATTATCTGCTTATTTAATAGCCACATGAATATCCTGTACGTAATTTCAGAAATGAGATGGCGTTAGAGTTTTCTAAAAATATTAGTACCTTTATTACTGTCTTTTTTAAAGAGCTGCATGGAATATATCATACCTCCTCCCAGCTTTTTTTTTTTTTAACTCTGACTAAATTAGAAGAATGTTTATCTAAAGAAGGGGTTTGTAGATACATGGATGGGAAGGAGGTATGCTACTTTCCACTGTCTTAAAAGACATGGTGATTTATCTTCCTGGCAAAGGGGGTTGATTCAGGAAGGTGATGGTTGGGTGAGTAAATGAAAACATTCTGTAAGATCTGTTCACCTTGTTATGAAGATGGTCTAGGAACATACTTGGCAGCTGTCTGGATGCCGAAAGAAGCATCCGGTGAATTCTGCAGCCGGAAGAAAGGGAGAACAGGATGCTGAGGTCATGCTAACCATCTTGAGGAAGGGATCTAGGATGGAATGTGTACTAGCCACACAAGGATAAAAACCATCAGAACGTTGTTTTCTAACAATGAGAAATAAGAGAAATGCGCTCCTCATGTCAGTGGGCCAACACAGCATTGAGAAGGCCTTTCCCTTCAGGTATTTATTTTCCTGTTTATCATCAGAAAGAACACATCTATTTGTCGCCTAGATAAAAAGAAAAAGAAGTATTGTCTCCTGGTCTGGGGGCTTTGAGCTATCCCAGGAACCCACCTGGCTTCACTGAGTTGTTTATGAGAAGTTACCAGGCCTTTGGCTACTTATTTAGATAGGCAAGTTAAAAGTTTGATTCGCCCCAGGGCTGGGAATTTGCTCCAGAAGAAGGCAGTAGAATTTTTTGAAAGGACTCAAAGTGATTCTCAGTCTGTGGGTAGAATTGCTCTACCTATATCCCCTTGGATTATTTTTTGTGACAAGATCATATTCTATACTAGTGCCCCAGTGCACAGATTTGTACACATTGAAAGGAAATTAATTAGAAGGTGGCCAGCAGGGTGGGACTGGGCAAGATGGGTTGGGCATGCTCTGGAGCCAACCTCCCGAGGTCCCTCCCCAGCCAGCCACACCTGGGACAGCACCATGGCTCAAAGGGTGTCTGCGGAGTGAGCGGGGTCCTTCCGGCAGGTGGGGTCCCTCGGCCTAGCCTGCAGGGATCGGGCCGAAACCGGCTCTCCGACATCCCCTGAGGGAACCTGGATTGCGAGAGGGTGGTTCTCAGGTGATGCACCCCGGAATCGGGTTCCCTCCTCTCTGGTTCTGGGGTGTGTCACCAGAGAACCGCCGCTGCCAAGTCACTGCAGCTTGGCAGCTCCTGTGTTGAGCATCTGCCCCCTGGTGGTCAGTGTGCATCATACCTACTGGTCAGTCAGATGGTCGGACAGTTGCTTAGCCTTTTATATATATAGATACATATATCAAATTCATGTTAGACACCTAAAACTAATGGATTGCTATATGTAAATTATATCTCCATTAAAAATACCATTTTATTATTAAAATCTTTAAAATATGGAATGAAGTAAAGAATTGGAGTCATCAAATGTATGCATCCAGAAACTGCTGCAGTTTGGCTCCTGCCTTGAAATAACCACCCACTTCTCTGTGGATGAGTTCTCTCAAGCTCAATAAACAGTTCCTCCCAGTGTGGCCCTCCATCGGTAGATTACTGCTGCCCCTGATTTCCTCAAATAGCTGAACTGAGAAGTGGAAGAGGTTCCAAGACAGGGGAAAAAACACACCACTGTGTCCATAAACTAGGTGGGTTTTGAGGTTTGATGGAGCTTGGTGTTGGTAGAATATTCAGTGCCACTTAGAGAGTTGGGACTTACCGAGATTACAGGAAATACTGAACATTTGAGGTAAGAAGAGGACAAAAATAAATTGAAGACTTGTTGTTTGGTTGGTCATTTTAGTTCATTTATATTCCAATGTGGATTTCATAGGAACATGTTGACGTATTAGCTATATAGGAGAAGATCATGTGAGCAAAATTCTAGCTTTCAAACAGCGTAAATCATTTTGAAGGGAGGCAACATGTTTATAGGCAATCCCCAGCATAGACATAAACTGTGCTTCAGAAACCCATTTAGAAATTGCCAATTTGGAACTGGGAATGGTTTCCCAAAGGGAAACAATTATTGATTGTAGGGTCCCAGACCAGCTTACAAAAGCCCCTTAAAATCCAATAACCTTGTGCTAATCATAGCAGGAACAGGGAGACAGCTGAGCCCAGAGGAGGAGAAGGAAATGCCCTTTTTACTTCTTTCCTTGATACACTTTTAAAATATTCTCTAGCCTCTTCCTATCTACCAATCCTTAGGAGTGTCTCGCCAGGTGTACTGACCCTTAAACACCCCTATCTCCCCATCCTGACACACCTCTTAAGCCCCCTGCTCCCCCCCAAGTGCTTGGGAGTCCAACAGTACCTCTCTGCTCCATCCTCCACCACAGTCACCCTTCTCTCTGACCCATAAAGGTCCTTAACACTCCCTGAGAGACTTCTCTGTTTAAAGAAGACACTTGATTAACCTGATTAAGTGCCAAATTGGGTACTTAGGGCAAGTCTATGAGAAGGGAGCAGGAGAGGAGCTAATGGAGTCTCCCCCTGGAACTGTCCCCTTATGAAGCAGAGGAAAGGCCCGTGGCCGTTAGGTCATATTCCTGATGTCTTGTTGCCACTCCACAGCCTGAAGTTCCTCCAGAGCCTCTCTGTTATACACTGAGCCCAGGTCCCCAGACCTCCCAGTCTGACGGGCTGGCCAGCGGCACTGATTTCTCCTACAAACGGGTCCTCACACCCCCTCAAGGAAGGATGTTGTTTCTAAGTCTGTCCTCTGTGGCCCGTGGCCAGTACAACTACCATGCGCCAGGACGCCTCAGTCAGAGCTATCTGAAACTCTGCCCTGAGGTAGCTACTCTGAACCTCTCCTGGCTTCCCATCAGCCTTTCTAAGCCCACAGCTGGCCTGAACTTGACCTATGATAATATGGCAGGTATGGGAAACGCAATGTGTGAGCACGGACCCTGAGGCCAAACTGCCCGCATTCACATCCAGGCCACACCGCATGCGAACTGGAACTTTGGGCGATTCATTTGACCTCTTAGTCTCCTTTCACATTTGTACAATAGCATGGTGACAATTAAGTGATTACTACATGGAAAGCACTTTGAATATGTCTGGCATGTAGCATGTGTTCAGTAAATGTGAGGAGTGTAAGTAGTACTCACACTGAGGTGTTTAGGAAGAGTATGTTCCATTAGCCAGCACACCATTCTATCTTAGTCATCATCAGAGCTTAATTACAATGTCCTGGGACATGGTACAACACACGAAGCGTTTGGGAGGCCTTCCGGGCCAGCTCACTCTGGTGACCACTGAGGTGGCCACAGTCCCTCGGGTAGTGACTGGCAGGCTGGTTGTCAGGTCCTTTTGACAAAGTCCCTTGGTCAAAAGGTCAGTTTCTAGTTCCCTCTCTCACACACACAACTTTTCCTTCAGAAGGGCACGCCTTTCATCCCTGACACTGGGGGCACACTAATCTTTTTTATGATCTTATGCTAAAATCAAAGACCAGAGACCAGAAAAAAGTTAGAAACTTCTCCTTTCAGCTCTGCAAAAACCCTAAAGCAAAGAAATCCCAGGGTCTAGTTAAGGTCTTAAAATGGGAGGGAAATGCAAAGAAAATATTTATAAATTATTTACTCAATAAATTATACTACAACCAGATGCATAGTAAAACTATTTACTCAGTGCTGCTGTCAATACCTTATCGCAATTAATCCAGACAACAATCCCAGGAGGGGATTGGAGCTGTAATCCTATGTACAGATAAGAAAACTGAGTCTTTAGGACTTTGCACTGTCCTCACACAGTTGTTAGCAAAGCTGGTTTTCTCATCGGTGCTGACTTCTGGTGGAAATGGACAGGAAGGAGGACGCTGTGGCAGCAAGGTTCCAGCCTTTCTTTTACATGAGAAGGTTGAGAGGGAATCTCTGATTATTCATTTGCAAACACCATAAAAACTGTTTTCTACCTCTGCCAAACTCCTCTTTAATTATCCCTCTTTGTTTTTTAACCTAATAGTATTGGACCAAAACCAGATTTTGGTATCATTTCATCAGTTCTCTGTAAAAGCCTAAATGAAATCATTCTTTTTATGCTCTAATCAAATAAGTTAGCCTATCCCTGGCTGAAACCCAAACCAAAATACCAAAAGGCAGAAAGCAGAGGTTCAGAACCACATTATTTTTCCATAATATGTCAAAAGACCCTGTGCTGTACTTACATTGGAGTAAGAAGAGAACCCTTTCTGCTTCTAATGAGCAATTAATGCCAGCTCAGGATGTCGAGTTTAGAATCGGTTAACTTCCCCCAAACCACAACCGTTTGTGTTGGATCATGAAACCCCAAAGCTACAACTTCTACAATAATCACATTCTTTTCTTCAACTGCAATGGGAGAAATGACCATTTTATGGAACATAGGAAAAACCATAGCCGAGACTCCTATGAATTCCAGATTCCCTAAACTGTTCTCAACTTAAACAGGGGGCCAGTTCACTGTCCCTCAGACCGTTGGAGGGCCGGACTATAGTTTTAAAAAAAAACTATGAACAAATTCCTATGCACACAGCGGTGGCAAAAACACCCGGCAGGCTGGATAAATGTTTTCGGCGGGCTGCATGTGGCCCGTGGGCCATAGTTTGAGGACCCCTGCGGCCTAAACTGTTCTCAACGCTGTTTAAAATCAGTTGGCTATGTTTTATTTTTGCGGAGCTCAAAAGTCCTGAAATCAGCTTTGGGCACTAAATTTTTTAAATGAGAACGTTTGCAGTAGAAAATTGAAAATCCACTTACCTGGCATTTAAAACATGCATGCCACCAAACCATGAGGACAATTAAAACTCTACGTGAGCCCAGCCAATGTGGCTGAGTGGCTGAGTTGTTTAAAATCAGTTGGCTATGTTTTATTTTTGCGGAGCTCAACAGTCCTGAAATCAACTTTGGGCACTAAATTTTTTAAATGAGAATGTTTACAGTAGAAGATATGAAAATCCACTTACCTGGCATTTATAACATACGTGCCACCAAACCAGGAGGACAATTAAAACTCTACATGAGCCCAGCCAATGTGGCTGAGTGGCTGAGCATCCACCTAAGAACCAGGAGGTCATGGTTCAATTCCAGGTCAGGGCACATGCCAGGATTGCAGGCTCGATCCCCAGAAGGGGGCGTGCAGGAGGCAGCCGATCAATGATTGTCATCATTGGTGTTTCTATCTCTCTTTCCTTCTCCCTTCCTCTCCGAAATCAATAAAAATAAAAAATAAAAAAAATAACTCTATGTGAGCCATATTTGTGTTCCGATTCCCTAGCTCAGAACAAACTTCCACAGCCTCCCGAGCTACAGCCAATCAGGTCACCACAAGTGCCATCTTGTTCTTTCAGTTGAAGGAAATGTTTGACTCAGTCATTCTGAAATTTACCATCTATTGTGTCTTGTTAACTAGTAACTAGCCTGGTGTTATGATGGGAAAAAGAAAACACACAGAAAGCTCTCCTCTGAAACAGGAAGAATACTCGAATCAAAGAAAACTCTAAGGCAGCGGTTCTCAACCTGTGGGTCGCGACCCCTTTGGCGGTCGAACGACCCTTTCACAGGGGTCGCCTAAGACCATCCTGCATATCAGATATTTACATTACGATTCATAACAGTAGCAACATTACAGTTATGAAGTAGCAATGAAATAATTTTATGGTTGGGTCACAACATGAGGAACTGTATTTAAAGAGCCAGAAGGTTGAGAACCACTGCTCTAAGGTAATCATCCTCACTATGGCAGGCCTGGCATTGCCATTCTCCACAAGAAGAATCACCATGTTTGAATATAATTGTAATGACACATACTAGAGTCTGTGACTGTACGGCCCTCCTATGAATCTCATTAATTTCTCTGTGTTTTGTTCTGAACCTTGAAATCACAGTGCTAATTTTCAGAGCGTTTATGAGAAAGTGCAAAAGGTAATGCCACTAATTGCAGCTCTGCTGACAGGAAAAGTTTCCATTTATTCAAGTAAATGATCTAAGAAGAAAGGGTATAACATGGTTATTATAAACAATTGAGAAGTTGTTTCTCTTCTGTTTTCAAGATAAGACTTTCAGAAAGGAATGGAGTTCTCCGGCTTTATCATTATGAAGCTTTCTTCAAATGATTTAGCTCGTTCTATGTCATCTTTCATGCAGCCTATTCTCAGACACAGTTCCATTCCCTAGATGGCCAAGCCAATCAGCACGTGAGGGAAATAGATGGTCCGCAATCATTCATTCCTTTGTTGGTTTATTCAGTCGCTGAATACTTGACAATTTATATATGAGTATTCATCAACAATTGCATCAACACCAACAAGAAGGAAAACCTCATTGTGGGGTGTATGTGTGTGTGTGTGTGTGAAGATACTAATGTTTTGTAGTTACTCCTTTAGAGAAACAGTAAGAAATGCTGTATGAGAAAGACATTCCCTGTCTCGATCTGGTATCTTTTCTCTAACGAACCTTTCGGCTGACTCTATGATAATGGTACCCAAACCCTGTGGAGATACCTCCATTTTTCAGATTTATTTTTACATCATCACAATTGTCAGGAGTCCCAGATTGTTTGGTATTAGCAAGTCTAGTTTAATTATAATTTTCATATATGTCAGCTACCTTTCCTTCCTATGGACTGGGTTTCCTGTTTTCCGTGCAGTTCCCTCTCTGGTCATTTCCTGGGTTTAAATGGCCAGGCAGCCCTTCAGCAGCGGTGTGCTCTGTGTGTATGTGGTTTTACAGGAATCAGAGATTCACATTCCAGGAGAGGGGATCATGGTCTCCCAATTAATGTGAGTGATGGCAGGAAGAAATCTGTTAACATTGTACTTACATTGGTGACTGGGCAAAAATGCTATGGGACTTATGAGTTTGTGGTTTCCGCGTAGTTCTGGAACTATTTTACAATTTGAGAAAGTGGATAAGATTCTCCTTTCTCTACATAAGAGATGTATATATGTAAGTTTTTTAAAAAATCTAATCCTTAAATACATGATGAAAGGGGAATTAAAAAATGGCAAACAAATAGGGAAAAACCTGACACTTTGTTTCAAGCATTCAGTATTTCCACTTTATTGATTCATTAATTTATCAGAAGTTTGAATACCTTCCCAATTAGAAGCTCTTACAACTTTCTTAACTTTCTTGAGGATTTTTATCTCTTTAGTAAGAAGAAGACCTGTTAATGTCCTATCATCAATTAAGAAGAAGAATAAACCCATTTTCATTTATGTTGTGTCACTTAGGCCCCAGGATTGAAGAACAAAATTTCAAAGCATATGTTCTATTCATTTATTAATTAATTCCTTAGACCTTGCGTGGTGGCAACTTTGTACCAGAAAGTTATTTGACTCTGAGAATTCAAAAGTGAATAAGGAGTTCATATCTGGTGGGACAGGCAGACAGGAAACATGATTTGAAATGTAATGAGATATTTAGAAATAATTGTACAGAAAAAAAAAATGATAAGCGAATACTTAGGAAAGAGAGACTAGCCAAGAATTAATGAGCAAGGTTTGCTTTCATCCCTGTAAAGTTTCCCTCGTGGGCTCAGCCTTTCCTTCTGTCTGCATGTAGGGCAGCTGCTACTCCAATTGCCCTTTGTCATTTTTAAGCAAATAGAAGGTGACTTCTCACATATGTTTTGTGATGACACTTTTCTTTAGGCTCAAGCTCTCATTTTGAGGTTATGAACATTTATGCATCACGTCTGTCCCACTTACTGACTGAGATCTGCCCTAGAGGTTACTTTTTCTATCTGTGTCACAACTTATTAGATGGTCATAAAAGCAATTAGTTGGTCACAATGGACATTTTTAAAGATATAGAATAGAATAGAATAGAATAGAATAGAATAGAATGACAAGTAGTAAATATGAGCATTAGGTGGTAAAGTTTTTGTTTCATACCCCATGCATGCACACACACACACACACACACACACGTGATGTATATGTGAACTACATTTCTTCCTGTGGGTTCAGATTTTAAAAGGTTGAAGGAAGAACTAGACTTTAAGTTTTATATCTGATTGATGTACCTTTTCATTTATAAGAACTCACATGGCATTTGTTTCTGGCAGCTCCAAACTTTTATGAATGAACGTTGTTGAACACATCTGATCTGCAACACATAATGCCTGGCACAGAGTGTGCTTTTCTTGATTATATCCATGTATCAGTAGAGATCTACCTATCTATACTAATAAAAGCATAATATGCTAATTAGACCAAAGGACCTTCCAGACATCATTCTGGATGTCCTTCCGGACAAAGCTGTGATGGTGGAGGCAGAGGCAGTTAGGGGTGATCAGGCAGGCAGTGGAGCAGTTAGGAGCGATAAGGCAGGCAGGCAGAGGGATTGGGGGTGATCAGGCAGGCAGGCAGGAGAGCAGTTAGGAGCCAGCAGTCCCGGGTTGTGAGAGGGATGTCTGACTGCCGGTTTAGGCCCGATCCCGAGGGGTACTGGATTGGAGAGGGTGCAGGCCAGGCTCTGGGACACCCCCCAACCACCCCCCCCACACAAATTTTGTGCACCAGGCCTCTAGTATATCTATAATAATAAAAGTGTAATATGCTAATTAGACCACTTGTCCTTCTGAACGAAGCCCGGGCTTTGAGGGAAGCACGGGTCCTGGGTGCCTGCTGGCAGCCGGAGGGAAGCCCGGGTTTTGGGTGCCAGAGGAAAGCCGCTGCTGGCAGCTGGGGGAAGGAAGGCCTACTCTTGCAAGAAATTTCATGCATCAGGCCTCTAGTTGATATATAAAGATAGATACATATACAACTCGCACATATTTTAATAAATTTTAGCTTAGCAGGCAGTGGTTTATGTATCCATTAAATAAACAGATTAAAAGAGGTTACAATTATATAGCCAGCAGTGTTTTAAAGATCAGGTAGATATAGTTGACATACACTAGCTTTTCTTGTTTTCCTGAAATTACTATTTTTTCCCTTTATAGTTAACATTTTTTTATAAATGTAATACATGGTCACTATAAAAAAATTTAGGTAATTGGTAAATATATTAAAACAAAAATTTAAATCATCTATTATCTGACCACACAAGAAATGAACACTATTTATGTTTTGAAATATTTTCTCTTCTATAAACATATGCACATACATGCATGTCACATATAGTAATTAAATTGGGATCCTACTGAATATGCTGTTACTTAAGCTACTTTTTCTACTTTCTATTTTATTGTGAGCATTGCTCATGCCACAAAATAATTTTGAAAATGTGAATTTAATGCACATTATTTTCTAGAAATGATATTTAATAATTGATTAATCACTTTATCATTGTTAGATGCTCAAGTTATTTTCATCATTTTTATCATAATGATGTAATAATTAGCATTATAAATAAATCTTTGCACTCTTATGTTATTACTTCTTCATCAAAATCAATATACTATTTAATATAAGGATATGAAAAAACTAAATTAATATAAATTATCCAACTAGCTTTGAGTAAAGTTGATAAGTTTATACTAAGGATAATCATATTCATTAATACATTCAACTAATATTAATGGTCATTTAATACAGGTTTCTTATCAGCCCTATTAAAACTGAATGTTTTTATTTTTCTTAGTTTTTCCCAAATTGATAGCAAATATAAATTATTATATATTCATTAAATTACAGCTATTGAGCATTTTGTTTTTATTGGTTATGTCTATGTTTTCTTTTTATGAATTTTCCATTTTTTGAATTGCAATGCCTGCCTTTTCCTCTCCTGAGTGATAAGTATTTTTATATAGAAGAAATAGTTAACCTCAGTCAGATTTTTCCAACTTTATCTGTACTCTCTTAACTTTATGATACTTCAGAGAAAAAGAAGCTTCTATTTTTGTGTAAACAAACCAGAGGTTTTTTATTAGTTTTTTCAAATGGCATTTAAACATCTATCAAGATGACCATATTTTTCTTATTTGTCTATTAATGTGATGATTTGTATTAATAGAGTTCCTAATACTGAATAGCCCTTGCAGTTCTGAAAAAATAAACCTACTCCCATACTACCTGTTTTTCTATTAAGATAGAGCTGGGCATGGATTGCTGCTATTTCATCTGTAAGTGCAATTGATTACTAAACTTTCCTTTTTAACTCAGCAGTTTTACAGAGAAGGGTTTTATCACCTTTGTAAAATGATTTGAGTAGCTTTTCACCTACTTCTATGCTTTGTAACAATTTCTCTTGTCTAAAAATTCTCTCTGTGTCAAGATTTGAAATAACTCATCCATAAAACCATCTAACCTGATGCCTTTTTTTTTTTTTTAGAAATTTTTTGACATCTTTTTCAACTTTTCCAATAGATAGAGATCTTTGGAAAAGAAGAGTTTCCTCCTTTACTGAATTTTGGGAATTTGCTATCTTTTTCTATAAAATTACTTAATACATTGAGATTTTCAGCCTTTCATATATTTTGTGTTTTACCATCTATAATAATAGAAGCGTAATATGCTAATTAGACCAGTCAGCCGAAAGACCTTCCGGACGTCATTCCGGACATCCTTCCGGACAAAGCCAGCATGGTGAGGGCCGAAACAGAGTCAGTTAGGGGCTATCAGGCAGGCGAGTGGCAGGTAGGCAGAGACAGTTAGGGGTGACAGGCAGGCGAGCAGTTGGGGGGATCAGGCACAGGCAGAGGGGCAGTTAGGGGCAATCAGGCAGGCAGGCAAGCAGTCAGGGGCAATCAAGCAGGCAGGCAGGCAAGCAGTTAGGGGCGATCAGGCAGGCAGGCAAGTGGTTAGGGGCGATCAGGCAGGCAGGCGAGTGGTTAGAGGTGATCAGGCAGGCAGGCAGACCAGTGGTTAGGAGCCAGCAGTCCTGGATTGCAAGAGGGTGCAGGCCGGGCTGAGAGACCCTCCAGCCCCCCACCCCCCGCATGAATTTTGTGCACTGGGCCTCTAGTTTAATATATTTAATAATTCTGTTTTTCTGTCTGATATATTTGTTTTTACTGCATTAACTTATTTCTCTTTCCTTAAGAAGCGATAAAGCAAACTTTTAAAATTATTTTGTTTATTTAATTCATTATTTAGATTATTTGTTTCAGTTACTTTTTAAACCTATTTAATCACAGTATAATTTTAATCAATTAGTGTGCTTGTGATTTTAGTTTGATATTCTTCCAGAAGTGTTGGTATCTTAATATCCTTATTTTTTATTGGTATTCTGAAATTAAAGATTTTACTTCTGTGACCACAAATGACTTCCTAGCATATGATCATGATTTTAATTATTAAGAATGTAGTCTACTTAAAATTTTATTATTAATATACAATTTTAATGCAAGGACAGTGACTTCTGCAATTTTGGCATTTATTAAAAGTTTACATAAAATATATAATTTTTGTCATTTAAAGATTTAAATTAGTTAAATTAAAACTAATATAGTATAGATTTATTGGGTGCCTTTTGTATTCCAAGCACTATTAAAGGTCTGGGGATATAGCAGAGGGCAAAACAGATGGAAGTCTCTGTCTGTGCTACTTGTGTTGTAGTGTATAACATCCTGTATTTTCTGAAATATAAGTCAACATAGTTGTTATGCACACAATAAATTCATTAACAAATTTCCATGATAAGAACAAAAAAAAAGAGATTATCACATTCAATGCAAACTTTTATATTAGGAGCCATCACCATTTCACACATGTTTAAGCATGATAAATGTATGTCCCACAGTTGATAAAATTATAAATTACATTGTTTATTTATCATCTTGAGCTGTCACAGGCAGATAAACATTAGATTAAAGTCCCGTCTGCTCTTTTTTGTTCTGAGGCCTTTCAGCATCATTTTTTCGGTCTATCTCTTATAAAAGGTTGAATTATGACATTTGATTCATTCGGGGGCTTTTTCTTCCAAAGAAATGTCTAACTCATTTATATCTGTTATCAAAACTGGCATTATTCTTCTTGTCCTTGTGCTGTAGGCTTTCTCTTCTGTACACCTTTTTCTGTTTGCTACTTTTACCCAAGGGCTATATTTTCTTTGATTATTTTATGTAGAAACTTTAATCATACTGACTTTAGGAAAACGTTCTTTATCTCATCTTCTCTATCAAATTCAAAAATGACATAATCTCTACCGAGTTCCTTCCATGTGAAGGAAACAAAGCAACAGGATCATATGTTATCACAACTTCCCTCACGCTTTTAACCCGTCGTATTTTAGGTCCAATCATGTTTGTAAGGAAGAATGTGTAGCCTCTCTTTTCATATTCCTTTTTTTTTTTTTTTGAGGACATTTATACGTTTATGAAAGGTGGGGATAGTGAAGAAGGAAGGGCCTAGGATAGAAGAAGGAACAGAAGAGAGACAAGGCGGGGAAATGATCCTAGCCTGGCCTGCACTGGCTCAATGGGAAGTCAGAAACAGGCCTCGGGGAGAGGGTCAGGGGGTTAGCCTGGGACGAGCTGCCGCTGCCCATTGCTTCTGGCTGCAGTTTGAGATGCATGCCTGTGGGGGAAGAAAAGGGGGGAGGGAAAGACACAGGCGTGCTCCTGGGAGGGAGAGCACACGCTTCATATCCTTTATGGGGTACATTTCCTGTCTCTGAGGATTACCTTCAGTGTCTAACGGCAGCCCTCCTTTGCTATGACATCTCCATCCTTGAGTTCTTTATCTTGATTCCTCTCAAGGTTAAGCTGCTTACCTGTTTGAGTAATTTCACTTCAGGAAGGATATATAGGCAGTATATTTCTAAATCCTTGAAATCTGATAATATCCTTTCTATATAAATCTCAACTCATCACAATGCCTGGTGCTTTGAGGTGTATAATAAATATTTGCTGAATGAATGACATCCCTGCTTCCCAAGGGTCTTTTTTCTTAGAAATTCAATGGTATTTTGGTTTGTAATATCATCGGTGAGGGAGAAATCTGAAGCTGACCTGATTTTTCTTCTTTGCAAGTAACCTGTTTTCCCTATCGGGATCTTAAGGGATTCCTTCTTTATTCATGATATTCAAAATGTTCACCCAGATTAGTCTGGGTCTTGGTCTCCTTTCATTCATTTTGCCAGATTTTTATTGAGTTCTTTCGGTCAACAGCTTTGTGTTCATGTCTTTCTGTTCTGTTATTGGAAACACGATCGTGTTCTTGAAGCAAAGTGGTTGCGGTCCCTTGGTTCTCATTCCTTTACACCTGACTGTAGAGGAGTCCTGACAGGAGTGGATATGTGTGTGTTTTTTCACTGGCTGATGGGAATGCACGCCTCCTGTTTAGAGACTCAGCAGCTCGAGAAGACAGGGAACCCAAGTCTTGACCAACGCCTGGAACTCTGCTGCTGCCTAGTTTCTCAGATGATGTCTCTGGAATCTCAGAACAAGGGGTCCGCCCTCTGTGCCCTGATCTCTGCTGGCCCCAGCCCCCTCACGCCATGTTACCTATGTGTGTCCACCCCCTTCATCCTCACACTATTGCCCAGCAAATCAGGAGAGAGATTTTCTAGCTCTTAGATGTTCCCCGGCTATAACCACTCAAGATCCCTGTGCTCTTTAGAAAGGCCGCCACTCCAGAGACTAGAGAAAGTCCATGTCAGCTCCTCATCAGCCCATAACCGCACCCTCACATGGAACAGTTTCACCCTCCTCCGCCCGCTCCCCAGGAAGGTTGGTTGTGAGCTGGCACCGTGTCCCCCTTTCAGCTTGGCTCAGCATTCCTAGCAGATCCTCCTCAATGCCCAGCATGGGGTAGTTTTTACCTATTTTATATGTCCTGTTGGCCACGTCGGCCAGAATCTGGGAGCTCTGGAGTGAATTGTGTGCCCACATTGCCATTGAATCAGAATTCGATACCCGTTATAACTCTTAACCTTCCTGGATGGAGGGATTTCTTGCTGATGAACCATAGCAAGATCCAGGAGGTTTTATTGCATCACACAGGCCACTTTTGTAGCTGCAGCTTAGTCTCATTCACACACAGTAAAACATCACACATCTAGTGGTCTGACTGGAAAATATGATGGCTTTTTCCCCCTCCTACACCATTAACCCCTCCTACGCTGTTAACTCTTTTTTTTTTAATGGTCTTGCAAAAGTGAGACATGAGTAAAACTTCCAAAGTGATTTCCTTGCCATTTCAAGAAAGGGCCTCTGCAAAGCATGGTAACAAAGCTGGTTTCCTGATTGCACAGCAGTGTAAGTCCCGAGGGCTAAGCTGAAAAGGCCACAGACATCCAGGGGGGTGAGTTGTTGTGGGTTTTCTTATTTGCGTTGAAGAGGTGAAAAATAATTAGAAGGTAATGCTAGTTGTTGCGTATATGCAATTACCTATCAATATATAAAAGTTTTATTTTCTCAGCCAAGCGGCATTGTTATAAATGTTTAAAATGAGAAAGGACCTGCTGCGCACGTAGAGAGAGTGGTTGCGTGACTTGATTGATTCCTAGGCGGAGGTCTGCAATGCAGATGCTAATCTAATAACAGAATCATGTGAACAAAACAGGAGAAAATCCTCACTATGTGTTTTGAACGGTGCACATAAGGCCCAGCATCGTTGAAAGTTTGTCCTGTCTCACACAGAACTAATATTCACCTTCATTTCCAGTGACACCTCTCTATGAAAATTTCAAACAGGGTCTGGTGGACTCCCTGCCCCCTGACCCCTCCCATCACTCCTGCAGATGTGATTGCTTGGGTTCCTAAGGGTCCAAGATTTGTGCTCAGTCCTGGGAACGTGCAGGAAAATCTGCAGGATCCTTTGTCAAAAGTTCTCTTAGAATCAAGCCGTCCTGCTCTGATGTTATGACCTCCTCTTCCTCTCAGGGTCTGGGGCTCCACCTGCTCATGAGAATCAGATTTTCCATTGAGACCTACATCTCCGGCACCCCCAGAACCCTGGTGTTATAGCTCCTATTGGACTTCCCTGACCTGGATTGGTCACCCCTTTGAACTTGACCCAACTGCTTAACAATGCGTCATGGAGATCTTGAACAGATTCTATGTCATGGTTAAGTCTAATTTTTTCTTTTCTCTCAGACCTATCTTTTCTCTCTATCCCACTTGTAGGCATGGATACCTGGCACTGGCTGATGGGAATGCACGCCTCCTGTTTAGAGACTCAGCAGCTCGAGAAGACAGGGAACCCAAGTCTTGACCAACGCCTGGAACTCTGCTGCTGCCTAGTTTCTCAGATGATGTCTCTGGACTCTCCGAACAAGGGGTCCGCTCTCTGTGCCCTGATCTCTGCTGGTCCCAGCCCCCTCACGCCATATTACCTGTGGCTGTGTCCACCCTTCATCCTCACACTATTGCCCAGCAAATCAGGAGAGATTTTCTAGCTCTTAGATGTTCCCCGGCTGTAACCACTCAAGATCCCTGTGCTCTTTAGAAAGGCCGCCACTCCAGAGACTAGAGAAAGTCCATGTCAGCTCCTCATCAGCCCATAACCGCACCCTCACATGGAACAGTTTCACCCTCCTCCGCCCGCTCCCCAGGAAGGTTGGTTGTGAGCTGGCACCGTGTCCCCCTTTCAGCTTGGCTCAGCATTCCTAGCAGATCCTCCTCAATGCCCAGCATGGGGTAGTTTTTACCTATTTTATATGTCCTGTTGGCCACGTCGGCCAGAATCTGGGAGCTCTGGAGTGAATTGTGTGCCCACATTGCCATTGAATCAGAATTCGATACCCGTTATAACTCTTAACCTTCCTTGATGGAGGGATTTCTTGCTGATGGCCACAGCAAGACCCAGGAGGTTTTATTGCATCACACAGGCCACTTTTGTAGCTGCAGCTTAGTCTCATTCACACACAGTAAAACACCGCACATCTAGTGGTCTGACTGGAAAATATGATGGCTTTTTTCCCCTCCTACACCATTAACCCCTCCTACGCTGTTAACTCTTTTTTTTTTTTTTAATGGTCTTGCAAAAGTGAGACATGAGTAAAACTTCCAAAGTGATTTCCTTGCCATTTCAAGAAAGGGCCTCTGCAAAGCATGGTAACAAAGCTGGTTTCCTGATTGCACAGCAGTGTAAGTCCCGAGGGCTAAGCTGAAAAGGCCACAGACATCCAGGGGGGTGAGTTGTTGTGGGTTTTCTTATTTGCGTTGAAGAGGTGAAAAATAATTAGAAGGTAATGCTAGTTGTTGCGTATATGCAATTACCTATCAATATATAAAAGTTTTATTTTCTCAGCCAAGCGGCATTGTTATAAATGTTTAAAATGAGAAAGGACCTGCTGCGCACGTAGAGAGAGTGGTTGCGTGACTTGATTGATTCCTAGGCGGAGGTCTGCAATGCAGATGCTAATCTAATAACAGAATCATGTGAACAAAACAGGAGAAAATCCTCACTATGTGTTTTGAACGGTGCACATAAGGCCCAGCATCGTTGAAAGTTTGTCCTGTCTCACACAGAACTAATACTCACCTTCATTTCTGGCGACAACTCTCTATGAAAATTTCAAACAGGGTCTGGTGGACTCCCTGCCCCCTGACCCCTCCCATCACTCCTGCAGATGTGATTGCTTGGGTTCCTAAGGGTCCAAGATTTGTGCTCAGTCCTGGGAACGTGCAGGAAAATCTACAGGATCCTTTGTCAAAAGTTATCTTAGAATCAAGCCGTCCTGCTCTGATGTTGTGACCTCCTCTTCCTCTCAGGGTCTGGGGCTCCACCTGCTCATGAGAATCAGATTTTCCATTGAGGCCTACATCTCTGGCACCCCCAGAACCCTGGCATTATAGCTCCTATTGGAATTCCTTGACCTGGATTGGTCACCCCTTTGAACTTGACCCAACTGCTTAACAATGCGTCGTGGGCGATCTTGAACAGATTCTGTGTCATGGTTAAGTCTAATTTCTCCTTTTCTCTCAGACCTATCTTCTCTCTCTATCCCAATTGCTGCCTTTCTGTCTGATAGTGACAAAGCCTTAACTTCAAAGATATAAGGGTTGGTGGATACAAACTCATTCTAATATTGCAGGGCAGAATGGCGACTTTCATGGCCTGTTTTCCTAAAATGTTGCTAAGTGTGCACCCAGAAATGTGCCAGTCAGAAAGCCTGCAGGAGCTCACGAGCTTCAGCACCATAAGTCCGATCCTCCAACGTGATAGCAAGCTCAACTTTGATGTCAAATTATGTGTCTTCTGTTTACGGCGCTTACTGCCTACCTATTTCCATTTTTAACTCGGAAACAAGCATGACAGATGCCACATTCCATATTCCCACCTTTTTTAGTTCTCATGAGGAAAATAATGTAGGATGCTCAATTAACTGACAAGGAAAACATCTTAACTTGCAAGAGTACTACTGAACTTCTGCCGGTGCTTTGTCTTCAGTGACTATTACATGTTTGTGGAGCTTAAAATTCCTGAGGTACGCAACATCCAAAGCACAACTTCGCTGCTTTTATTGCCTAACGCTGAGAAATGGCATTTGCGGGTAGCGTAGAGGGGGAAGACCAGTCTTCAACAGTAATGAATAGTGACTTAAAAATAATTTTAGATTATTTTTATATTCATATGTCCACACCCTTTTCCAGATAAATTCTGTTCCGAAACACAAGTGTCCATTGAGACTCCATTTGGCTCTCAGGATAGTGAAGGAGTCCAATGAGCTGTATGCAGCTGTGACTAAAACAGCACAAGCACAGAACCATTATCAGACACGCGAGTGTATCTGCAATGAAAGTTACCTTGAACAAATCAGGATGTTCCCAGGGTGGCATTCATTTCTTATTGATAAATATGCTTGATGCAGTGAAGTACGGCTTCCAGAAAGATAATGGAGTAGGTGATTAAACAATCTGTATGGAAACATAAACACACACACACACACCCATACACACAGTAGGAAAACAAGGAGCATTGCTTAGCACAAACCTTGTCAAAACAACCTAATGTCCTTCTGTAGAAAAGTATTTGGCTTCCGACAGGGAAAAAAATAGGAAAGTCATTTTTGACTACATAAGTCCTTTGATTCTATGGTACGTGATCAACATCAGTAAAGGAGAAATGAGCAAACTCTTTCTTCTTTTATGTATAAAGGGCGACGATGTTGGGGATGCTGGTAGAGTAAGTCATTAATGTTTCCGTTTCGGGGCAAGCCTACAGACTCGTCCTCTCTGTGACAGTTACTGAGCAGGGCAGTGAACGATGGGACGACTCGGGACTCTTCTGCCATGTGAAACTTCCTGGGGGTCAGCCATGGGACCCCTCCTGCCTCTGCTTCAATGTATACGGGCAGGTTCAGGACATACCCTATCACAGTCTGTCTCAGCCTCCCCCACTACCTTTTCCCACATTTTGCATCCCATATTGCTGTTCTGGTGGAGAGTCCACAATTGATAAATGCTTGTTAAATTGTGTACCATTGTCTCTAGGTGTATTTTTTTTTTTCATGAGAAGGAGGAGGATTGAGACACTTCTATAATCATCTTACAAGTAACACATATGAAGGTCCTTCTCCTACCATGCGTAGGCCTCATCTCACTGCCTTTGTCAAAGAGCTGATGACTGCACGGTGCAGTGAGAGATGGGTTGGTGACTTTGTAGGAGAAATTCCTCATGGTCCATGGTGCACAGTGATTTTTGGTCAGAGTCCCTCACAAACACCAGGTACTACCGTCACCAGCCAATGTCTGCACGAGGGATCCAGAAGATCTGGGAGGTAGTGGTCCCATGAGCCAGCCTTGTAGGAGTTCATGCCCACATTTGGTATGTCTGCACTGCCACAATAATCCCCTTTAATGAAGCCTTCCCCAGCTGCTCCAGCCACATCTCCTGTTTCCTGTCGGTGCTTCTCTGCCATTTCCTATCTGCTCCAGGAGGTAACACTTAATCATATCCTACCTGGTGCGCTCATAGAACTTAGTCGAGCAAGATCTTGTGCATGTTTGAAACCTACTTGTGTTCAGCCTCATGCTAACTGCTTTGCTGCCCCTAGACAGATGCTTGCCAAATTGAATTCTTAATAGTTTTTTTTTAAATATATTTTTATTGATTTCAGAGAGAGAGGGAGAGAGAGATACAAACATCAATGATGAGAGAGAATCATTGATTGGCTGCCTCCTGCACATCCACTACTGAGGATCTAGCCAGCAACCCAGGCATGTGCCCTTGACTGGAATCGAACCTGGGACCTTTCAGTCCACAGACCGACACTCTATCCACTGAGCTAAAGCAGCCAGGACCCAAATTGAATTTTTAATGGCCCACATGGGTAAACTGAGTTAGGGTCATCGAGTAATCTCTGAAGACAAGATACATACCTTTTGACTCCTGCCCTGTGTTCTCATCTCCATCCGCTTTTGTTCATGTCAGAGACGATACAAATTTAAATATTCAACAAATTAGCCTAATGAGGAATGCCCGCTAGTGGGTCACTGCTAACATTATCATTCATATATATATTACAATGAAAGGTAATTTGGTTGGTGTCTTTTACAATGTTCCAGCCACCTGACATGCAGGCAATGACACCTATAGGGTGAGCATCTCATTCAAGTCTTTTTATAAATTAAATCAATGTATGTTCATGGATTTTGAAATAATAGGTATGGCTATAGTAGCATGACCCCACTTGAGCATTAGAAAAAATTAACTTACAACCTATTTTAATGCAAATGTTACCTTTGTAAGTGGATGACCTGAGAAGAGTTTCCATAGTAACCTAAGGGAACACATAACCTGTTTGTGATAATCTCTCCAAGGAGAGCCAGGCATGGGTTGGGAATATGCTTTGATGTGTGTTGAAAAAAAAAAGAATAGCTGACAGCGTCATGTGAGTGCATGGTTAGAAGGTTTCACTTTATTTGTAGTTAATTTGGAAAATAAACTTTCATAATGAACTGCTGAAACTCACGCTTGAAACAACCAGATGATCCATCAAGATATTTTTAAAATGGAATTTGTCGTATGTGACAACAGAGGCATTGGTGCAAGAGAAACAGATTGGGGCTGAGTTCTCCCAACAGGTCTTACCCATGTTGCTCATTCCTGTTTATAAACTGCATTCTTTCCCAGGAATAGCCAAGGCCCTTCAGAGCTAGATATCTCTCTCTCTCTCCCAACCCTTCTCTCTCTCTTACACACACTTTTTGCCTCAGAAAATGTTATGCAGAAGCTGCTCTTCTAGACTGGAGAGCCAATATTGTGAGGATATCAGCAAAAAAGAATATATTGATCATACTTCACTTTCTCTGCTGACATGCCTGTTTGAGTTGGTGGCTTTTTGAAGGTGCCATTAGCTAGAAATGAGTTTGACATCCACAGCCACTCTATGGTTATTTTCCCCTCTTCTTACAGATGTAACATCTAGTTAAAGAAAAGTTTGTCTCTGAGTGGTTTCTTTCTTGCTTTCTCTCTTGCTTCATTTTTGGCCAGGTTATTCGAGGAGGGAGCAGATGCATGTAGTTCTAAGGAGTATTTCTTTGAAGCACCATCGTAGTCAGCTCACTGACAGGCCCATGCCCATGGGCTCTGGGGTGGCTAAGATAGGGCAGGGGCGCTGGCTGCAATTACCCATCTGGTATCCATCTGGTAGCATGAATGAAAGATAACACCAGATCACAGAGAAACTAGACCAACGTGGTATAAGCAGGCAAAGAGAGGTGCCACCCACCAGTGTTGTGAGGAGTAAGAAATGCCATAGGGTGTGCACACTGCACCACAAGATGCAGGAGAATGGCAGGCGAGTGCCTGTGGAGAGGACACGCTGCGCACATCTAACCTTCCAGCTGCAGCTCATTCAACATGAGACCATGTCCTCAGCCCCACAAAGTTGCTGGTGGTGTTTGGGGAGAAAGCATTACCCTAACATTCTTGAAACCTTTGGCCACCACATCCACCCCCACTGGTCAACAGGACTTGAGGACTTTGGCGTGAGGCGTGGGTACCAGCATCATCAGGGCATGCCTTGAATTTCCGTGGAATGTCACTTTGCAGTAGCCAGTTCAGTTGTAGCAAAAATAAGGATTTTGTGGTTGCTGTAAAATGATTTAGACATTTACCGACTCATTACTTCCTCCTTGTTTTTATGTCCCCCTTTTCTGATTTGTTTGCTTCCTCCAAGAATGCAGTGCACTCTGGTTCGTACACTAGCTAATAGTTGAGAATCTGTTGATATATCCGGCAGACTGCTGGCTGCAGAGAGCACCCTACCCCCCCCTCCCCTCCCCCGCGGAGCTCCAAATGCAAAGGCTGCTCCAGATACAAGAGCACGCATGCCCACGAGGCTGCTCATCCGGGGGAGCCTTCCCTACTTATTTCCTCCATTTGCTCTGTGCTGTTGGTCCCCGTCTTCCTTCTTCTCTACATGAATGCCAGACATGACCAAGTAAAGTGAGATACCAGAGTGAGAACTCGGTGACATTACAGTCACGTAAGCAACAACAACACACTCTCAGGTGGCCATGTCTATGCATTAAAGGGGTTGTCTTTCAAATAACGCACCGTATATGTATAGATGGTAACCTGTATACTGCCATATATTTTGAAAGACCTTATCACACTCATTACCTGTAAGCAATTCAATGTAGACAGGAACCCATGTTTACAGAAAAGAAAGCTGAGACTCAGGAAAGTTCCAGGATCACTGACAGTCCCATCATTAGCTTTGATCATTGGACCCAAAGCCTGAAACTCTTCTACCTCATTTCTGTAGAAGAGTGTGCTGGTTTATGTCTCTGAACTTCAGTCCTCTTCTTACAAGAGGAAATACTTAACTACGTAAGGATCATTGCCGTGACCCCTAGAATGACGTGGAGTCAGAGGGAGAAATTCATCGTGGGAGGAGATCTGCCCCATGGATGGTTGGAGGGTGCGAGCCACATTGATTTCCTCTCTTTCATAATCTCCTACAAAATGTCTCACCTGCTTCCACTGAGAGAGAAAGCAAAGAAAAATACCTTCCCGATGGGTCACACAGAGCCCCGAGCTGAAGGCTGCGGGAAGATGCAGTGGGGGAGAGAGAAAGGTGGCCATTCCGAGGCACGAATCACCCGGACAAGAATTGTTACAAAGTCATTAGATGGTGCGAGGTTCACTAGAAAAGCGCCAGGATGGAGGGGAGTGAAGGATGAGATGTCAAACGAAAGCGGTTATGATCCAGGAGTATCGACGAGGACTTTGACCTGCGAGGAAGAATTTATGGGAAAGCCAAAATGAACTGAAACCCGATTCCAGGAGGAAGACCTAGGTTGCATGCTCTGTGTGAGAAAATATAATACTTGCTTTTATTCTTCCAACTTATGGGACTCAAGTACTTTTACCATAATTTATACTCATTAGTCTTTCCACTTAAATCAAGAGGGGGAACTGCAAAGTGTAGCCGGCCCTGGTCTGCTCCTCATTACAGACAATTAAGAGTTAGAAGAACAAAAACACATCCTAGGATTCATGATAAAAAGCCACCCAAAGAGAGAAACACAACGCGGGAAATGGTCTTACAGAGCTGGACAGAAGAAACAGATAGCCTTCAAGCGAACCCCTCTTCCCACTAAGGTCTAAACAGGGTCTCAAGTAGACTGGCCCCGTCCTGCCCCCCTCTCCGCTGGGTTCTCATCTGTATTTGTCCCATCTCCTGTCATATTGCGTTTATTAAGAAAGGTCCTCGCTCTCTAAATGTAATTCATTCCTTTCCCTCCATGGATAAGAGGTGTGGCATCACTGATGAGAGGAAAATAAGTACTAAGCTAATCAGCCTCAGTCAATTCCAGTCCTGCACATGGTTGTCATGGAAGCCTTAGCCCAGCGTTGCGACGGGGCACGAAGACACAGGAGAGCGACTGGATACGAGACGTCCCCACGCCACCCTCGGAGCTCGGCTGCTGGTATCATTTCATACTTTCCCACAGGGGGAAGGAGGAGATTAGGGAACGCTTAATTGCCTTATAAACTGATTGACAAATCGGCGGCCTGATGCATATGGATGATCTCTTTAGTGTAATGGCTCCGGAGCCGCTGACGGGGATCATCAGGGCCATGATTTGCGCACCCTCCGCGGGGCAGGGTTATTACAGAGAAGCGGGAGGACGGGCTGATGATGATCTTTCATTTCTTTCTATTTTTCCCCCCTTGAATGTTTTCTTTACCTCCAGGGAAATGCATTCTAGCAGCGTGAGCACCGCTATTAATCAACACTTGCAGCAATAATCAGTAAGTGAGAAACGGCGGCCGGGCCCTGCGAAGGGCTGCAGAGCCGCGTGCGCTGCCTTTGTGCTCAGGCCCTGGCAGCCGCGGCGGGTAATTTATGTGGCATGAACGCTGGCACCTTCCGAGGCGCCGAGATGGATAGAAGCCGTGCTCGCTGCTTCGTGCATTAGCAAAGAAAGAGAAATCGTTCCTGGTCATGATGAGCAATATTTTAGAGCCTTTAAAAATAGACTTGCTATCTTCATGCTTCTTTGTTATGTGTAGCCAGCCTTCCCCTCCCAACACGGGTGTTGTGAAAGGCAAAACAGTTGTTTCCTTGTCTCCAGCTTTCTCAGAACTTTCACCAGTAGGGGGTGTGAAAAGGCATCAAGAATTCAAAAATACCTCGGGTCCCAAGATCAGTTTGAGATCTGTATGGCGTTATATGGCAAAGGGGGTAGGGGTGGGGGGTGGAGAAGGCTAAGTTACTGGCACAATAATGCTGCTAGCCACACCGGAGAGAGAGTAGTTGTCGAAATTGTTGGACTTAGGGCAGGTGGTGACACTATACACACGTGAAGCCGTTTTAAAATGTGGTTGCCACTTGCATCCCACCAAGCAACCTTGCATTTCACACCATCCTGTCATCAGGAGGATAGATTCTGAGGTCTCAGCACTTCACTAAGCCGGTATGGGCTTGCCTGGAGGTAACTGGGGTCAGGAAGGCTCAGGACCGCCTCTGAACGAGTGATTGATAGACGGGGACTCACAGGAGCATGTGACACCAGCCCCGTTGTCTGAGGATCGCTCCCGTCATTAAAATCAATGCAACTTAATTAAAGCAAATTGCAGATAGATACATCTATAAATAAGATATTAAAGTGCGCTGCTGAATATGATAATTGCGGCATATTTAGCAATCAGTGTGTGCGTTCTGCCTTTGCCAGGAGGAATTCCTTTCAGTGGAATCAATGGAGCTATATTAAAAACCGCCCAAATGAGGAGGAGAAATGACGAGTGTTATAATAACACAAAATCACTGTTTCAACTTTGGTTGCAAAGAAAGGAAAGCAAAATATGTCCGTCCCTCTTTTTTTCACGCGAGGAAAATATTAGACACATTCTCTTTAAGATGTAGATATTCTGAATTTATACATTTTAATTTTTCCATTCTCTTCTCCCAAAGGAAGGCGGGGGGACATAATGAGCATAAATAAAGCAGTTTAGCGGTGGGACTGCAGTTTGAGGAACATCCCAGCGCCTGGCCATGGCGCTTTCTACCTTAATGACAGAAGGCAAATAAGTGAAGTCTGTACTCTAAACAGGACTTCCAGTGGCTTATTTTACCATCCGAGCCACTAGATTTTTGTCTGTGAAAGTTTTCATAGATTAAATCAAAATAATAAAGGTTGGAAATAAAAGCTCATTTCCATCACATTCCTGATTTCTCTGACTACCTAACCCCAGTCACCTTTTATCCTAAATAAGAATTAAGCTAGTGGCCAAGGGACATCTCTTTGTTCACATACATTTTTAAATATATTTTTTAAAAATCTGTCATCACCCAATTTAGAAATCAGTAATAGAAAAATAGTCACTCCCCTGCAGCCAAAATCATCCTCAAATTTAAGAAAATAAATACTAAAATTATAAAAAAACAAAGGTTCCAATGTCGAATGCCCTAAGGTATGAAAAAGGAACCACTGGCAGCCAGTCACTTCTAATGGAGGCTGGTAAGGCATGTAAAAAGACTCCTAACATGGGGCTGCTATGTGCGTTTATTGTTGGTCTTTGGAAAGAGAAGAAAGAAAAAATGAACAGGAAGGAAAAGAAAAGAAAGGGAAAGGGAGGTGACAAGAGGAGAAACGGATGTTTAGAAAAGTGATTTATAACATTTTCACTTCAATGTTGACTTATTGAATGACTTCAGGCACTGGTCAATGGATGGGAAGAGAGAACCAAGGCCTGGCTCTCAGGGAGATAGACCATAGCAACTGAAGAGTAACTATCAGCCATGATCATTTCCAGGGAGAAATACAGTGGCTGAGGGGTTAGCGCAGATGCTGTGCTGTTTTATATAAGGTGGTCAGAGAAAGCTTCTCTGGAGAGGAGACTTTTAAGCAGAGACATGAGCAATGTGAGGAAGGAAGGCATGTGGACACCTGGAAGAACAGGCATTCCAGGGCAGTGGGAACATGCGTGCAGGAGCCCTGAGGTAGCACTTGTGTGCAAGTCAGAGGAGTGGCAGGGGGAGCAGCAGGGGTGGAGCATGAGGAGCAGTCTGGGCAGTGCAGGGGGCAAGCCAGAGAGGCAGCTAAGTGAAAAAACCATACATATTGACTGCAGCAAGATTATTAAGTTCACATGACTTAACCATTCTTGGTGATGGTTGTTATTTCTAATTTGCTAAGATGCATGTACACTGTATAACACTCATGCTTAGAAAACAGTACAAAGGGTTGGCATTGGGTATAGCTTGCTATGTTCTTTTACAGCCCAATTTTAGTGAATGACTTTCAGAGTAACCTATAATTTCACCCCAGACTGCCTATAGCAGAAGCCATGCTCCGTTTGTTCATAATTGTGACATTTGAGTTTCCCACTCTACAAAAGGGGTAGACACTGGTGGGAATGGGCTTCTGTCATGCATCTCTCTAAGCCCATGGCAACCATGCAGACATACTGCCCCATAATCCAATCTGCTGTCCTTCCTCCTAACGTGACCACCATGGACTACACCCACTCATGCACCTGCAGGTAACGGGAAGAGGAAGTGGCCACAGCCGCTGGTCACGTACATCGCAGACATCCAAGTCCTTCCTTTGTTTAACACGTGCTCTCTCCTGTGTAACTGCCCCTCAGAGTTATCCCCACCAACAGGTAGAGAAAGGGGCAGAGTTGTTGTCCTAAGGGTCCTTACTGGGGTATTGTCTCCATCTCTAAAGCAGATGTCTTA
The DNA here is from genome assembly GCF_000412655.1 of Myotis brandtii. NCBI lineage: Eukaryota > Metazoa > Chordata > Mammalia > Chiroptera > Vespertilionidae > Myotis > Myotis brandtii. The sequence goes on along the minus strand of NW_005366455.1, from coordinate 3,435,039 downwards.
GGACCGTGCAGAACTAAACAGCTTGCAACTCTGTGGTTGGATACCCAAAACAGCATGGCCAGTGTGGGTCATTGTCATTTGTGAGTGAATATTCTGGTCAAACTGAATGCTACCATTCTAGTCACATCATAATGCTACCATTATTGGGATCTCTGTATCATAAAAAGAAATATATATGCTTCAGAAATGTTTGAAAATGCTGGTGTAGGGCCTGGCTTAATAGGGCTCTTTAACTCACAGTATTTAACACCACAAGGTATGTGAAGACGTTATTCAGGTAAAGGCGCCCCACACCCATGCGGGAGGTGAGCTCACGCCACCACCTCTAGAGTCTCCTCTTTTGTACAAGGTCGTGCTGGCCTTCCTGCTGGTTTGCTGCAGCTCCTCAAGCAACAGCCAAGCTCCCTCAGTTCAAGGCCCCCCAGTTTCCACGTCTCATAGAAATTAGCAATTAGAAAACCACGTTGCAGTCATTTCTCTTTTGAGCCCTTACTAGTAGGGAATTATTCCCAAATTGTGTTTCTTGGTGCGTTGTCCTTCCTGATTCTAAAGAAGCCCAGTGGTGCTGCGTTGTGTGAACTCCCAAGGGGAGGTTGAGAAGTAATCAGGGCGAGTCCAATAAAACCTTGGCAGCAGGCCTAAGGGAAACTGGAGTGGACCCGAACACCCTTAGTGAACTTCTTCTTTCTCTGTAGGTTCTTGCAGTTTGGTTTTCACGGATATCTGGGCAATCAGGGACCTTTCAGGGTGTTTCCTCTGGGCAGGTATTTGAATTCTCATTGAGTGAGAAGGACAAGCCAGAGCCACGGTGTGGCATCTAGTAACTGAGTTGTGCACCATTGAAAATGTTGTCGTCTGCACTGAATTTTGATTTTTTTTAATGACTCCATTAATTTTTGAATCACATGCTTCTTTGTTCCCAGGAATGGAGCGAAAGGGGCTCTATGCCTGATCTTTTCAAAGTCCTGCACCCTCCTGCTCCCACTCACTGGAGCTTTGCTGCTCTTTGAATTATGGGGTTGGGTCTCTGTTCCTAAGGACAGATGCTATGATTCTACCCATTCTTTGTTTAGATGAGTTGCTCCCAGTGGATGGCCCTCAAATTGAAAATGATGGTTCCCCTGTGAACTTCCCAAGTTTAAATGCAGTGTTCTTCATATAGTTAGCAACTCATTTGTGGATTGCTGGTGTAATTTATGTAGTTTTGCTGTCTGCAAAGTGAAAGTGAGTTCCTCAGGGCCCTGGGGAAAGATGCCTAGACTGCATGGACCAGCTGACAGAATCGAGAGATGTGGCTCTCTCCACCTCCTTCTGAGTGACTTGGATGAATACTGGTGTTATTTTCCATGCCAAAGCCCAATTACATGACGGAGGATTTTTTAGTAATTGGGCCCTTTGGATTTTAAATCCTCTCAGGTCAGAGCCCATGAGGATAGCCTTCAGTGAGGAAGGACCCTGGGGCTTCGCACAGAAGGTAAATCTGATTTATAGATGGACCAGGCATTGCGTCTGTCACAAGTACATTATGAATGGGCGTTATACGTTTTCTAACATACAGATCAACTCCCCCTGGGAAATTACCCCTCATCCTAATGCATGACACCATAGGAAGTTCTTTGCAATATTCATCCTAAAATTTCACTTTTCTTAATTTCATTACATGGATCAGTAGCAATCCAAGTATGTCCTTTGTCTGTATTGCAGGGATGTTAGGAGTATTAGGCTAAAGTTTGTAAATCACCTCACAGTTCTCCGACTGAGCCCGCCTAAACAATAAAAAGCAGTAATAGATAATAAATGGGTTTCTGCTCAGCACCCATGCTATACTGGGGCATCATGAATACACCCTGAAGCGAGCAGATGGACATTTTTCTTCTCAAATAAGGGAAATCATCTAAATGGCACTCCACCAGCATTTTACTTCTTAGCTGCCAAAGTTGGGATTTTGTTTCTTTGCTCAGACAGAATCTTGTTGAATGTTGGTTTCTTTTTATTCCTCTGTGTTTCTCCTGTTTGCTGACCTCTCGCTACATACGCTTCTCTTCAGACTCCAGATCTTTGCTGCTCTGGAAGGAGCTGTACCTGGTTGGGCCTCTCCCTGGACTCATGCTCTCAGACTTGGAAAACAGTGATGGGCCTCCCACCACAAGGCAGCACTAAGTCTAGGGTGGCACTCATTTTGGAAGGCCACTGATGGACTGGGAGGACCTCTAACGCCATGGCTGAGGCCAGCAGTTGGAGGGGGACTCGCTCCCTTTCTGGGCACAGAGCCCATCCTGCTCTGGGACAGAACCCAGCCGTCATCCTCTCCAAGCCCAATGATCAGTTGAGCACACACACAGTCCTGGCACTTATGTTTGATCCCAAAGAGCTCGATAATGTTGTAATAAAATACACACTTCTCATCTGTACCGTTAAATGCCTAAATCACAAAGAATTCTATTTCTTGACTTCATTCCATGCAGTGGAATTACTGCCACCATGTGAATTGGAGCATTGTGCTCAGTTGTTAATAGCCTCTCGAGGTAGGCAGCTGGGTTAACCCAAGTCCGTGTTCCGTGGGTAGTGTAAGATGATGTGTTTCTCAGCTTGCCTGTGTTACATCTCACCTTCAGTGTTACTTTTTCATTTAAGTGGTTCCTTTTAATCATTCAGCATTTACTGAGCTTGAAATATGTGCTGAGCAGTAAGTGTTAGCAAAGATCATTATAGGATACCATTCTAGGTAATGACTTAAGATATTCTCTAAACTCTCAGAAAATAGGAAGTAAATAGTTTGATCTGAAGAGCTTCTCAAAGGATCTGGTGGTGGAAGAGAAGGGCAAAGGGAAAAGCTGAGGCAAGGGAAGGAAGTGTGAGGGCGCATGGGGGTCAGAGAAGGACCAATGGGAGAGAAGGCAGCGGGAGGGTAGATGAGGATGAAGCAGCATGAAATGGGGCTTCAGAGATATGATGATGATGATGATGATGATGATGCTGCTGCTGATGATGACGATGACGATGACAATGATGATAACAGTGACAGCAATAAACTGTGAAAAGGCTTGGGTGTCACGTTTAGGAATTTTTAAACTTTGTCCTATGCATTGAGTAGTTTCTGTGTAGAGCAGGAAGACAATTGTGCGTGTGTGTGTGTGTGTGTGTGTGTAAATCCATCTACATATGCTTACATGTATGTACATATACATATGTCATTTTTTAAATGTCCTATAATTCCAGCCACTCATCCTATATAAGTGCAGAAAATAGACTCTGTTACAAAAGAAAGTATGAGTTCTCCCTCCCCCTCTCTTTCCCTCACTCATTCTTTCTGTCTCTGGCTTCTTTTTCTCCCTCCTCACTCTTTCCCAGGACTGTCTTCGGAACAGTATCACTAAGAAGCTCCCATTAGCTGAACTAGGGCTGGTCAGAGGTCCATTGAAATGAATTCTACAAGACAGGAAAAAAAATAGTCTACCAGTGTTTTCCTTACCAAAAGGAAGATCAAGTTCAATGTAACATCAGCCACAATAGGAACAACTAAGATTTATTAAACACATAAGTATTCTCTATTGGCATGAAACATGCTTTGTGGTTTACACGCATCATACCACTGATTCCTCACAACAGCCACCGTAGGTACATACTATTATTAACCCCATTTTATAGATGAGGAAACGGAGTCTCAGAAGGTAACTTACTCAAGGTTACACAGTCAGTAGGTGATGAAATTCAAGCCCAGCCAGTGTGTTCTGAGTCAGTGCTCCTAACCCACCGTGCCATACTGTGTAGGCCAGAGACCACAGCCTATGGATGTCCAGTACAGTCCTCTCCATGCTGGTTGCTTTCCATTTGGAATGGAGGGACACGGTACTTTGGAGGAATGACGGCTCTTTAGGATTGTCACTGTTATGCCTCTCTCTTAGAGCAAAACAATCTTACGAGGAATTTACATCACCTGCCTCTCTGGTCATGGTAGCAGCACAGATCAGATGTCTCAAAATATACTTTGATCATTGCAAAGATCTGTGTTAGTATGGACCCCTTAGGGGTCAGCCTCTAGGGCAGTGATGGCAAACCTTTTGAGCTCGGCGTGTCAGCATTTTGAAAAACCCTAACTTAACTCTGGTGCCATGTCACATATAGAAATTTTTTGATATTTGCACCCATAGTAAAACAAAGACTTATATTTTTGATATTTATTTTATATATTTAAATGCCATTTAACAAAGAAAAATCAACCAAAAAAATGAGTTCGTGTGTCACCTCTGACACG
>NW_005366455.1:3419623-3430637 GCF_000412655.1 Myotis brandtii | reverse complement strand
CCAAGCTCTGAAGCCATCGCTCTGTCCTCCCCTAACTACCCACCAGATTTTTCACGTGCTGGAAGCACAGTTGTCACAATTGGTCACCAGCTGCTTTTTATTTTAACAATGGCTGTGAAGACCCATACATGAGTATTGTTTCTATACTATAGAACGTCTCCCCAAAAATATGTACATACGCTTTGAATGATTATAAAGGCAGTGTTTATGAAAATACATCTCATTGTCAAAATTGAGCCATCAGCTATTAAAGTGGGTACACATTGTGGGGGATACCTTTTATTTCCTCGGTAACTTAGGTACCTGGTTCTAAGCTTTAATCAAATCACTGAACCCCATCTTCAGGCCTGAACCCCAGTCCATCTCAGGTCAGTGCACAGAGCCACTGCCTCCTGTTCCAGTGGCAGCACCAGATCTGCCCTGGGTGGACCTCACAGAGAAGGACGTGGAAGGTTCGATGGGACTAGGTGACTTTTTTCAAAGCCATCTTAGGCAAAGAAGAATGAGGCTTTGATGTAGACTTTCACTGTTTCAAAAGCAGCTCAGGAACAGAAGGGGGACTCCTCCCAGCACCGGTCTCCTTGGATCCAAGCTTTCCTCACTTTAGTACCAGCACTCCTCACACCCCAGTCCGCCATGAACTCAGTGCCTCCTCCCCAGTACGTACGGGGCCACTGTTACGCCATCGTGCTATATCCATGTGTTGACTCCTGTGAGAAACTTGAGCTGATTTTTGTTGTTGTTGTTGTTCTTTGTATATTTGCATAATTTTATATCCCACGCAGAGCGTGTGATTTTGCAAGAGCAAAATAAAAAAACAGTGCGAACTGGCAGACTTGGGGGTATGATTTGCAGCTGGTCTATCACTTCCTCTCACTGGAAGCTTCAGCTTAAAGTATTACACAATTATCATATTTTACAGGACCTGAGCTTATATTTGCATCTGCTCATTCTTTGTTGCTTCTTAAAAAAATACTCTTTTCACATTTACAATTTTTGTAGATGAATTGCCCAATACACTCATTTTATACACTTTTCTCTTCTTGTTATAAATTCATATGGTTCAGTGCTATTGAACTCAAAGCACCAAGGTCTGATTGACATAATAACAGTCAACATGAGACCTTTGGATAGTTTTTGGAGATTGAAAACAATGACAAAGGAAATGCAACCCAGGGTTACAGTAGCATCTCTAACCATCCCCCTTTCACTCATTGTCATTATTTTGATTAAAAGGTCTATAGAAGCCACGGTGGTTCTACAGGATGCAAAAATTATTGCAGAAACTTCCTCTATTAATGGAAATTATTAGAGGGTGGAAATGGTACTCGAACAGCAAGAATGACATTAATTATGGGAAAAGCAATCGTCTCTGGCAGTTGGCAAGCATGCATTATTCTTCCACACTCTTCCATGGGCGTGTGTTCAGCCAGCGTTAGAAATCTAAAAGCTTTTTATTTTGGCAAAGTTTTCATAGCACTTGGACTTCCAGCATCTAGATAAAAGATAATTTGGAAGGAAATTGTGTTGGTGAAATTGAAGAAGTCAGTAATGAGTTCTGTGTAGATGAATCAATGCCCAATTAAATGATTATATCAAATTCAACTTTAAATGTTGGCTTAAAATAATCACATTGTAAAGATGTTGAAAGTAAGATGCCATATATATGTGTGTGTATATACACAGGGGTGGGCAAAAATAGGTTTACTGTGGTGAGTATGGGAAACACAGTTTATTCTTGTATTATTTATTAGCTCGTGTATTGTTCTCCATATGTACACCTACTTTTGTCCACCCCTGTATGTGTGTGCATGTGTGTGTGTATATATATATATATATATTCCCAGAAGAGCAGAGTCATGTTACCCAGCCTGATAGAGGAATGGAGTGTTCTGATTTATCCCAGAGTTTGATCAATCGGGAAAAACTTAGGGCAGGAATTACCTGTATGCTAAGAATTAGACTGGAATTGCAATAACTAAGCTTATTTTCATTCCATAGTTTCCTTTCTCATTTGCAACTTTTCCATTTTTCTGTTTCTCGGGTTTTTTCCTATTTCCCTGTCTACACCCCTTTTCAAGGCCCCCTTCTCTGTTTATCGCTGTTTTAATGTCCTCACCACCTCCTACAGAATCTGTTTTGATTATCCACTACTACTTCCACCTGTTCTTGTCCCTTCACAGCAGTAAATGCAACCCAATCAGAGCAACACATTGCTTTATTCATTCACACAATAAGTATTTCTTAAGCCTTTGCCATGTTTAAGGCACCAACCTAACCACAAGAAGTGGGCATTCTGCCATAGACACAAAACAGGATCCATAAAATACCCAATGAGATTAAATCGTTGAGCATATATGAGAGGGGCGAGATAAAGATGGGAAGTTAGGTTGCTGTAGGTTACTGAAAGCCTTTATTCATTACTTAATAGAAAACCATAGATGAGTGTGTGTATTTAGTTTGGTTTTTCAAAAGAGGTCTTGGCCCAAGACCATTGATTTTCAAAATGTCATGTTTCATTCTTCCTTTCTCCTCCCCTTACCTTCATTCATCTTTCCACAATCTGAGCTCTGATGATATAGTCGTGGGCTGCAAAATAATTTGGTTCACATAAGTTTAGGGCTAATGGGTATGTGATTCCAGCATTAATGGTGGCCTGAGTCTACTAACATTGTGAATCAAATAGGTGCTACTCATCAGATCAGCAGTAGTTACGACTAGGGGGCCAGTAATTTATCCCATCAGATAAGGTTCCCCTTCTACTCTACCATTATTTTCAGCTTATAAGATCTTCCCTCACTCTAAGCAATTACATAATTAAGGCTCCTAATAGATTCGATTTATACTCCAGATCCTGGTTTAAATCTAAATCGTAAGAATGTTTATAGTTTTTGTATGGATAAAAAATTAAGACTACATAGACAAAAGAGCTTGAAGGTGGCAATCTTACTAAGATGCAATCATAGGACAGATGTCATAAATCTTCCTTAAAAACAGTTAATGATAGATGTTGTAATATCACATATGCAAAGGGAACTATGGAATTAAAATAACCTGAATCTTGCCCTGTCTGGTTTGGCTCAGTGGGTAGAGCGTTGGCCTGCGAACTGAAGGGTCCCGGGTTCGATTCCAGTCAAGGGCATGTACCTTAGTTGTGGGCACATCCCCAGTGGGAGGTGTGCAGGAAGCAGCTGATCAATGTTTCTCTCTCATTGATGTTTCTAACTCTCTCTCTCTCTCTCTCCCTTCCTCTCTGTAAAAAATCAATAAAAAAAATAACCTGAATCTTTCTGTTAACCAGCACTGAGTAGATATTTGAGACTTCTGTTTCATTGACTCAATAAAAATTAATGACCAAGGTGATATGCCAGCCCTTGAGAATGCAATGACTCCAATTGTCGCAACTCTAATGAAGCTTAAAATCTCATGTCTCATGTAAACCAAATTAATAGACTGACACCAAACATGAATACTAACAATAAAGATATTGTACATAATACAGGCTATTTTTATAAAACCTAACTCTGCATTAAAAATTACCTTCACTGTACCAAAAAATTAACATACAAACATATATTAATGCCTCTGACTATGTGAACTAAACTTGCTAGGCAATTTTATTTCAGTGGTATGGCCATGATGACCATAAACACATTCTGAATGCTTGCATACAGTCGTAATTCCACATATTCCGTCTCACTGCCACCATGGGTTTATTCATGATCACTGGCAGCATCTGAGGCAGCACTGAGAGGGAGAAATGCAGTGTTTTGAGGTCTGAGAGACCCCACTTCAGACCTTGGCTGTGCCACTGTATGCCTCTTTAGCGAGTTGCTTTACCTTCCTCTGAACTCTGTTTTCCTCGCGGGTAAAATGAGGCAGAGATGGAGATGGTAGCATTGATTGGAAATCACGAGACTGATTTTAGAGTATTCCAGGCAGTCGTTTCTTTCTAGTAATTGGAAATGGGAGTAACTAGAACTTGCCCACTGACTACCCTGCACAAAGAATCACTCTGAAAAGCTTATGATTTCATAGATGTTTACATTTTCATCTTTGTAAGTGCAGCTATATTTTAAGTAACCTCAAGAACTTTCGTCATTGAGTATTTTTTATGAGGCTTATTAGTTAAAAAGGATATTAGGAACTCATAAGAAATAATATGAACAAACTTTTATATCATTTTAAGATTTGGACACATTTCGAGGGTCAGTTTTGTTTCTTTCGGGATAAGTAAAGGACACTGTCACAGAATCAATACAATAAAACAGCGGAGGTGTAAATAACTCACATGTGACATCCAAGAAACAATTAGATACCAAATTCAACAAGTACTGAATACTAGTATCTAGTGATTAACATAGTTAACCAAGAATCCACAAAATTCCTGTTTATACTTTTTCTGGAAAATACAGGGCAAGAAAACAGAAAGATTTCTGAGGGATACTGTTCCTAATGCCTTTTATTCATCTTTTCATCAGACCTTTGTCTTATATTAAGTGGAGTTTATGTGTCAGCCAGTATTGTAATATCTCTATCTGTGGGTAGACAGATTGAGGAAAGGAAATGAGGAATGGTGTCTGGTTCTTTAATTAAAGATGGAGAGCCTGTTTGCTCTTCAAGCTTATCGGCAAGACACATATGCACACGTACACACACGTACACACACACACACACACACACACACAAAGCACATCTATCTGATAGATGAAGCCAAATTTGTAAAATTGTATCCACAATCATAGTTTCTATGGTAACTGTATCTTAGGCCCAGACACAAACAGAGCTGGGCAGGAGATGTCTGATTTTATTTTCTCCAAAGACAATCAGAAGAGAGATAGCTCAGGTTATCAAGATGTGAAGAATTCAGTGTGCATAAGGCTATTACTTGGTGCTAGAGTAATATTTAATGCTTAAACTCAAAAAAATCCTTTATAATTTTATAATATTGCAGATTACTTTGCTACCTTTGTCATTCAGGTTTAAAATAATTGTTGTGTACATATATAGTTACTATATTAATGAAGTGTAAGTGGTTAACATAATATGGAAATTGTATGCAAGGTAATTTTTATAAATGTGCATAAGTCAGAAGGGACTTTGAGGATTTATTTCAACTCCAGTACTTTTTAAAATATATTTTATTGATTTTTTAAAGAGAGGAAGGGAGAGGGATAGAGAGTTAGAAACATCAATGAGAGAGAAACACCGATCAGCTGCCTCCTGCACACCCCCTACTGGGGATATGCCCGCAACCAAGGTACGTGCCCTTGACCGGAATCGAACCTGGGACCCTTGAGTCCACAGGCCAATGCTCTATCCACTGAGCCAAACCAGTTAGGGCTCAACTCCAATATTTTAACTCCAACATTTTACAAGGGAAGAAATGCAGGCACAGAATGGTGAAAAGGTTTACCCAAGAGTTATTTTTAAAATATTTTTATTTGCTGTATTTTCTAAATTATCAGATGTTCTAAGCTAGTCTATAAGCTGAATACCCAGTTATTTGACAAAATTACTGAAATTAGAGAAAACAAACACTTCAGAAAAAAATGGTTAGAATGAGTATGTGTACTTTTGTACTTTTGCTGGTCTGGGTGGCATATCTGCAAATACATCTCAGGACTAATGTACTTCACATTACCAATGAGAATTAACCCATTTTCTTTCATTTCTTTTTGTCCAAATGGAATTTAGTTTCCCTCCACGTATGTAGCATTCTAGCAGAATGTCTTAATATTAGAAGATGCTCAAAGCCAAGTTCATAACTTTTTAGATGTTTTCATCATGTTGATTCCTTCAAAAATCTTCCAGCCAGACCTGTGGCCACGTAAGAGCAATGTAATTAAAAGAAAGCCTCTGGAAACTGCTCAAAAGTATCTGTCAGGATACCAACTTGAAATGAAAAGCATATTTCCTAAAACTGCATCTAAATTCTTATGCTTTGCATCTTAATCTTATGATGTGTCTGGCAGCATGAAACTCCTATTTTGTAATGGTTCTGAGTAAGACATTTGTAATGAGAGCGTTGTATGTAGGTGAATAAGCTGCATTGCAACTCTGCACAGCCTTCCCCTCACAGCAGCTTCTAAATTTCCTCGAGAAAATTGACTTATGGGACGTAAATTATAGCACTGGCAAAAATGTGTCCTAACCCATAGGAACTGGGAAACATGTTAATTTTGAATTGTTTCCACTTTTTATCATCAGACATTTACAGAAATTTTTGTGTGATTTATTCTTTTATTTGTAGTGAATTGTGAAAAAATGTTTGAAAGGGTATTAAATCTTCCCCTCTGCCATTAATCTGAAACTGGGGAATACAGGGGGGTTAAGTGGCCTCTTTAGTACATTGCTCTGTGAAACTGCTGATTCTAGCAATGCCAGGCGAGAAATACATACTAATTTAAGAAACTCTGAGTGTAAGCAGCAAGTCCCTTGCTTTTGTAGAAACAAGACGAATCGCTTTATTTTAACAAGCCTCTTAATGCCCCAGACGACAGCAGGCATTGGGGGAATGGAATTGGGAGAACTCCCATGGACTAAAAGCATCTTAATTCTACATTCCTCCCAAACGCCAAACCCACCTCTCGGCTGTCCCGGGCTGTCCTAATCCGGCCAGAGAAGGTGGCCTGCTATGTGCAAAGCACACCCCGCAGCATGAGCTTTCTAAGCTGTTCTGAATAAGCTCTCTGAAGTTCAAGCCAAGCCTAAGTTCTAACATGACAGTGTTGTGGAAAAGACTCGGTTTCTGTTATGGCTTAAGTCAAGATTGTTTCTATCAGACGTATATGTAGGTCATTAATTTAAAAAAAAATACTGCACAATACCAAGTGAAATAAAGGGCTTCTTAAAAAAAAAGTTAATTGGATCAAAGCCACTGACCTTATTTTTGTGTGTGTGATGAGGGAAATGACCTAATAAGGAGTTCTTCGAGCAGGAACATTTCTGAGCCTTGTTGCACACAGAGCAAGATGGGAAATGAGCTTGCGAGTGCCTGCGCCTGTTCTCTCTCCCTCACTCCCTCCTGAAGTGGCCTGGTTTCCTTGGGACCTACTGACAACTCTTAATTCATTCCCCTCAGGCAGCATCCTACCTGTGCTTTCCTACCCTCCATTCACAGCTCTTTGCAAGAATCTTTGTACCCAGCACAACAATCTTCATCGCCACCATTTCTGATCGAGGTATTAACATGGATCAAATTACCCGAGGGGATTAGATCAATTATGATCTATCCACCAATGGGATATTAGATAGCCATGACAATTCATGTTTGCGAAATATATCTAATAGCACAGGAAAATACCAGTTATACATAGTTGGGGGAAAACTCTATGTACCATTAAAATATGGATCTATTTATAAAAGTTAACAGAGGTCATTTTTGGGTGGTTTTCCATAATAATTATTTAGGGAGAAAAAAAAAGTTAAATCTGTTTTTTAAATAATGGATCACAAATTTATTCCCATCATTTCCACTAACTAACAGTGTGTACCTGGGAGGAAGGACTTTCTCTCCTCTCTGTCTTATAGGACTTAGCATGTGACTCTACTTAGGAGACACTAACAAATATTTATTTACTTAAAAGTATTCATCTCATTTTCTGAGCATGAGAGCATAAGACACTACAACCAGTGGTTGTTTATTTTTTCGAAAACAATAAAGATTTTCAGCACCATAGAGTCTGGCCTTCTCTCCCCATCAATACACCGAAATCACTCTCAATAAAGCACCAATCACTATTTCATTGCCAATTCCAACATACATGGTTGCAGACATTATTAGTCACTGTTCAGTTGCAAAGAACAAAATCCACTCTAGCTAGTTTAAGTAGAAACAAATTTATTGCACCATATTAATGGGCTTACAGAAAACTAGGAAGGCTAAAGGAACAAATTCCTGGGTAAGCTTTCAGGAATCATTTCCCAAGCCACCTTACATAACCATACTGCTGCTGCTCCATACGGGAAGCCACACCTTTGGTGCCACCAACCCCAAAGCTAGCGCACCACCCCAGAAGCTAGCAATATTTGGTACATCTACAGGACAGCCAAGCACGCCTTTAGTCACTCCTGCCAGAATAACAGGGTGGTGTAGCTACTGCCTCAATTCTATTTCCCAAATGGTATGGTCTAACTTAAATTATGCCCAGTACGCTGATGGCAAGAGGATTCTGGGAAAGGTAGTCTTTATCTTTCTAAGTGCTGCAATTCAGATTACACTCTTCAAGGAGGGAGGGCAGGGGTCCTCAAACTTTTTAAACAGGGGGCCAGTTCACTGTCCCTCAGACCGTTGGAGGGCCGGACTATAGTTTAAAAAAAAAAACTATGAACAAATTCCTATGCACACTGCACATATCTTATTTTGAAGTAAAAAAACAAATGTTTTCGGCGGGCCGCATGTGGCCTGCGGACCGTAGTTTGAGGACCGCTGATGGAGGGTTTGGTACATCATGCCAACGCGCCATATACATCAGACACCTTGTCTTACTGAAGAAGCTCTTGACTGCTTTTCACTGTGGACCATTCCCTCCTTCATGGAATTCTTTCCTCTTGAGTTCTATGATAACACTCTTTCCTAGTTCTCATCCAGACCAACTACACGTTATCAACCTCCCTCCTGTGTTCAACTTTTTTTGGCCTGCCCCGTAAGTGATAGTTTTTCTAAGAGAATTATTGGTATTTTCTGTTTTCATTGCATATATTTTCTTCTAGGGACCATTTATAGGCTAAATGGTTCCCAAGTCTACATTTCTAGACTAGACTTCTCTTCTAAGTTGCAAACTTTATATTCGATAACCTATCAGACATCTCCATCAGAGGTCCCAACTCAAGTTCAATATCTCTAAGTATTGCCTTCAAAAATCTTCCAGCCGAGCCCTAGCTGGTTTGGCCCAGTGGATGGAGTGTCGGCCTGCGGACTGAAGGGTCCCGGGTTTGATTCCGGTCAAGGGCATGTACCTTGGTTGCGGGCACATCCCCAGTGGGGGGTGTGCAGGAGGCAGATGATCGGTGTTTCTCTCTCATCGGTGTTTCTAACTCTCTATCCTTCTCCCTTCCTCTCTGTAAAAAATCAATAAAGTATATTTTAAAAAAACATCTTCCAGCTGAACCCATAACAAGGTAAGAACACTCAGGCCCCTGCATTTGTTCTTCCTTTAGTTTGTCATGGTGACAGTTATCAAACCCACCTCATTGGGCATCATTCCACACACATCCCTCCCATTAATCCTATGTCAGTTCTATCGAACTTACCACCTTAGCATCCTTATGTCACTCCCTTTTCTCCATCCTTTTGAATATCCCCTAATTTAAGCCTTTATTATCTCTGGCTCAGACTGCACTAGAACTCCACATTATGGCAAGCATAACCTCTCTAACCTATAGCTATGGCCTATTAGTTATCATGTTTCACTCCGCAAAGGTTTCACTCTCACCTAAATGTAAAATCAGGTCCCTTGGCATGGCATGTGCTCCTTTAAGACCTGGTCTATGTCTGTATCTCCAGAGTTTGGACTCTGGGGACAGAAAGACCTTCTCTCAGATAGTCCATGTACTCATAGTATGACCTTGGGCAACTGCTCAGTTTTCTCATCTGCTAAATGGAGCAACCATTGAGTTATTCAGAGCATTGAATGGGCTAATGCAAAAAAAATAAATAAACTTAGTCTTGTGCTTGACACTAAATAAGTTCCAATTAAATGTTAAATTGTAATAATAGAAGATGAACTAAATAAATGGAGAAATAGTCCATGTTCTTGGATAAGAAGACTCATTATTGTCAAGTGTCAGTTAGTCCTAACTTGTTCCACAGATTCAATGCAATCCCAGTCAGAATCCCAGCAAGTTCTATTGTGGATATAGACAAACTAATTGTAAAGTTTACGTGGAGAGGAAAAAGACCCAGAGTAGCCAACACTATTAATAGAGAAGAACCATGTTGGAGGACTGACACTACCCAACACAAGACTTTTATTAAGCTGCAATAACCAAGACTGTGAGCTATTGATGAAAGAATAGACAAAGAAATCAACAAAACATTAGAGAATCCAGAAGTAGACCCACATAAATATCACCACATTATCTTTGACAAGGGAGCCAAGGCCACACAATAGAGCAAGGATAGTCATTTCAGCAAATGGTGCTGGAACCACTGGATAGCCTCATGCAAAAATAAATAAAATTATGTGCGCAAAGACCTATACCTTCTACAAAAGCAACTCAAAATGGGTCACAGATCTCAATGTTGGCTGTGACTAACATCCTTTTCCTCATAGCATCTGTTTCTTCCTTAACCAAAATCTTGACATTCCCAGAAAAAACAGTGCTTCTTTTTTAAGCCTCCTTGTTGTTGCACTTTTTGTTCCCGCTACTTAGAAGGCCTTTTCCTGCTACTACTACACCCTTCTCCCCTAAAAAACTCCTCCTCCTTCATATTCAAGGTTTAGAGGAGGCTTCAGCACCCGAGGAAGCTGTCTTCAACTCTCCCAGGTGGGCTCCGGTGTCTGGTCCTTCAGACCCCCGCTGCCTCCTTCCTCCAACTGACACACTAGCGGTAATCTCACTGTAACATAATCGTTCGCAGGCCTGTCTCCTCTGCATTCAAAGCAACGAGGAGAGCCAGCCCCTGCTCCTCGCTTTGAACATAGTGCCTCGTGCCCGTTAGGATGCAGTAGGTGCTCAGTAATCTCTAACTGAATGATTGCCTTCAAGATGTTGTGACTTTAATAGAGAAATACATTAAATATATACACAATTGATAAGGAACAATAATTTTTATGTAAAGAATGGCATCCATCTCTTGAAGCCTAGCTCATGTTCTTCTACTTTCATGATTTTTTTCCTAACACCTTCAAGTGTCGTCTGTGCTACTTTTAGTAGCATCCTGAATGGGCCTGGACCATAGAGGGTCCTACAGCATCCTTTAATTATTTCATTTCTGATGCTTGTTTTCCCCAAAAGACTGAAAGTTCCTTCAGGATATGGATCACCCTATGCTTTATAGGATCTAGTA
>NW_005366455.1:3398196-3419502 GCF_000412655.1 Myotis brandtii | reverse complement strand
CAGAATGCTGACTGTCATCATCAGGCTGGCCCATTTTGGATATTTTTGCTGAAAGTATCAACTGGGAATTTTGTGGCCCCAAGAAAAAGATCAGTTGTAAATGTCTACAGCCCCACTAGGGAGACATAAGCATAATCTTTCCAACAACCACAATTATAGTAATCATCTTTAACATAGTTTTTGTATTTATGTTAATTCTTCCTCCATAAAAAAAAAATAAGTTGAAAACAAAGGAAAACTTAGTTGGGAGTGGCTGGCGACAACACTTCTATCCTTTGCTGCTTTTTCTGTGCCGTTTACTTGTCCCCTGTCTGTCCAACACCATCCTTGCCTCTGGCCTTTGTTAGAAAAGTCCATGTTAGACCCTCTCTCTGCAGTTCTTGTAAGTCTAGGGAGCTCGCTGGGTGGGTGTCCTCTCAGGTAAGTCCAGCCACTCCTGTTCTAGGTGTTGGTGAACTATGAAGAGGTTTTGTAGGATCCACTCTGAAGGGCCTCCTGTAATAAATCAACACCAGGAATAGTCTTTCCTACTCTACCTGAGTGTCTACACTTGCTTTGCAACACCTCCCCAACAAACCCTCCCTACACACACAGCCCACACTCGGATGCTGGTGAGAGCTAGGACATTGGATAGGAAGAAAATAGCTTCCAGGTTCAGTACTACCTAGAAAAATTTCTCCTACTGACCTGGACACTGCCACTTCCTGTGTTTCATAGCAAACTCTCCCTTCCCCCCAAAATAACAGCCCAGGTCTTCTATTTACCCCTTTCATGCCCATTATGCAAAGGCGACCTCGCACAAGGGCAAGCACATGAGTGGCCCACAAAGCCACATGAACAAGTGAGGAATTGGCCACTTAACAAGTACTTTTAGATTTTTTAAATTAATATTTTTAGAGAGAAAGAGAGAGAGAGAACAACAATGTGAAAGTGAATCGATAGGGCGGGAATTGAACTGGCAGCCTTTCGGTGCACAGGATGACGCCCAATCAACTAAGCCACACTGGCCAGGGCAACAGGTACTTTGACATCCCTGTAAGTGTTCATCCTGTTTTTAGTTGGTATAGTGGGTACGGAAGAAATATAGAAAGTCTTTAGATTCATGGAACTAGCAAACTTTGAGAAACTACTGGGATAGTTCCTGCCCTTCAGAGTTTCAGAGGCTGATAAAAGAGGCCCGGAGAGAGATGAACACAGGAATACATAGGAAAGGAGGAAAAACAATAAAGACCAGCACTAGCTAGAAAACAGTTAATCGCTTCTCTTTGGTTGCTCATAAGTGAGGGGACTAAGTGAGAGGGAAGCGGGCTTCATGGAAGCCGTGGAGTACACAGCTGGCTGTCACCAACACCTGCTGGTAAAGAAGGGTGTCATTGACAAGGTGCTTTGGAAAATACAGTCCTTGTCACAGCCAATAAGAGCCTAAGGAGACATAATGACTAAATGTAATATGGGATCCTGGAACAGGAAAAGGCATTAGGTAAAATCTGAACAAGCTGTGGGCTGTAGTTAACAATAATGTATCAATATTGATTCATCAATTGTATTTTAATCTGGCGTGTTAGTAACAGGGAAACTGGGTATATGGGAACTCTCTGTACTACTCAATTTTTTTGGACGTCTAAAGCTGTTATAGAAATGAAAGCCTAGTTTTCTTTTTTGCTTTTTAAAGTGTTCTTACAGCCTACAGGTTACCCCTGGCACGGTGACAGGAAGGAGTCAGTTTGACAATGACCCTTTTTGGAAAGAAGTGACTTTGTTGTTAAATGCCGTGCTTGTGGCTTGATCGTCAGTGCGCACAGCGACACCGAGCCCCTGCTGCTTTCCCAGGGTGGATTTTGGCAGGCGGCGGCAGCATTTGTGCACTGATTATAATTCTGAGATGCATTGTCAGTAACCGGGGTGTATAATGGATCTTCATCTCTAATTACTCTTCTCTCCACAGGTGTCTGGAAAGGGTCCAGATGGGAATGCGCACAACCTCCGCTTCGAGGGGATGGAGAGGCAGTATGCATCCTTACCCAGGTACCTCCCCGGCGGGTCTCTGTCACCCACTCCCCCACAAGTAAAGTCTTCCTTTCAGTCTACATGAGCTAGAAGTCTGGCTCTGAGATAGGGAATATGTTGTAATTTTGCCTCGCTGCCATTTGCTGCAGCCGCAGTGCCATCTTCACAACTGTGCTAATAATTGAAACACTTGTGGGTTACTTTTTAGGGGAAGAAAATAGTATATCATTGCAATGGAACATGTCAGCAAGAATATTGGATGTGGAATGGAAATCCTAAGCCATTGCTATAAAAGTGGTATTGAACACCCTACACCCAGCTTAGAGACAATAAAACAGTAAATCCCGATGCTTGCAGGTCCCCACGAGGAAGGGCAGGCCGACCTTTACCTCTGGGCTCCATGTGGGTGTTAAAAAGCAGGCGAGAAATGTGAACCTGGGAAGGCGTCCTTTGCTTGAGTTAGAATCTGACTGTGTTCTTTAGGCAATAAGCAAATATCTGTGAGAGGCAGGGGCGCGGCGCGGGAATGGGAGCGAGAACTGCGTGGGAAAAGTCCGTCCAGCGACTCTGGGCCTAACGCGATCCACCGATGCTGTAACTGGACGCCCTGAAAATGAGATACAGTTCTCAAAGGTCGGCGCTCTTATCTGTGAGATGAAGAATAATTTTAGTCTGCTCTCCGCGCACATGACAAAGAGGAAACCTTTCCAAAGGGGCATCACAGTGCAGCCACCCTGGGAGTTCAGTGAGTTGAGAGTGTGAGAATGAGTGAGCTGAGTGGGAGGGGGGAGCCAGGAAAGGTCAGGGAGAGCCAGGAAACTAACCTGCTGCAGTGTCTCCTTTAGCAAAAAGAGGAGGACCCCAGGTGGAACTGACCATCTGAGCCGAGCTGCGAAAGTGCTAACTCGGAACTGGAGGTGCCGTTTTGTTGCGCGTTGGTTAGATTTCCGTGTGTAAATTCATAACAACTCATAACAAAAAGAACCTCCTGAAAATTATACAAGGCATAGCCTAAGTGACCGTCCGCTCTTATCCATAGTATGTTGATTGTCAAACGTAATAAAATCTCAAGTCACACAGAGAACCAATTTCTAACACGGATTAGGCAGGATACCCCAAATACAGGATTTTAGAAGCTTCTGTGCCACTAGATTTTTTTACTCCCTGCTTTGCTTTTTTTTTATATTTTGTCTCACAGTTTTTCCCATCCTTGGTTTCCTTCCTCTCCCTACTTTCCCCTGGCCTCGTATCTTGTTTTCATTTAAAAAAAGATGGAAGTCGTCTCCAAAAGTTGTTTTAAATATAAAATTTCTGGCTTTCAGTGTTGAAGTGTATGGAAATTGTGGTTAAGGCAGATGGAAAGTAGTATGTTCTTGTGAGAGGGTAGAAAAAAAGGGAAAACTGGAAGCAGTTTAACATCTTCCTGGCCAACCTGAACTCAGACTGAGGCAATGGAGTTTTGGGTACAAATCAAAAACCGAAAGAACATTGAAAATTCTATAAATTTCAGTCACTCTTTCATTCCCCACCTACCTCTGGCTCCTCTATTCAGTATCAGCCCTGAGAACATGCAGACTGGAGACACAGTGAGTCCATCCTTAGTGAGTCCTTCCAGTCTAGGATGGGAAGCAGCAAATCACTTTTCATGCCGGTGCTACCAATGCCCAGATTCCTCATGATGAACATAAAGTCCTCTGAATCTCCAACTTCTATGTATTGTTATTATAAGCCCCGAAGTACTCCATCACGGCTGAATCACCACACATCTATTTCAGGATGGCACACTGCGGAGGGCGTTTTCTGACGAAGGCGATGCATTCATGCTGTGTGTGGCTCTGGAGCCATCACACATGTAGGAATTGATAAAATCCCGCCAGCCCTGAGAGTATCACTATGGCTGGATGCGAGCATCGTAGGTGGAAAACAAATGGGCCAACGGTCCACTCGCCACAAGCACCAGGGTGGGCGATCAGCTGCCTGAGCAAGCAGACCTCTGTAGCTACCTGGCAACCAGGTTGCCGTGATGGAGAATGAATAAGGCTCAAATGCACGAGATCCCTCTCACTGGTTTCTAAATGGGAGGAGGGCTCAAACTCGAAATGCCATCTCAATATCTAAAAGGAAGATGCTCTAATCCTTGCGGGGGGGGGGGGGCTCCTTATTTACCCAACAAGCAGCAGAATGCAGAGGCAGCGGCTGCCCTGCCGGCTTCTGAGAAGGTGGAGATTCTGCTGAGTGCCCGCAACATTTCCCCTGGTTTCCTGGTCTCCCGGGCCCTGGAGATCTCACCGTCCACTAATGGGGTCCCACCAGCCCCACTGCTCTCCCTTCTGCGGGCAGAGTTTGGAGAGCACCTCCTTGTAGCATTGGATCCCCTCTTTGTCACAGCAGCAGGAAGCTTTGACATATTTATGGGGTTAAATCTTTAAATAAAAGTAGGAATGATTCTATCAATAGGAAGTCAGTGGCCAACCTTATAGGGCAGTGGTTGGCAAACTGCGGCTCAGCAAACTGCGGCTCGAGAGCCACATGTGGCTCTCGAGCCGCAGTTTGCTGAGCCGCAGTTTGCCGACCACTGTTATTATGCTACTGCTGGGTTTGGTTCCTGTGTTGTTTGTGGATGGTTTTCGTGGGAGCTTTGAAGATAAACTCCATAATGTTGATTTATATGTCAAATGTGGAGCCATCGACACAGAGACAATGCTTCCCAGTGGACATATGGGGGGGAGCCCAGGTGAAGGGGCACCCCACTATGCTTTCATGGAGCTGTCATGTTAAAGGAGGCCCGTGCAGCCACTGCCAGGCTAAATGGCACTTCACAAAATTAAGCCAGAGCCCTAGCCAGTCCAGGAAAAAGACAATTCCTCGCATAGTAGTTATGAGGTTGCCTGAGGCTAAGGGCTAAGCGAAGTTAAGTATTATTGTTAAGCAATGTTAAGCCTTCTGCCTCGGAAGAAAAATGGCTTTATTTCTTTTCTCCTGGGGGTGTTGCTTTGGAAAGCAGAGCATGGTTGTAATACAGCCTCGTTAGCAAACACGGGCTTTTACCAGGGTCCGTGTTTTACTATCCTGTCCAGCCCCCAGTTTTTTATGGAAGTAAACAGCATGAAGAAAGCATCCCCTTATCCTTGCCTGACACAAGTTATTACTCACCTTGGGTGAGTAGGGAAGGGCTGTTTCCCAGGCTGCAATAACAGGCGAGCATTAATGTATGTATTTTTGCAAACAGCTTCTTTTTCATGGCAGCCTCCCAGCCCCTCTCAGATCTCCTGGCCCCATTCTGATTGCACAGGCTTCCTCCTGGCCAGTCCCTCAGCAGGGAACTCTACTCTCCCACCCCTAGCCTCTGTCATTCCCACCTGGCCCATCGCCGGCCCCACGGGACCCCATTATCCCTCCTCTGCAGATGGCTCAGCGCATCAGCACGTGACACTGCACTTCTGGGCTTGTCATCGAGTGTTGAGCCCTAAGGAGTGAGCCAAAAGGCACCACATCTCTTCTGTGGTCCTACGGACGTGGGCGGTGAAAGGTTGCCAGAGAAACTCATAAAACTGTGTTCATGGACTTCACTACAAGACCCACATTACCCAGCCCCAGCTGGGCCCCTGCTGCCGGCCAGGGCCTTTTAGCCGTGCTGTCAACTCCCCTGACTGTCCCACGGTGGCTGCTCCCGTTAACTCCTGTGGAGATGACCAAGGCCCCCAAGCCCCCCAAGCCCAATCTCTAGAGATGACCTCACTTCCTTTTCTTTATGACCTTGAAATAGTCAACATTAGCTTCTCAACTGCTGCGTCCTGCACTGCAGATTCCCTGTGTCTTCATTAACACACAGGTCCTGAGCAGAGACGGCAGAGACAATGACGACAGGACTTGGAGTCAGGCCATAGTTACAGCTCCAGCCATCACTCTCACCTGTGTGACCTTGGCTCATGATCTAACTGCTCCAGGCTCAGTTTTTCCATCTGTGAACTGGGGATGACCTTAGGGCCTCTGTGTAGTGCTGGTGTGAGTATTAAGTACAATAATATAAGCAAAACCCTCAGTGAAGAGCCTGCATGCCATATTTTAAGGACTTGCTTTAATATTATTAGCTCTCTTTCATTTTATCTCTGGGGAAGATGTGTTCCTTTCCTTAACGCATCAAACCCATACAGCAGAGCTTATTCTCACTGGCTTCTCGGGGACCCTGTACCAACAACTACCCCTCTTGCCTACATCTTCAAGCCCCTTGGCCATTGCTTTACTTCCCCTGCCTACTACTGTGCATGCAGAGGCTCAGCCACACAGTTTGCTGAGAATCCCACCACGTGGAGAAGGAGAGAGCTAATAGTTATGTGAGGCATAACTTAGGCTGAAGGATTAGCCAACTCTGAGAAAGGACCAGTCGTCCAGATGGTCAGGGGCAAGAGGACATGTCAAGCTGAGACGATCTGAACATACTGTGCTATGGACACGCTAGGAGACGGCACTTCTTTTAGATGAAAGTTCCTATAATGAGTACAGGATGCAGACTCAGGTCTAGGCAAGAGGCCATGGCCTGTCCAACAAGACCTAGTTCAGTCTTAGAATGTCCCCGGTGTGGAGACCGTATCCAGTGCGAGTTAGCCAGGAGGGCCGAACGGGACGTGCTAGTTCCCAGGACACATATGGTGTGGGAGCAGCACTCTGTTTACTGGTGAGAGGAAGTGCTGAGACACTGCTAAGATGCTCCTGTCGGCTCAGGACTGGGCAGCACCGACCATGCTGCTCTAATGCCTCACAGCCGCGCAGGGCTCGGGGGGCAGACTCACCCCATGAACTTGATCTAGTCCATCAGAGAAAATGAAGACCGTCCCTCAACCTCCCTTTCTCCTGCATTCCCACGTTTCCTACTTTAGGAAAAAGTGGCCTATGCCTGTGGGCTCTATTTCCTCACCACCCACAGACACTCTATCTCTTGCCCCAGGCTTCTGCCTGTCAGTGATGCTTCCCACTGATCCCGCCTCCAGCCCTTTCCTTTATGTAGACTCTTTCTGAGCAGCCTCCTCCATTCCTACAGATTCAGTTCTCATCACCATGATGTTGCAGAATGAACCCGGCTAACCTTCTGTCTCACTCTTCTTGTGGCCCCAGTTACAACTGTCTGCTTGGCCTATCCATCCCTTCCTTCCAAGATACTTCAAAGTCCCCATGCCAAAGCTGAACTCCCTCAGCTCTGCTTCATTTTAACTTCCATAATGTCTGTTGGCACCTTTCCTGTGTCACTGAAAATACCCTGAATTAGATTATGATTCTTCACTGTCCCTTTCCACCCCATTGGATTATAAATCCCTGGAAATAAGGATTGTGTTTTGTACCCATCAGTTTTTACACCCAGCACCAGGACCTAAACTAAGACCATGGACATAATACCAGTAGGTTTTTAATATATTGGTCTACAGATGAGGATAGATTTGTCTTTATATAAGTAAGTTATAGGAAAGAATTCCTCCCAAGCTTTCTTGACTATTTCAGGGCACTGTTTTTCAATATTAGTATTGATTTTTCATGAGGACATATTTTTCCCCTAGGATCAATAAAAGTTTTAGTGTGCCCTCATTATATACCAGGCACTGTTCTAAATGCTTTATATCTACTGACTGACCTTATGTTCACAGCAACGCTAAGACTCAGTAGCAACCCTGTCATTGTCCCCATTTCATATGCAAGAACACAGACATAGGGAAAGGAAGTAAAATTGCCCAAGTTCAACAGCTAGAAACAGCAGAGCTGGGATTTGAACCCAAGCAGACCAGCTGCAGGTTTGTACATTTAACCTCTGAGACTAAGGTTATCCAGCTCTGAGTCAGATCCAAACTCTGCGATTATCACACTCCCTTCATTTCATACTCCTCCTCTGTCTTTCTCACTAAACTGTAAGTGCTTTTGAGGACAGGGGCTGTGTCTTATTCATCTTTGTATATGACACAGACATTACTAATATACAGGTTAGGTAATGCCTTTCCACCGTCTCTGTAATGCTGTCATAAAATCAATTCTTTCCCATTCCCTCGAGTCCTTCCCTTGAAATATGAACAGTTTAATGTGTAATTGCTAGATGAACATTAAGCAATATACTTTGCCTACCAAAAAGAGACTCCTGTTTTGTTAGAACACTCCCGAGAGATGAGAAAGCAGTATCTGCAAATTGGTGCTTTGGTTCTTTAAGATTAGGAATAATCTCTACCAGGAAGAAATAAAATGACGATAAATTATCTGGTGGAAACCTTCATGACACCCCCGGGGTGAGAGACACTCTCTCCCAGGCTGATGTGAGACGGAGGCCCGTGCAGGCTGTGTGGCTTCCCGTCCTGGCGTCGCTCTCACCCGTGTTACGTAGTTACTTGAACTTCTGACGCAGCCTTAACTTGGCTGTATCATGAGAAGCGGCATCCCAGAACTGAGTTCTGGTAGAAAGAGCAACTTTAGAAGGAGCAGACAGCTTATGCTTGCTGCCTAAGAACCTAAAATACACTAGCTTTCTAAGCGTGTTCCCAGTGTTGTGATATTGGGTGGGATGGTGTTCAGATCAGAGGAACGAGCCGTAAGAATGTGCTTCTGCTGTAACATTTTGGTTGGTTCGTGTTGTCGGTTTCAGCTTTCTTCCCTACATATGCTCTTGCCCAGCCCCAGGAGGACTCCAGGCCCACGTGTGCAGCTGACTTTGAAGTTCGCAGCGTGCACAGCACCTCCTCCTTGAGAACATCTTGTCTGGGCCCCCTCTGCGTCCTTGGTTGTCATTGCCTCGCTGCTCCAAGACACTCACCCTCTCTCGTTCATTACATTCTTTTCTCCATTTAGCCTCCGCTCTGCTCATGGCTGTTGCGTTTTCCATGGCCAACTTGGCATTGTTTTTATGACACTTGCTAAGCAGGTGGCAGTGACATTCGAGTTCTGCAAAGATATCCACCAGTGCCCAGGCCTGGTCTTGGCTGAAGCGAACCTAGACAGTATAAAATGACTTCGATGAGAACTTGAGCGGTCAGCACACTGGGCGTCTGTGTGTGTGTCAGGTGTGGGCCGGGTTTGGCCATCTGGGCCCAGAGACGCTGACAAAGTCCCCACACTGCCTAATTGAGTGCTTCTCTCTGCCACAAGGCCAGTGTGACAAGTAAGGTGCTTCATGCGAACATGCGGACCGCTCCTTGCAGTCAAGGCTGGATTTGAGGTCATTGCAGCTAAAAGTAGTCCTTGTCCCCACGTCTCCAGACAGGGGCCTGTCACCCTTCATCTGATACGGCGAATCGTGGCCAGTCTCTCTGACACCTTCCGGGTGGCACAACTTTATCTGAACGGCCCTTTCTTGCCGTGAAAAGCCACCTTTCAGAGCTCAGGGCTGCGGCTGCTGCTCTGACTTTGCAGGAATGTGAAGGCAGCTGAAGAGCTTGTCTAGATCGCATCTCCCGCATCCGCATGTGACAGAGTTGAATGCCTCTTGAAGTTCAATGACACTCTTCGCCCACCAGAGCCAGCTTCTCCTCCTTGCTCCTCGGGCTCCCGTATTGGAAATCTCGTCCCTGCTTCCCTGCCCTGTGGAGTCAGCTGCCTGCTGGACTGGCCTCTCTGACACCACCTCCCTCTTAATGCAGAGGACACGATGATGAATTAGCAGCAACTGAATTCTTTGTGAGATTAAGATGTCTCCATTGTCAACTCAAACTTCCTGAAAAATGCAAAAAGCCCTCGCGTGTAATAGTGCCTTCAGATGCCAAACGGCTGAGATCAGGGGGTTAATGCTGCTGCCATGTCGTTTTTATGTCACTTAGTTCCTCTGATAAAAGTCCATTTTAATAACACTTTTCATCATTTCCTCCTAGGCAATATATCCTTGATGCCAGTTAGAATATTTGATATTAATTATTCAATTGAAGGCCTCCATTATGAGTTTAGCTAGAATATTAGTGATTTAAAACATGTTAAGACCCATTACAGGACTGATGTCCCCAAAATAATTTTAACTGAACTTTGATAGACCACATATGTTAAATTCCATACATTCTTACTTTTCCCCCATTTTCCATAGAAAATTCTAAACTACTACATGTTTTCTTGTTAAGTACTCTTTTAGAGGCAGAGTGTGTGCCTGCTATTTTAAGAACGCCAGATCTGACACTACCTTGAACTTGAAACGTGTTACACTCGGTAGGCTGACTTCCATGCTTTCCCTCCTGCACACATTTCAGGAGCTTTAGCATTTATTTCCCACTTCTCCAGACAAGAGGAAAGGCTGCTTTGTGCCTAGGCAACTGCTCAGGTTTGAGGGTTGCTCTGCACCTAATTTCTCACGCTCTTTGGCTGTTCTGGAAGTTTTCCTGGTGTATCCTCATCCTGCCCTCTCTGCCTCCAAAAGCTCCTACACGAGGGTCATTGCTGTGAGTTTCTGGACTGGGCTGCACTGTTTGCACGGTCCACCCCTCATGCTGCACCCACCTCCTCTGTCTCCATCTCCCTAGCCCTTTGTGCCTGTCCCATGACTCATGTTCCTGGATTTGCTGTCCCTAGATTTGTCCTCAGGCCAACCAACTGCAGGCAGAGACACTGAATAAACCGAATGCATTAGCTCATGATACTCTCTGGTGTGTATGTGTTTATGAGGCTGGTGTTGTATGATTATATAAAATGCCATTTCATCACTAAAACAGACAGGCATCTTGGATGAAAAGCGAGTGCATCCCCAAATGCGTGAACACATGATGTTATTCAACAAGAATATTTAAGAGTAAAATCACTGGGTGGAGTTTCCATTTTTATGAACCCAAATCTGCATGTAGATGGTTTCAAAGATGTCATGTTTACTCCTAATCTGTCCAATTATACTTGAAGAGAAAATCAAGCTACGAACAATTAGGGCAACGGAAGTAAGAGGAGTATTGTAAATGCACTGAGTCCCTCCCATGGGCTAGGTATGTTACGTGCATCGCCTCATTGATCCGCACCCTCTAACTGCATAGTGGTCATTATGACGGCTGTCATTCGCAATAGAAAAATATCCATCCTCCAAGTGGCACCCAAACAAGGATTCAAACTCAGTTCTCTATGAGTTTTATTTCACTGTGCGCTGCCCTGAACACAGACCGTTTAGGGAGAGGCTGGAATACATCAGCTTTTTCTCGAGTAGCATGAGTTCATGGGAAGAAAGACAGCTTAGACCATGTTAAAAACATCCGTGTTCATTGTCTTTTAGAACTCAAAGAACATGAAAAATGTTCCAACCTAGAGGTGGTGAAAAAGTAATAAAATACAGTGAGGAAAACAATAGGGAAGTCATGGAGGAAAAGAAAAATGCTTTAGAAGTTTGCCATTTTTATTCTTATATCACTATGAGATGCTTTCCCTAAGTGAAAACAAGATGGCCACATTTTCCTTACGACTAAGAGGATGTACATGGCTCTGCCTAGGGCTTTGCAGGCATAACCGTCACACCCCCGTGTGCATGGCCCCGATCCCCAGACCCCAGGCTGCACTCCGCACTATCCTTCCACAGAAACACTTGCAGTGGGGCATGCAGGTAGCCACTAACACTTGTTTCGTATCTAATTGTGCTCCAAGAACTCCGGTGGGTCCTTTAAATATGTCACCTCATTTCTAGTAACAATCCTGGGGTATTATTATCCCTATGTTATGGATGAAGAAACTGAGGCTGAGAGATGCAGAGTGGTATGGCCAAGACCGCACACAGAGTAATAAGGGGCACTTTGAATTCAGTCCAGCTCTTCCCTGCCCAGAAACCTCCAGAATCTCCATGAATCAGGTTGTCTTGTGCTAGGTTGGCTGTAATCAGGTAGAAGTACTCAGTGACCATCCTGTACTGCAGCAGCTCTCGCTGTGTCCACCCCCCAACCCCTGCATGTGCGCATACACACACACACACACACACACACACACACACACACACACATCTCTGCAATATGTAACTGCAGGACATTAAAATGCAAAAACCCCTAACAGGCATTCAAAATTACTAAGAACCACAGAGCTCCCCTGAACACATGTACTAGTAAACACCCACTTCCTTCCAGCCGAAATATCTTTTAAACAGTGCTCTTTTTTAAAGACTGCCTCTTTGTTATGCTGGTGTTTAAAAAATATATAGCCGTCGGTTCCACTTCAGCAATTTTTGTAGCCAGGAAAGTATTGTTGCTCTGTTCACATATAGTCCTGGCAGATCCTCGGGGGACGTGGCTGGGATGTACGTGCCAGAAAACTGTGGAGGGATGGCTTTTATAGACTCTGTTGCTTCAAGTCCAGAGAAGAGAGCTTTGGCAGTCAGTGACCATGGAGGTGCCATATGAGCCCATCTGTGCCCTGGATTTCATGTGACACGGGCCCCATGACCTCCGTCATTGTGCCAGGAAACACCTTGGTCCAGCTCCATTATTTCTCGCAAAGGCAAACATTTGTGGTACAAATGTGGGAAGGGGTGGTACAAATAGAGCCACATCCAGAATGTGTTCCTGCCTATATTCCAAGTCTTCAATTAAGCCTGGATAGAAGTGGTTGGGGTTTGTCCCAACAGAGGGTTGTGCCACTCCACAATTAGCAAGACTGACCCTCATGGCTGGACACGGAATGGCATGTTAAATAGGTGGGAACCTGGCAATTCTCATTGGCCACTCTCCACCAACAATACGCTCTGGGGCATCATTAGCAGCCTTTGAACTTGGCCATTGCTTGAAAGTGAAGACAGGGCGTTGACTGCTCAGATAAGGTTTCTGCCCACTAATTGCTTGCGTGTAGCCGAGGCAAATGCAGACCCATTTTCAGAAATGATAGTGTCTGACAGCCTGGTTTGTGCAGGGCACTGGAAAGAGCTTAATTGTTGCAACAGAGGCTTAAGATGGAAAATAAGCACGCCGAGCTATTTTGAGAAGGAACTCGCCACAATGAACTTTTCCCGCTGGAAACAATCCTATAAAATCAGGATTAGAATTTGTGCTGGGTCACTTTCTACTGCTCTGTTGGTGCCTTTGACAATTTATACTGGATGGCCTACACTGTGCAATACCCTTTTACAGTTTTTTCCAACATCAGAATCAGGTCCCTATATAAGACAGAGCTTCTGGACGATGTTTTGTATGAGTAATTTCCAGATGCATTAATGTGTAATGTGGCCACGATAAAGTGATGGCTGCCTTCTGCGGGTTACGTATAGACAGGTCGCTTATGTTACCACCTTATCAATAGCTTGAATTCCTCAGTTTGTTCTTTTTCTGGTCAGTCCTTTCTTATCTGATTTTTTTTTATTCAGGTTAGTCCTGAATGGTTCAGAGTAAATTGTGCAACTTTATTAGCCTGAACAGATGAGCTAGAAAAATCGCATATCTTTTCTACTTTCTTCATTCAGCAACTCTTCACTGACTGCCTACCAAGTTCAATATACTCTGTAGGCCTTGAGGATACAATAATAAGCCCATAAGACAAAGCTCTCTACTGTGAGTCTTACATGTAGTGGAAGGTATAGTCATTGTACAGTCACAAAGTACACATAAAATTGCAACTCTGCCCGTTATGAAAAAGGAGAGATATGTCATTCAAGAAAATATGGGAAATTGAACTAAATCAAGGCAGGGAGTGAGACTTGAGCTATGGTCTAAAGGAGGTCAGAAAGAAGAAATAATTAATATTCCAAACAGAGAGAACACATGCACAGGCCCTGTGGTGGAGAGAGCCTGGTGAACGGGGAGACTGAGAGAAGGCTGTGTGGCTGGGACAGAGACCGCGAGGGTAGAGCGGGAGAGGTAGGTGGAAGGCAGGTCATGGGTGGTTAAGTGAAGGATGTTTACGTATATTCCAACGCTAACTAGAAACCATATGGCTTTTAAGCAGAATAATGTCATGGTCAGATTGTGTTTCAGTTATTTTTTCTAGCTGCAGGCTGGAGAATAGAGTGGAGGGAGGCTGGAGTGGGTGCCAACCACTTCAGAGATCATTGCTGTCCTTCCTGTGAGAGATGTTGGTAGGGTGTACAAGGGTGGTGGTGATGAGAGTAGAGATGGAAAGAGATGGTGGAGAGAACTGACAGTGATGATGGGTTGCATGTGGAGGTGTAGGGGATAAGGAAAGCCAGGAGTCAAGAATGAACGCACACACAACAGCTGGGTGGAGGTACCGTTCCCCAAGGAAGGCAATGCTGGCAGAGGACTAGGTTTGGAGAGAGGCTTGTGAGTATGGTTTGAGAGGTGTTAGATTTGAGGTGCCCTTCAGACTTCCAGAAGGAGCCCCAGCAGTGTGGAGTCTCTTACTCCAAAAGTTCAGAACGAGGCAGATGATCAGGGCAAATCGCACAGGCCTGGCTGCCGGTCTGTGGTTGTGACATGTCTTCACTGCTTATGTGGACAGCAAAGTCTTATCTATCACTGTCTGTGTAATTTCATTCTGGAAATTACATTTTTCTCATATAGGAAGAACTGGTGACTTAACGCCATCTGGCAGTCTGTGACTAAGCACAGCTCTGACCCCATGAAGCATAGGCATGAGGGTGAGAAGAAATCATTTGAGGAACTCTGTTGTGCTTATAAAACAGAATATCCTTATTCTTCCGAAATATGCACTGAAATATTTAGGGGTAAAGAGGCATATGTCTCCAAATTATTCTCAAATGGTTCAGGAAATAATAATAGGGATGTATACTAATATGTGTATGTGTGTTCATGTTGCATATGGAGAGAAGGAGGGGGTTGGGAAGGGAAGAAAGTGAGGGGTGGTGAAAAGAATCAGTGATAAAGTAAATGGGGCAAAACATAAGGATTTGGTGTACCTGGCTAATGGATATATTGAGTTCCTTGTATTGTTGTGGCAATAGCAACAACAACAAAAAAACAAGGAACAGTGGAAGCTCCCATAATTTTCGAGTACAAACTCAAAAAAAAAAAAAAAAAAAAAAAAAAAAAAAATGCCCTCATTCTGGAGTCTTGGGCTAGGTTTGCCCCAAAAGCGGACCCTGAGATAAAGGCTTTGGAGCAAGTGATTTTATTTGGGAAGCGTTCCCAGGAAGCACTTGAAGGGGAGCGAGGGGAGGAAGGCAAGAATGCCGGGATGGAGCGCATTGGAAGCAGGTCACTGCTGCAGGCAATGGATCAGTTCTGCTGGGGCCTCTGGACAGGGTGCGGGTGGACTCACACCCTGCCCCTCGGAGGGGCAAGGATATTGCGCTGTGTGTCTTCCAAGTCCTATTCCTCATTGGCTAATAGTAGTTCCTAAGGGAGCCAACTTCTGCCCACCCAGTGCACTGGTGAGAGGAGGCCTCAGCCATGAAGCACAGATACTTGGAGGAAGTCCTCCAGTAGACCAGAAGTGATGGCGAGATATGGGTGAGGCACGGCAGCAAGGCTCCACTGGCGAGTGTGCAGTCTCAGGGGGCAGGTGGATCAGTCCTGGTTGCCTTTGATGAGAGAAAATTAAGTAATTATTCAGTAGCCCCAGGCGGTCTTGATGCCTGCATTTTATTTTTGGAGAAATTCTGTGAATTGGTTGTCTTATGTGGTACTCAATGAACAACCATAGCATGGACAGAGCAGCCCAAGAACATCACCCCAGAAGAACGGAATCCTGGTTTCTCTTTGTTTCACTCAAATGTACAGTCCATCAGCATGCTGTAAAGTCTCTGACAAGTTCATTTTCTGCTGAGCCCATGCTCAGAATGTCACTGAAGTACAGTAGCACCTCTGGGAATGCCCCTGAGATTGTGGAAAGCCTCAGCAAATGAAAACTGGCACTAAGGTGCCTAACTCCTGCATGCAATGAATGACGGCAGTCACGTGACTTAGGATCGTGCTGTAAACACATACCAGGTCAAGTTCTGCATGGATTTCAACATGACGCCTGTGCTCAAATTAAGAATAACAAAAATTTGCCCAAATGCAGGGATAGTCCTATAGCCCTGGTCATGCCACACCTGTGGTCTCTATAATCTCACCTTAATGTGAGACTTCATGCTAAGATACCAGTGTTAAATGTAGGAAACCTGTAAGACTAGATCAGTCACATCCAGTTCTATAAAGATGCTTAAGCTCATCTTCCTGAAAACAAAAAGTACTTGTCATAAGACACGCAGGCAACAGGATAAATTCCTAACGTGTGAATATTTTAAAAGTTCTTGATATATATTGCCTGACCAATCTCTATAAAAGCTGTACCAACTTGCACCCTCACCAGCATTATCAATTTAATAGGTTAAAAATAACAATTACGACCACAAACTGTTTTTTTTTTCAATCCTCACCTGAGAAGTGAGGATATTTTTTCCATTGATTTTTAGAGAGAGTAGAAGAGAGGAAGGGAAGGGGGAGAGAGAGAGAAACATTGGTGTGAGTGAGACACTTCGATTGGATTGGTTGCCTCTTGCTGGTGCCACAACCGGGGACAGGGATGGAATTTGCAACCGAGGTACATGCCCTTGACTGGAAATTGAACCAGAGACCCTTCAGTCCACTGGCCAACACTCTAACCACTGAGCAAAACCAGCCAGGGTGATCACAAACTGTTTTAATTTGTAATTTCTTTACTCTTAGTAAGTTTGAACTTTTCTCATGTGTTTATTGGAATTTGCATTTTTTTCAGTCTGTTGTAATTTATCATTTGCATTCATCTTTTACTTCTTGACTTACTAGATCTCGTCAGATAGTATTAAGAACATTAACATGTCACATGTTAACATTATTTAACTTTAAATTTATAGTTAATAGGAATTGTCATTTTTATAGTTAAATCTTTGATCTTTTGCCTTATGGCTTATTCATCTGCTTTATATACAAAACATTGTCTCCCATCATGAGGCCATGTATTTGCCCATATTTTCTTCTAGTTATTTATTATTTTATTTAGTTTTCATTTATTTGTTCTACTGTGGGAAATCTTTGAACACACATGTCATCCTGAGCAGCAATGTACTTTCACATTTCTGAAGGAAGGTGAGTGAGAGAGTTTTGTGACTCAGTCAGATTTACGGAATTAGAAGGATTGACTGTAAACTCTTAAAGGGGTCGTTCATAAAAATCCTCATATTATGATTTTTATGTGACTAGCAAGTGTTGGGTGTTTTTGTGTCGTTTTTTTCCCAATAAGATGATAATGGATTCACAGAGAAGATTTAATTTATAAAATTTATGAGAAAATACCCAAACACTCACTTACTGTGCTGACGTACCTTCAATATCAGAGCGGATGTGAGAGTTTTAGCGAGAAGCCTCATTGTGGCCTCCTGCCTCTCAGTCCCACACATCATAGTGTGCATGTGTCCTCCTGTTCCACACCCAGCCTCCCTGCCTGCTTCTAGAGAGGACAAAACCTTCCCAGCATATCAATCCCAGAAAGCAAACTCCTGCCTCTGTGCCCTCACTCCCCTCCCCTCATCACATCCTCCAGTGCTGGCCTACTTGCGTGTCAGAGGCCACTCTTGTGTGATCACCAAGGCTGCCTTCCCTGCATTTGAAACTAACATTCTGTTCCCACCCCCAGAAAGTAAAGAGGGAGGGGGAGCTCTCAGGAGTCTGAGTAGACAGCAACATTTTTTGGAACAAAGAGTACTATACTGATCCCACTTTAAATTATAGCAGCATAAAACCACAGGAAACCCAAAGAAAGTACAATATTAACATTAAGCCATAGCCACCCTTGCCATATATAACTTAGATAAATAATCCATTTTATGTATGTAGGGTATGGTACTATAGCTGTTCACGTGCCACTGGCAACAGTTGATATTTAAAAAGAATAGAGACATTAGCTGCTGGTAGATGGCAAATGTATTTTACTCAGTCTTGTTCTTAAAAGCTAAATGTCCTCAAGTACTGATCAAGAGCTAAAAATTTAAGGGCTGCTATATCTTTGTCTCATAATATGGATTTGTGGCTTCATCTAGCCTTTTCTTGACCTTTTTGCCTAATGACGGAATATTAATAAGAGAAAGATGGTTTCATAAAACATCCTCTGAATGTGAATGTTTTTTTTTACACAAGAGTAATTTCAAGTGGCTAAAGATTGAATGAGCTAACCTGGAACTAACAAACTGCTCACTGTCTCAGCCAAATTGGGCTAAATGCTGAAAGGCATTCCTTAAGATGTCAAGAAGGCGGAGGATCAAGCCATCGGGCCATGGAGTACAGCTGTTGGACCACCTTTTGCAGTCTCCAAGGGACCGACCAAAGAAAATTCAGCAGAGAAAATATTTCAAAGAATCAACAGGGAGAGAGTAAAGCAAAAATAACCAGATATCCCCGAAGACTCTCTTGCTATTATGAAGAAAGCTAGCATAGACTAACAGGGTTTGGCTTTTATCAACCCTAATAAAAGTCACTTGGCTCTTCGTTGAGAAGCACAGTTGGTACAATATGGAAAGGTTTTAAAGACCATTAATTTCTTGAAATGAAACAGCTGGCCTTATTGGCTATTAAATAATGAGCCAGATTCTCCCCAGTGCCTAAGTGTCTCTCTAGTAGTAAATTAGTCATTTAGGGAGGCACATTAAGTCTTGAAGAAGATGAGAGTTTGACTTAGTACGCTTTGTGTGTGGGAGGAAAGTGGTAGGGAATCTGGCTGAAGCTGAGCCCAGAAAAGATGGAGACAGGCTGGCATCGGATAGAAGGAAGTAAACCTGTGACTTGTGTTCGTGTGACAGCTGAGAGGAGTGTAGGAAACTTGAGAAGTTGGATTGTGAGGGACATTTAATCTAGTGTTCTATCGTTGGATAAGATCATGATGGTAGCGAGAGTTGACACTTTGTTGATTGATTCATTCATCCATTCAGTAAACTTTTAGTTGGACAATCCTGTGTAGCTGTCACTGAGCTAGGCGTTGAGAAAATATTCCTTACTGAAACACCGCCTTTGGCTCTATAGCTTTACAGTCTAGGCTGGTGGCTTGGGTAAGGAGTGAAAGAGAGACAAATCAATAGAGATTGCAATACAGAATATCAAGTGCTAAACATTTTATATGCACACGTTGAATCTGAGGTGAGGAAGAGGCAAGACACGTAGTTGTGAAGCACCTGATGCAGCATGCCAAGAAGTTGGACTACTCAATAGCTCTCAGCCACTGGAGGCGTTTAAAACCAGGGGATGGTTTGATCTGGTTGGCATTCTGGAAAAATCCCCCTGATAATTTTATGGAGAATAAATTTTAAGGATGAGGCTAGAATCAGGAAAGACAATGGGAAGCTGTTGATGTAATTCCTGTGGAAAAGCCTTAGGCCTGACCTGAGGCTGTCACAGTGGGCAATGCCAGGAAGGGAAGAAAGGCGTGTACTGTTAAGAAGATTCACCTTGACATGTCTTGGTGGCTGGTTAGATGTGTGGTCCGTGAGGGAAAAGGTAATACGAATAAGTCTGAAGTCCAGAGCTTGGACAACAGGGTGGATGTAGGTGCCATTCTCTTTAGTAGGTGATGAAGGAGGGATGCAAGGTTTGATGGAAGAGCCTGAGAAGCATGTTGGGAGGGCACATAGAGAACTAGAGTCACCCATGTGAATCACCTAATGAGAGCTGAGAAGTTTACACCAAGAGAAAGCAGGTTTATGAAGCTGCCTAATTCCAAAAGTACAAATTGAATCCCGAAACAGTATTTTGTTTTGCTTAGTTTGTCTGCAGAGGAGGGGATTTCAAAGATATAGATGTCTCCAAACTCAGACTATATTATTGCTCACTATTACCAGTATTCAGGTGATGGGAAAGTATCAAATGAGAAAAAATCATCTCTGGGAAAGCCACCTTCTTTTTTCACCCAGCACATCAACAGTTAATAAAACATCAATATGACTATCAGGAAATTTATACTCTATGTAAGAAGTAGAAAATTGCACAGGTTGCAGACTAGGCAAATTAACAGTTCTTTCTCTGTCAGCACTTAAAATCTATACCGTGGTTTCTCTCTATAGTATGGGGTGAAATGTGCCAAAAAATTGGCTTAGATGATGTAAGTATCTGAAAATATGGAAGAAATTATATATTGGGGGAGAAAGGAGAAATTCTCATACGTTAGAAGGTGTTGACAACTTCACCACAGAATAGCAAAAATGTCCTTAAAGATAAAACACTTATTTCAGAATTTCAGAAACCACAGTTGCAATGTTATACTATGTACACCAAAGTCATTTTTAGAAAGAAAATTGACATCAAAGTTTCCTAAACCGGTAACCCTTGTGGCAACTGCGTGATGAGAACCACATTCTTCAGGAATGTGAAAAGCATCAAATTAAAAGGGTGGAGAGTTCATGGGTTGCCTGGAGAGAACTTAGCAACGGCAGACAACAAACAGGACTAAACATGTCACTCAATGTTTTCTGCAAGGCAAGGTGTCGTTGTGGTGCCAGTTGTGTTATGGTTCCAGGAAGAGGCTTCCAGGTGGATGGCCATGAACTATCCCAAAGTTCCATGTGAGTCTTGTCATTGTTAGTCACATGTTCCACTCCAGTAGACAGTTGCTCCTCTAGAATAATTCCAAAAACCCCTATAGCAACAGTCATCTGTTCTTCTCAGAGAGACACACTAGTCATTCCGGGTAGTAAAGACCCCACTTTCCAGTATAGACTGGAGTCAATACAGACTCATTGACTTAATGCTCTAACTTGGGGCCATGTCACATCAGTTTAACATGTTGCCTGAAACTTGAACAGGACACAAAGCCTTTCCTGTCAGTTACATTAATGAGTTTAAAAATGGGAATTCCTGGGCCAAGATGCATGTGATAATATCTTATTCTTTTCTATGTGGACAAGGAGAGGGAGCTAGAAGCCAGGGAAACATTGGGACCCGTAGGAGCTGTAAGTGGACAGAAGCCACTGAGGAGTAAAACGCAGAGATGGCATACCAGAGTTAGCATTTACAGACTTAAAAATAGAGCTGTGGCTTCATCTGTCCAAAAAGAAGGGCACATCTGTCTTTTGTCAGTGGCCCATATTACGGGAAAGGGAAAGCCACAGGCTGCCTCTGTAACTGCTCTCGGGCTCTAGCAAGAGCAAGGCATGCTCTACATCAGGATACATGTCTGAGTGGCCTATTTGCAAATGTCAGTCAAAGCCAAGAAAAATGATTCTTTGAAGAAAATGTTTTTCTGACTTTTAGGCTTGAGATGGGGCAAGGAAATAGGAAAATAATGTAAGGAGGTACTAATTCAGAGGATTTAACGTAGTGTGGGTGATAAGTAAATTTTTTAAGAACAAAGCCAACGTACATGGATTTTATATTTTAATCCCATTGGGGCCAAATTGCAAAGAAAGAAAGAAAGAAAGAAAGAAAGAAAGAAAGAAAGAAAGAAAGAAAGAAAGAAAGAAAGAAAGAAAGAGAGAAA
>NW_005366455.1:3359498-3398130 GCF_000412655.1 Myotis brandtii | reverse complement strand
AGGGAGGGAGGGAGGGAGGGAGGGAGGGAGGAAGGAAGGAAGGAAGGAAGGAAGGAAGGAAGGAAGGAAGGAAGGAAGGAAGAGAAAAAAGTATGAAGGAGAACAAAGTAAAGCAAGTAACATATTTGAATATTTGATGAGGATAGCTTAAAGATAATGTTTGTGAAGGTTTTAGTTGTTGTTGTTCCCCTGAGACCACAAACACAATGGAAATTAATATTTCTTTTAGTAGGATCTTTACTATGTTAGCAGCATCTCCAAGTGCTCAGATTTTTCTATGCTGGGCAAATGTTTTAATGCAGTTGGTTTTGCAGGTACCCAGGTAACTTCCTGGGTATCTGACCTATCTTGTGGGTTGGTTCAGAGCCACCCATTTCTTTGAAAAAAAAAAAGATGATTATTTTATGGGCTCTTCTTTGGCATTTATCCCTAAACATTGATTAGAATAATTCTGATAGGAAGCAGTCAGGCTGCAGGCAGATATATTACCTTTCAGCTTTGGTGGTACAAATTCAGGGGCCGTCTCACCAGATTGTTCTCCCTCAATGACCATGTGCTCACTATTTAGAGTTTCATTAGTACCATGTCATTCAAAGCAAGAGTTTCAACTTCCTTGTCGACTTGATAACCGTGTGCATTCAAAGAGCAAGATCTCCCCAAAAGCAAGACTCTTCTCTTGCATGAGTTTGTGACATCCAAAAAATTGGGACAGGCACATCTACAATCCTTTACTCACCCCGGCACCTGTGCAGAAAGCTGCAGTTCAGTTATTGGCAAAGGACATCAGCGGATGAAGATATGTCTACTATAAAACATAAGGCCTATACCCCTATAAGACAGACTGAATAATATAAACCAGAATCCCAGGAATGGAGGATAAAAGCAGAATCATAAGAAAAACAGTATGACATGGTGGTGTCAAATGGATGGCCCAGAGTCCCAGAGTCCACCTTTCAAGGGGGCCATGTTAACGCCCAGATTGTATTGTTATATAACAATTAAGTGATTTAACTTTGTAGTAAGTCCAAATCTGTATCATTTTGCATGGATTCTTGCATTGACAAAGCCTGTCAAATTATTATTTGGGGAAGCATTTTTAGCTCATCTACCCAACTAGGAAAGTATTAGTTTTTTGAAGGTAAGGACTATGTCTTGAACTTTGCTGTATCCTCTGCAGTAGCAGCTAGATCATAGGTACATGATAAATACATGGTGTGGCAAATGTAGGTTTACGGTTCTTCATATGGAAACGTATACAATAATTAATAAATTATAATACAAGAATAAACTTTGTGTTTCTCACACTCACAACTGTAAGCCTACATTTGCCCCACTTGGTATTTGTGGTTTTCTTTTTCAAATTGATTATAATGAGCTATGTTATAATAATGTTTATCTGCTATAGGTAACATGACCAAATAAATAAAATGTAAAACTGTAACATTTTTACAAATCTCAGTGTTCCACAAAACACTGAGATTTTTGAAGCTATAAGAAAACATATTCTCTTCCTAGCATTCTAATCCTTTATTTTTGCAGGTCTTGAATTCTCTTTTCAAAACAGAAATGGAAGTGGTTATTCTTATATCCAGTTGTTCAGAAACTACATTGGGTGCGGGGGATGTGGCAGGGGGATGGGGAGGCAGGGAAAAAGTTGAAGTGATCCATGTAAAAAAGCTGGTGGCCCATAGTTTTTCCTGGTACCTCTTGTCCCCTCCCCTGAGAGCAAGTCTCCCTGGTAACCCGAGTACCTTCCATGAGCAGTTGGAGAATTCTAGAAACAAGTGGAAGGGGCAGAGTCCCGAAAGGGGTGTCCTGGTGCCATAGGGAAGGCAGCCATGGTTGGGAACCAGCACACACCAGAGGCTGCCAAGTTGTTGGGGAGTTTGTGTGAATGGGTAACAGTTTTGCCTTCACTCCCCAGCAGAGGTGGTACCTAGCCAGCACCACTTCAAACCAATTTCACAGATCACGTTTTATGGCGGAAAATTGGTTTACTGCTCCTATCCCCTTGTGGAGGCCAAATTTTCCCGGTTTAGGTCGGTGCCTTTGCTATCTATGGGGGGACAGCTAAGGAATGATTCCTTTTCCTTTAATTGAAATGACAGCAGATTCTTCCACAGATTAATTTCAAATTACCCATGTTTACATCCTTTCATCAAGATGATGACAACAGCACAGATAATTTTCTGCCCTGTTCTTTTGGGTTTTGGGTTTTGTGTGTGTTTTTAGACTATTAATAGCTGATTGGCTCTTGACACTCGTTGCCTCACATAGCAAGTGTTTTACTCAACATAAAACTTAGACTGTTTACCAATTGTATTCTTAATTATTTTTAACCTTGATTTTGTCTCATGATTTTAAAATAAGTGGGGAATAAGATGTAAATTGTGGATTCCACTGAGATTCCTCCTGTGAACTTGGAGATGACGCTTTCGTAAAGAGATGTGTCCCCTAGATTATAGCTCACCCTGAAATAAAGCCCTTCTTACTGGGAGAAATTGTCCTTAAACTTGAGTACTTGCAAGATGTGCTCATCTGTGAACTTTAACCAATTAGAATTGGCTCCACACTTAAGAGTCTTTAATAATGTCGGTTAAGCAGCATTTTAGCTCATTTTTATAACATAGTCGGGTTTGGTGATTTATCTTCAACATTAAACGTAATAAATTTAGATCTTCTTTTCAAGTAGGAGGCGCAGCATCTCTGAATCGCCCATTTTATCGGAGCGCCCTGGAAGGCTCTGTCTCTCACTGTCACTCACAGCCGTAATCAAACAGCCTGCGCCCATCTTTTCCTTGACATCTGTAATAATGGAAAGGACACTGTCACAGAGGGTGTGCTGGTATTTGTTCCCGGCGGGGACTTCAGGTCCGCGGCCAGAGGGTGGGCTGAGAACATGCATCAATGACGTCCGCCTCAGATTTGGTACCCAAAGCTATGCTAATGCCTATGTTTTAATTATCCATAAATTCAAGGAATACGTTTTGGTGTCTGAAAAAAGGGGACTTTAACTGTCTCACTCTACATGATCAGAGTTGGTGAAAGAATTAATCACAAAGAATGGGACTTTGAACCGTAAATGGTTCTACTAATGATGGTCATGTAAGAAAGATTTAAAACCTTCCTATTTTTCAACCATTCCAGATAACTGCTTCATTTTTCATTTTTGAATCATGGGAAGGCAGAGGACAGTAAAATCTCTTGGGGAAAAAAGTTACTCGGATGCAACAATAATTATAGTAGCCTTCTTCAGAATTATCATAAGTTCAACTCTATTCTATTTCATACTGAAAGTTACTTGTAAGTAACTGATTGCAATCTATATATATAAAAGGCTAATATGCTGAGTGTCCCTCCATGCGTCTGACCGGTCGCTATGACGTGCACTAACTACCAGGGGGCAGACGCTCAACACAGCAGCTGCCGAGCTACAGTGACTTGCAGCGGTGGTTCTCGGGTGATGCACCCCAAAATCAGAGAGGAGGGAGCCCAATTCCTCGCAGGGCTGCACGATTCCACCTTCGGCCATGGGTTATGTTGTTGCTGTTGTTATGTGAGCCCCAGATCTGGTTTACTGCACACTTCCATTTGTGTTCCACACCCTGTATGACAGCAACTTTGCAGAGTGCCCTCTCGCAAGCAGGGTCCCCTCAGGGGATGTCGGAGAGCCGGTTTTGGACAGGCCAAGGGACCCCACCTGCCGGAGGGACCCCCGCTCACTCCGCAGATGTCAGGGAGGGACTGCAGGAAGTTGGCTCCAGGGCATGTCTGGCCCATGTCGCTCAGCCCTGCCCTGCCAGCCACCTTCTAATTAATTTCCTTTCAATGTGCATGAATCCATGCACCGGGTCACTAGTCTGAGTATAAAATGCCTGGATACTTTTGGAAATATGTATGTTAAATTGAGAAAATGCTCATATTGCAAGCATTTGCACAGGGTTGAGAATTAACTAATACTTTCTATTAAAGACACTTGAACCGTCTAAAAATTTGATTTTCGTAGAATGAAAAGATAGTTGGAAGAAGTCATAATTCCCTTTATCAGGCACATAAAAGTTATCTGTGGTGAACTGGGCTTGGAGCTCATCTACAGCCTGGCTGTGTCCCGGTCCCCAGATGTGGAACCTGGTCCTGCTGTCTTCATTTCTGGTTGCCACTTGGAAACAACTAAAGATGAAGACATAGGTGAGGCTGCCCAAGTCCATCCCTCATACAGCCAGGCCCCAGGCTCAAACGAGCTGTGTCCTGGAACCTGGAGTGCATTTCTCATACAAAGGATGTTCTGTCCCGTGAGCAGGCTGCCAAGCTAGCAACTTCGAAACCTGCTTATCCCATTACACAACTGAGTGCTGTCCACATGAAAACCGTTTTTAAATATTGTTGCTCTGGGGCATTTGACACTTTCTCAGCTAACTCACAATGCCTTGCCTCCTGGGGTAGCTAGCACACTGGAGTCTGAGCACAAAAATGAGAAGTCACAGACGAGAACAGGATGAAGAAACATTGCTTTGAAGAATACCATTACAGTGCTGGTAATTAAAGCAGAAACATATAAAATTGAATAAGAAGTCCTGTGTTGTCTATGTTAATAATTGCGCTTGAGAAAAAGCAGGTTCGATCAGAGAAAGATGAGGACGTAGCTGGAAGCTGTTGTTGAGGTTCTGAGAGAGGCAGCTGGCCCCTTTCCAGGTGGATGGCTTTGCTTCCTTTGGTATATTTTTTGTCCTAAAAGATTCTGTAGAGTAGTCTAGATTAGTGCCTTTTCCTCAAGTGTTTTTGGCAATGGAACAAAGAGCAAGTATAGCTACAAGAAACAAAGGCTGTTTTTCTTGAGGGGTCTGGGGAGGTGTGGGAGGGAGGAGGAAGAGGTAGGGGTCTATTAAAGAAAGTGGTGATGGTGTTGCCTCTGATGGAATTAACCGGGGTGTTTAGTATTGACACCCAGAGGAACACTGAGCATGCTCAGTTCTCTTGCTGACTGACGCAGGAGAAAACAAAAGAGAAGGCCGGAGGAAGAAATATTGTAGCCAGCAGTTTCTTGTGACAACTGGTGCAGGAGGCACAGACCCAGGACAGGTGGATTGTCGAACTGACTATTCTCAGAGTAGTCAGGAAAGGAATAAAAAGTGGGCCATTGTTTATAGGGGGCAGGGGGTGGGCCATGAGTGTAGGTGTGAAATATATAATCTAACTGTATAAAAATATACTTGTTACATAAAAGTGTGCATGATTGGCTGTTCTTGATTTGGAGAAAGGGCACTCTCCATGTTCTCCATGGATTCTTTCTGTGACGTGAAAGGTAGAGCATTACAACTGGCTTTGAGCCTTTGTTTAACCAATTCTCAGGTAATGCCTGTGTCATGAGCTTGAAGTCTACTGGGGATGTTGGGGGAATCAGAGATATTCATATGAGATGGCTGCACTCGGAGAACTTCTCTGAGTGCATAGCAATGATGACTGAAGGAATTAGGAGACATCAGGCAAAGAAGACGTTAGTCCTCTCCCTCCTCCAAAGCACTATGTGTACATATGTGTATGTATATGTATACATACATATGTACACACAAGTGTATGTATATGATAGATGCATACTGTTCTGGGATGATTTGAAAATAAATATCATGATAAAAGTCATGATGATGGTGGGAGTGAGAAGGAGGACGGTAGCAACTGATATGCATTGATGGCTTGTTCTGTGCTAGGCACTGTTCTAAGTGTTTTACAGGCATTAACTCCATTTAATCCTCACCATAAGTGTATCACCTCGGTACTATTGTTTCTCTACTTTATAGTGAAATTAAAATAACTCGTTGAATATCTTGCCAAATTTTAATTCAGTGATTCCCAAATGCAACCAAGATGAGTCATACTTTCTGTTAAAATTATCTTAAAGCCACAGTCATCTGGAATAAAAACAGAGGTCTGCCATCGTCTTGCGTCCACTCCCTTTTCCTGCCCTTGTTGCCCTATTTCCACCTGCCCTCCAATGCTAGCCACCCCTCTTCTAGCCCTGTCTACACACCTTGTGCCTGCCACTTCCAAACCTAGCCCAGCACGCTCCTCATACACCATAACACAGAGTTAGGGGCAGATTTTCAACATTCTCTTTACTTAACTGGCAATTCTTATTATGAAGAATCATGTTAACCGATGGCAACCCTAGGACACTAAATGGCATTTTTATATGTTTTTCTTTGAAATCTGATGTTGCAAATATTCAGGAAAGTGCTTAAAGGTAAGAAATTTCAGTAGAACCACAATGGAAAGCAATTCTTTGTTGACCTACACTTTCCGATATTGTAGCTCCTATCACATGGTATTGTCAATCACTTAAAAAGTGACTGGCCCGAATGAGAATGTGCTTTAAGTGTAAAATACACAGTGGGCTTCAAAGATTTAGTATAACCACCTCTGAAAATGTGAAAAATCTCATTAGTTACTTTTATATTGCTAACATGTTGAACAGATATTTTATATATATTAGATTAAATAATATAAATTATGTCTGGCCGGTGGTGCTCAATGGTTGAGCATTGACCTATGAACCAAGATTCACTGGTTCAATTCCTGATCAGGGCATATGCCCAGGTTGTGGGCTCAATCCACAGTAGGGGGCATGCAGGAGGCAGCTGGTCAATGATTCTCTCTCATCATTGAAGTTTCTATCCCTCTCCCTTCCTCTCTGAAATCGATGAAAACATATTTTAAAATAAATAAATAATATAAGTTGTTAAATTCAGTTTCACCTATTCCCTTTTACTTTTTAATGTGGCTACTAGAACAATTGTAATGAAATAGGTGACTTTCATTGTTTTCTAAAACTGCACACACAGAGTGGTGGAAGCTTCAGCGGCACCAC
This sequence comes from Myotis brandtii, assembly GCF_000412655.1. Classification (NCBI taxonomy): domain Eukaryota; kingdom Metazoa; phylum Chordata; class Mammalia; order Chiroptera; family Vespertilionidae; genus Myotis; species Myotis brandtii. The sequence goes on along the minus strand of NW_005366455.1, from coordinate 3,391,268 downwards.
CCTGGTTAAGGCAAGGGCTCGCGCTCAACCTGAGCCTTCTTTTTTGGAAAACACTCTCTTTTTGTTGCCCCTTAAATTGTGCATAATACCAGGCACACCTGGATTTCTGGATAATTGCACCCACAAGTGGCTACATGCAGGCACAATTAGGTGCTTGCAACTTGTTTGAAGGCACAGGTGTCTAATTGCACCCACAAATGGCCATTTGGCAGGCACCACTCGTTGTGCACACAGCTGAGTATGGGCAGAAAATGGCAACAACCAAAAAGGAGGCCTGGAGAGCAGCGGCATGAAAATAGATCCCAGGTAACCCCGCCGCCTTGGTGCGATCACGGCTTCCTTTCAGCCTTTTCTGTGGAATGCCCACGTAGGTGTTTATGGCGAGAGGCATAGCTGGAATGCACAGGCTGAGAGATGAAAATGTGCGTGCCCCATCGCACACTGTGAATGCTGTCTTGGGCTTTTAAGTAAATTGGGGCTAACAAAACCCACATTGTCAACCTGAGTAGCCTTAAAGTGGATTCCGCCCTGCTGGGACCACCTGTTTATAATGGCTAAAAATGATGGAGTGTGTGAGAATCCCCAGGGACCCTTTGGTAAATAGTAGTGTTTAAAGGGTTAATCCAACCTAATGAATCATTTAGTGGGGATGCCAAGGCCAGAGTGGTAGCCTCAGGAAGACTCCCCAGGCATTTATTGAAATGGGGGGCAGGTCGCGGGGAGCGAGGCCAGCCTCGAAGCCTGGAGCTGTCGGGCAGGTCAGCATCTGCAGGCGGGGAGTAATTGATAGCCCAGCTCTCCTAACAGCTGCAACAACAAGGCTGGACATGGAAACACGTTTCCTTACACGGATTCCACTGTCCAAAAGAAAAGTGGGGAGACACCGGGGCCCTGCCTCTTCAACCTTTAGTACGAGGAGTAAGAAGTCTGCGTTCTCTCTCCCCTGGTATTTCAGGAGCGGCTCTGTACTAGGTATTCAGTAGTGTGGGGGTCTCTTGCAGAAAGCACGCCTAATCAGCACTGTTGATCGGAAGTATCAACCTTCAGGCCACAGTAGATTTCAGTGCTCAAGTAAATCCACACCGTTTCTTCATCAGAAGCCCGTGTGGGTAAAACAGAGGGCCCGGCTTTGGTTTCTGAGCTCTAGGAAGGCTCCTTGGACGAGGTAGGGAAATTCAAACTGCAGAAGCTGGACTCGTTTTTTCCGGGACAAGAAAAGGGTTCTCTCCAAAGGAGCGATTGCTTTCGTCGTGTGTGTTTATTTGCAATATAAGTGAGTTCATGATTTACCCACCTTGACAAATCCTCTGTCTTGGATCTTCACGTCCCTTTGTGTCTGCTCTTTATTTACGACGATAGCTGCCTATTCTTGAATGGCAACGCTATTGTCATAAATCTCCACAAAGAGCCAATTCCCAGTTCAAGTTATTGCAGCAGAATACGGGGAAGACAGTTTAAAAACACACATTGATTGTCCTCTTTTATAACCTCCGTGACGGGCTCAGCTCTGAGCTTCTTCCATCTTGACTGGACTGCGGCTCACCCTAATGTCAACTTACTAGAGTTCCTTTATGTGGAAGGCTATTATCCATTATGCTTTTCTCTGTTGGTGCCTAATAGCCAAGGAGGGTTGATGAGAGATTACTGAAGAATTTTCTTCACCTACAATGTTTCAGCTCATATGATTCCTCTTTCTTTCTTTCTTTCTTTCTTTCTTTCTTTCTTTCTTTCTTCTTTCTTTCTTCTTTCTTCTTTCTTTCTTTCTTTCTTTCTTTCTTTCTTCTTGTTAAAGGCACAGTGGAAAATATTCTGTTTCCTATTATTAACCTTTATACATAGACTGGAGATATTCATGAAAATATTTTTTTTAGGTGTTTGGTGTAAGCACAAAAAATGATTTAGATTTTGCAATTTTATAAACTTTAAGTCAAAATTTCCCTCTCCTTGCCTCCTTGCCTGTTACTTGCTGCCCAGTAACTGGAGACAGATTGGTGCGGGAGGCGACTAGCCTGGAGTGGGAGTTTTCTGTTGTTCGGAGGGATTTGCAGGTTCTCGGTCTGGGCCAGGTGTCCCTGCACTTGATTATTTTTTAAATGTTTTTCACAAGTTGTAAACGTTGACACCACATACATGGCGGAGATTTCCAGTTTCCCATTCTGCATGGAAGGAGCTAACAAGTGAAAAGCTGAACAGACTGAAAATCAGCAAGTGTTCTTGGTCCCATAAAGAGGTGAAGACACAGCAAGCCGCTGTCCCCGAGACGGGAGAGCTGGTCTCGGGGTCACCCGAGCAGAGACCATGGCAGAACCCCTGTGGGAACCAGCTCTAGGGGAGGAGGCCCTGCATGTAGTTGATGGCTTGCTGGAGGCTCAGTGGGGACAACCCTGAGTTAAAGACTCTAGGGCAGTGGTTCTCAACCTTCTGGCCCTTTAAATACAGTTCCTCATGTTGTGACCCAACCATAAAATTATTTCATTGCTACTTCATAACTGTAATGTTGCTTCTGTTATGAATCGTAATGTAAATATCTGATATGCAGGATGGTCTTAGGCGACCCCTGTGAAAGGGTCGTTCGACCGCCAAAGGGGTCTCGACCCACAGGTTGAGAACTGCTGCTCTAGGGGGACCCAGTCATGGGCGCTCCCACAGTCTTATGACATTGACCTCCAGGAGCTCACAGATTCTTACAGAAAATACTGAAAAAATGCCCTGGAGAAAGCATATTAAAAGAAAATAATTGGAAAGATGGAGCAAACATAGAACCATACAAGGCAAGGATGTTGGAATTATCAGACCAGGAATTTAAAACAACTATGATAATATGCTAAGGGCTTCAGTGAATAAAGTAGAGAGTACACAGGAGGGAAAAGGGACCATCTTGAACTTGAACCAGAGCACTGTTCTTCGCAAGGCCTGCCCTCGGGGGAACTAGCTAACCAGCCTAACCTGCTGGGGGCTTTATCAGGGCCTAAATGGCCTGGGGAAGGGAAACACCAACTCTAACTGGCTCTGGCCTTCCACACGGGAGAGGGAAGTACCAGACTCCAGCCCACTCTGCCATCTGTCCCCTCTGCGTGGGGAGAGAAAACTGAGAAACACTGTGTGGCTCACATTTCAGAGGCACAGGCTCCCTGAAAGACAGACCTAGTCACAGGACTGTGCAATGCTTCCCCATCACGCCCCACCACCACCCCCACCTCAATGATCAAACGCCTATTTATAGCAGTTATTTACCCAGTACATTATGTCCACCTATCAAGAAAAAACAAGAAAGCATATTAAAAGAAAACAATTGGAAAGATGGAGCAAACATTAGAACCATACAAGGCAGGGATGTTGGAATTATCAAACCAGGAATTTAAAACAACTCTGATAATATGCTAAGGGCTTCAGTGAATAAAGTAGAGAGCACACAAGAAGAGATGGGCAATGTAAGCAGAGAGATGGAAATCCTAAGTAAGAACCAAGTACACGGTGCCTGTTGCAAGGCTAAGCTCTTTGTCTATTTCAAATTTCTGAGTACAATCTGCATTGTAAATTTCTTAAGCCGTTCCTCCAAGAAGCCCAGAGCAGTGAGCTTCTACACCAACACATTCCATCCTGTGGTCTCAAGAAGAAAGTCCTACATTCACAACCACAGTTGACCAGAAGACTCACACTAGTATCTTGTGGGGTCTAGTCTAAGATGCTAATATAGAAATCAGAGGTCTCAAAGAGTCAGTGGTGGTTTTCAAATGAGCCACTGCATCATGAAAAATCATAGAAGCCACTTGTCAAGAAGAAAATGTTTATTCTTTCTAATTGTTTTCATTTCTTTATAAACCACAATTATATCTGGGGCATAGATTTTGTTTTATTTAGTGTTTTCATGAAAAGGGTACTTAATTGAAAAGAATTCACAATCAGCACTAGAATAGATGCGACTTACATTTGGTGGTTGACTATCACGCTGTCTGTATTTAGTCCAATGTTCTGAATAATAATACCACAGCCATCAGAAATAGTTTATCCTCTTCTCTAAATTTCTGACATGTAAGAAATCCTTTAATTATTGGGAGCTCCTGGCACCTCCTTGTATTGGCATTGACTTTAATTTCTCTCTGTGGGTTTCTCTTTTTCTAATGTACTGTCGAGTGCCCCTCAACGACAGGGATACATTCTAGGCAATTAGGAATTTTGTCAGTGTGCGAACATCATAGAGTGCACTTACAGCAACCTAGATGGCGTAGCCTACTGTACACCTAGGCTGTGTGGTATAGACTATTGCTCCTAGGCTACAAGCCTGTACAGCATGTTACTGTGCAAAACAGCACAAGATTCAATCAAGCACAAGAAAAAATTATGCGGTCCAGAGATGCAGTAACCAGGAGATGTATGAGGCTGCTGCCAGCATCCTATTTCATAACAAACATTTTTTATATAAGTAGAAAGAACACACTCTGAAATTTTGAGGAAAAGAATAGCTTAGTAAATGCATAAGCCATAGATATGTATTACCATTATCAAGTATTCTGTACCATCCATAATTGTATGTGCTATACTTTTATAGGACTGGTAACACAGGAGGTTTGTTTACACCAACATTGTCACAGACATGTGAATAATGTGTGTGCTACAGCATCGCAGTGGCTACAATGTCACTAGGTGATAGGAATTTTTCAGCTGCATTATAATCGTATGGGACCACTGTAGTATATGCGATCTGCCGTTGACCGAACTGTCGTTATATGGTGCATGGCTGTAGAGAGAGCTGCTGAGGGAAACTTCTGTTTTAGATGAGCACTCAGAACCGGGCTATTCCTGTTGGGTTTTTTTGTTTTTCATTGATTTGGATTGTTAGAATCTTTTTCTACCATAGACCCTAGCCAGGACAAATGGTGGGAAAATAAACAGAATTGCTAGTCTTTATCAAATGGGAAATATTTACTGTGCTACATTTCTTTTCCCAATTTTTCTTCCTCTCTCTTTTCCAGCTTTCCATTTATAGCCAAGCTTTGCAAAGAGCAACAGACCCACTAGGAGTGGGATGAGAATGGAACTGGACTTAAGAGATGGAAAGCAACGGCCATAGGCTCCTTAAGAAGCAGGGTCTTGTCTTGCCGCCACTGTATCCTCAGCCTTGCCTAGTACGTGGCACATAGTAGGCATTCAACTGAATTTTAAGGCAGAAAAAGAAAGGAAGGCAAAACCCAGGAAGGAATATGCAGCTGAGGAGGGGAAGTGCAGACATTTCACGGTGCAGGTGCAGGAAGGACAGTTTTCTACTTTCAATCAGATGGGGTTTGAGTGGATCAGATGGGGTTTGGTTTGTATTAAATCAGATGGGGTTTGGTTTGTATTAAATTTTGTTGGTTTTCTAATTAAGTTGTGAGAATTCTTTCATTGAAAGCAAATTTTTTTTGGTTCTATTCTTTTTTAGTTGTATTTCTGTCATTTGAAAAAAGAATTTCTGCATAAAGCATTTCTCAATGCACAATTGTTGAGATGACTTGGCATGTTTTTCCAAGTTTCAGTTTTGAATAGTTTGTGTATCTCTCCCAGAAAATTATTTCCAAAACTCAAATTTTTCATTTTTGTTATCCATCCAGACCTTAATTTTTTAGATGCATTCAGCATTTTTTTTCAAGCATTAGTGATTGGAGTTTTTCCAGACAAGTAATGCATTTTGCAAGTGTGGGATTTTCTTTTGTGTCTTCTGTGGAGCCGGGGCATGCTCAGTTTAAGAGCTGGTAAAGAAAAAGGAGAATGGAACAAAGTAAAAAGAGTCACCCATAGCCTTGATTCTGGTGGTGGCTCAGATGTGTACATGTGTAAAACCTCATGGAACTAAATACTTCCAATGGACACATTTCATGCATGTAAATTATACCTTGGTAAATTTTGAAGAAGAAGAAGGAAGAAGAGGAGGAGGAGGAGGAGAGAGGAGAGGCCCATTTTTATCTGGGCTTTACTTCCAGGCCACGTCCTGGCAGAGCTTGAATGCTCGAGAAATCTTCAATCCCTTCTTGGTCCCTGGTGAACTCCAGCTCCCTGAGAGCCCAGGATGCCCTGGCTCGTGCTCACTGCACTTTCAGAAGCGCAGGGGAGAGCCCAAGCAAGTCTGGCTGCCTTGTGCTGCTTCCGGAAAAACAGGTTTCCATGTTCTTAGGCCATGGAACAGTCTGTTTGCCATTCAAATAAACATCATGAGCCTCATTACTCCTTTTATGAAATCAGTATGCCGCAGGATGAGGTTACAGTCTCATAAAAGGCAGGCTCTCCAGACCTCTTTCTCAAAGCAGCTCCAGACCCAGTCCCATCTCCAATGCGCTATGTGAACAGACACACAGGCAGAGATGAGGCTAATAGAGGCTGCATGTGTCTGTGGCCGGAAGGGAGAGGCGGAGGCTAAAAGAGACAGGAAGTCACTGGTGTCTTCTCTTTGATTCACGCCCTTGAGGTCTAAGCAGGCAGGAACTGTCCTGGCAGGCTTTATATTTATGCAACTAATTACTACTTATTTGCAAACTCTCATTGTTGTCACCTGTTGGATAATTGCTAGAGGACCAGGGTGTGGAATTATTCACTTTTTCTGGAAATAGATTAACATAATTGCATATGTAGTTATGAAAGTTAGTTATTGGCACAGGCAGCTAGGCCTCAAGGAAGTTTCTCAAGGACTAAAAATCCATTGGGCACCCTCCCATGCTCCATGCCTCTTCTCTTTCCCCGCCCACTGCCCTCTTATCTCAGTTCAAAGAGGGAATTATTCTTGGCCTTTTGCTTTTCTCCTTCTCCGCCCTGGAGATGTTGGAACCTGGGCCAAGCTGTGGCAACGTGAGCTGCCTTGAAGCTCCTCTCTCCCCAGGTGGTTTCTAAAGTGGATGGCCATCTGTCCTTTCTGAGAATGTTATCCTCTGGAACCCGTGTTTATACCATCAGGTTTGCTGCTCCACACACTAATGATAGGTAAGCATAATTGGTCTCCCTCTACATTATTCACATAGTGAGTTATATCAAATACAGGGCAATAATCTCCTGGCAAACATAACTGAAAAAAAAATCCCAGGGAAGACTTATCTTCAGGCTCAGCGACCTAGCAAACATTAGGAGAAGCCATTAGGAGTTGGCTCCCTTCTCACCATCTCTTGACTCTGGTGTATTGGCTCCATTCTCGGGAGAACTCTCCTGCCCTGGGGTTGAGATGGGTGCCCACAGCACCAGGCCTTTCTCCTATCTTTTTAGCCACTTGAGCAAAAGAGGCCTTCTCTCATTTCTAGACAAAAGTCCTAGAATTGTCTCAGGCCACTATGATTGGGTTGTGTACTTAGGCATAAATAATCACTGTGCCTGAGTGGGGGGAGGAGAAAGGGGTGGAAGGTTCTGATGGGTAGGCCCGGGTCACATTCCACCTGTGGAGTCATGGGTAGAGTCACTTCAGCTGAACGACATGAACTGAGAGTGGAATCATTCCAACATGGATGGAATCCCCAAAGAATAGGATAGTACACCTGGGAAAGATGGGGCAGATGCTAGGCAGAAAGAACAGCACCTTTCCCCTGCCCCAGCCCTGATGACAAGGCAAGAAGGAGAAAGATAGAATCAGGGATGAAGGGGAAAGTGAAGCTCTTATTGAACACTCATAAAAAGCAGAATGAGTGCCAAACCCTAAAAAATGATCTGTCAGACGATCAGATGAATGCAGCCAAACCCCTAAAAAATGATTCGTCAGATGAACGCTCCAAAACTGCTTTCTATTTCTGGGTCTGATTGTCATCTGACCCACAGGCTTCAAGAATGTTTCCTCCAGTAAATGCAATGCAGTGCTTGATTCTTCCAGATAGTTCCACATAAAAGAGAAAGACTAGAGATGGGGATAATATGTCTCTTTTGAGATCATGCGTCATGGTCTCTTGGCTGCTCCCCAACTTCCTATGGGTTTGGATGTATGCATCATGCTCCCTTCATAGCTACACACGCAGTTGTGTTTATCTTTCTCTGGGAGCGTGAACAATCCTCCAGTGATTCCTCCACAATTCCCAGGAGGTGGCATCACAGTGGACACGCTAATAAATAGCAATTAGTCTTAAAGAATGTAACTGAGACTGCACCAAAAACAGAGTGTACATTTTAGTATATCTTGTACAGTTTTTTTATGAACATAGTCTATAAATATTGGGAAAGTGGTGATAACTTGCCTCATACCCATCTGGAGGAAGCAGACTTTTAGAATAGAAAAGGACCTCTGGACATACTTGAATATTTGTAAGACTGAGAAAAGCAAGTAAGACATTATGGAATCAGGAATAAGCAATAAAAGTTTGGAGCAGGAAGAAAAACAATAACAATAATGATAGCCAGTCTTTATCAAACACTTATCATGCCCAGGCAGCCACTGGGCTAAGTGAGTTACAGATATTCTAATTTAACCCTCCTAACTACTCAGTGAGGCAGGTAAGCGTTACTCTCCCAATTTTACCGATGAGAAAACTGAGTCTATATTATAGAGGACAGCAGCTTTCCTAAGTCACGGGTCCATTAAATGGAAGCCAAGAACTGTTTACGCCTAATTCCGCTGCTTTTTCATCTCACTTCTTAATGTTTGTAGTGGGGTCCATACTGATGGTTAAGATTGCTGCTCTGCTCAAAGTTGGCTGAGACCTAAATACAGGCACACCCAGAAGTAGAAAAGGGGAGCAGGAGAGGCCCCCGCAGAAGCAGATAAGAGAAGAAATCTGATGTTGAGGCCTTCAGAGACAAAGAAGTCCATCCAGTTTGAACAAAAACCCAGGATCCCAACGGGCAGAGAGGAACACAGCTTCTTATCAAAGACTAAAGACAAAGAGGTTCTATTAGCACCAGGAAGGTCTGGCAGCAAATGAAGACACCCAGCCTTGGGTATTAAGATTCAGGGCTAGGACTTCATTTCCTTGAAGGAGTTTAATGGGTAGGGCAGAAGCTCAGGCCTGGAGAAAGTGGAGAGGTAATGCTAACACTACCTTATAATAGAGGAAGGCTTTGTCAGTTACACAGTGCTTTTCCACACAATCTTCTCCCGACAACCCTATGAGTTTGGCATTATATTCCCCACATTTGAGTGAAGAAAGTGAACATGAAAATTTCTTACTCAAAGCCAGTGGCAAAGCCAGAACTTAAACCCAAGAGTTTTGACCCTAAGCCTACGACTCCTGTTTACCATAGTGCAGCTGAGCCAACCATGACAACAGAAACTCATCTACTGGAGCTGGTGTCCGAGATGGGAGCGTGGTCAGTAGGCAACAAGAAAGATGCCAGTTGGTGGGGGAGAAAGGTCCGTAGCTGGAACTCAAATGAGAAGTTGTGTGTGTTTTCCTCAGTTGGCAAGTGTAAGTCCCACTCAGTTTAAAGAAAAGAGGACTCCTGTTCCCACCAGGGATCTAGCATTCATTTCATAAGTATGATTTCAAGTGTCTTCCATGTGCCAAGCACCGGGAAGTCAACAGTGAAGCAGTAACAGTCCTTCCATTACGAAGCTCATAGTTGATTGGGGGACACATGAGAAAACAGACAATTAAAGACAGTGGTCAGCAAGTCTTCAGAGGCAGAGCTTTTCCCTAAGCAAGTATAACATCTGCACTTCATGAAAGATTTTCCATGATCTTATGTAATTTCACCATATAAATTTAAACCAATTATGACTTAATCTTCGAACGTTACTGACATTGCTCAGTAGGTTCATAAGAAGGGCATCTGACTCAGAAATAGGGACCAGGAAGAACCTTTCTTGGCCTCTCTGCTTTTCTACCCAGTACCCTGCCATTTTTCAACTGCCTCGTGTATAGGGTCATCATCTCTCACCGTCCCCTTCTCTCCGCTTGCCCATCTCCAACTCTTCCTTCAACACTTCCTTACTGACCCCTCATCCAAACCCTTAACCTCGAGCTGGAATCCATGGCACTTAGCACTGAGCATATGTGCCCTGGCTTGTTTTGCATCGCCTTTTTTGTCTACCAGGCTAGGTGGTAAGTCTTTGGGGTGGGCATTGGGGTGCCTACCTTTTCATAAGTGCTTGGTATTTCGGGGATCATGTAGCACAGGCCCCAACCAAGGAGTGAGGTGGCCCTCTAGGCTAGGTTAGCATTAGGAGTTGCATCCAGCCAGATTTACTTGGTAAGCCACAGTACAGAGGAAAGATAAGAGGATTATTTTTAAGTAAGCTTTTAGCTTCTAAAAACAGTTCTGATTACCTATCCCCAACAAATGAATGGTTCCCTGAAGCCATTTCTTTCTACTGGAAACAGCACCCAGAGAAGAACAAGTGCATCTAACTGTAGTTATGTTCCCCATCTTGATTCTCCGTGTTATTATTTTTCTAAGTGGTGGGGATAAAAGGTAATTAACAGTTTAATCCATTTTTGTTGTTGTTGTTGCCACTGTTTTTAAACCTCAGCTCAGTGTGTTGCACGCTTACAAATGACTCTAAGATTGTTAAAACTCTGAGGAGTATTTTTCAGCTTCTGGTTTTGCCAAATTGTACTTCACTAAACTTCACTTAATCAACTAAGTAGAGAATTCCCCGATGGGATGTTAGGGGAGGATAAGTATGTTGTAAATAAAACGATTAAGGGGCTAGTTCACACCTCATCAAATTGCTTAACCACCTGATAACAGTTAACTACATACATTCCTCATAAAATGCACGGGGCAGGGAGGCAAATTAGGATCCAGTTTTTCTGAAGTGGGACACACGTACCCTTGAACTGAGGTCTGGCATTACTCTGCCATGGGCTGGATTAAACTTGCATAGTATCACCTTGTTGGTCAGGAAGATATCTACATAATGCCTCTCAGTGGGGAGAGCAAGGTCAGATCCAGAAATCCCATTAGGGAAGGCAAGTTTCCCTTCATAATTGCAACCTTTGAGTCATGGGAGTAATATAAGATCTTAGGATCTTCTTACCCCACTTTTCCTCCAGTACACTTTCACCCATACCATGGCCTTCTCTCTTATGAGAAGAAAAGCACATATTACTTTACAGATGGAGAAACCAAGGCACAGATAAGTAAAGAAGTCCAGCCTGGTGACCTGGCAGAGGTCAGGCTGAAACGCAGCAGTGTGACCTGAGGTCCATGTGGACCAGAGCCTGTGTGGTTTCCTGGACTTGAAATCGTAACCCCCACCCCAGTGACTCATTGGGGCAACCTATTCATTTTCCAGGGTTGAAGATAAGGCCTGAGACAGTGAAATGATTTGTCTGAACCCCCCTGGGACAGGGTCCCTTCTCCATTCTGCAGCTCTCCCTAACACAGAGCCATTACAGAGACTTCATTTTTTAAGATGTAAAGGTGATCAGGGATAGTGGTAGAAATTTCAGTCATTTCCCAGGGCACGTTCCCTCTTCAAAGTGAGCAGTTTGGATAGCATGCATCTATACGTAGAGGATATAAACAGAGTACAATGATGCAGAAATCTAGCGGGTGGCATTTATTCCCATGGGGCAGGGGCTGGACCCCTAAGTGGCTATGGGGGCAGGTCAGGGCTGTCAGGAGAGAAGCAGGCAGAAGGACAACCTAAGGAGGCTATGTCCCTGCCTCCAGGGGGTGGGGGAGGGCAGCTCCCACTGTTACCACCTTAAAGGAAGGTAAGGCCTGCGTTTAAAGGAAAACAGGAAAGCTGTGTTTTTATGTGAAAGCCCTCGATGTTTAAATGTCAGCAACTACCTGAAAGAAATGTTAAACACCACGTAAGCCTATATACTGTGACTCTATGTGTGTATATCCAGAGGGGCCTACATGTTGCAACCTCTGTTAGAGGATTTCCCGCACTGACACCCACTGATGTGGAGTGGGACGCATAGGTAGGGTCCATGGCTCTCAGTCATAAATTTTGAATTTGTTTACAGATTTGTTTACTTGCTCACTCTAGATCTTTGGACAATCACCTTAAACTTCATATAAAAGATACAGTATTATTTTTTTTAAGTGATTGAGACTTCAAATTCAACAAGTATTGAGGAGTTTTGTGAAGTTGGTCTTTTTGTTTGTTTATTGCTGTTTCTTAGTCAGTTCTCATCACAACCCTGCAAGGGGAGGAAAGACAGGAGTAATATCCCCATTTTACAGATGAGGTCACTGAGGCTCAAAGGGTTAGGTCACCTGGATCATAAGTCCATGAAATGCCTTGTGCAGTTCAAGCCCAGTCTAGTGCCTCTGAGCCCCACACTCCCCCCACTACGCAGAGGTGCACCCCGAGATCCCTCAGGACCAGAAACCCTAGAGCACCTTGAGGTCCTCAGGGAGGCCTAGGCCGCATCTCTCCTGAAGTTCAAGGGCATGCTGGCATGGGGCAAATGGTAAATATGTTTTATTTAGTAATTAGGGGCCCAGTGCACGAATTTGTGCACCTTGAAAGGAACTGTGGGCTTCAAGGCTGCAGTGGACCCAGGGGCAGGTCTCAGACCATCCTCCATGCCCCGCCCGGCCCCTCCCGCCGTGGCCCCTGGTCCCTTGCCTACTGGCAGCCCCACTCCTGTTGCCACCACTCCCACACACTGACAGCTCCAGCCCCCCCTCCCACCTGTTGATGTCTCAGAGTGATTGGAGCCAGTGCCAGCAGCGAGTGCAAGCTGCAGCTGCTGCCCCGATTGCCCCTCAAGAGCAGGGGAAGGTGGAGAAGTCCTCAGGGGTGATCCGGGCTGGCAGTCACCACTTTCATCCACTAACAGTGCCAAGCGATCGGGGCCAGCGCTGGGCGCCGGCAGTGGGTGCTAGCGGCGGCTCTGGCAGTGGCTCCGGCGCTGGCAGCAGGTGCGAGCAGGGCCGGTGCCTGCAGCAGGTGTGAGCACCAGGCAGGACTGCAGAACACAGGAGCAAAGAATTTTCAGTAACCACCAGAGGCTCACCCTGATGACAGCGACCAGCACCCCACCTTGGTCTGGCGCCCCCGCTCACCTGCTCCACCATCCCGCCGTGGCCGATGCCCACCATATTCCACGCCTGCCCCCTGCACAGGTCATAGCTACCGGTTGTTCAGTTGTTAGGTTATTCGGTTGTTCCGCTGTTTGGTCTATTTGCATATTAGGGTTTTATATAGAAAGATGGCTCCTTCATTTTAAATCACTTCAGCATTTACTTTTAATTAATCCCTTTAAATTAGATGCCTCCCACTTATAAATATTTGCTTTTCTAGGATAAGCTTTTATTTAAATTATTAAAGCTTCGGCTACGTGACTGATTTTAAGAATCAAGATTCCGCCGTGCCAATAGTAGAATGCATGGATAAAATGGGAAAACCATCTCATTATTGGCACACATGCCAGCACCAATCATGACCGAGAGCAAGGCAACACAGAAACAGAAGCGAGCGTGACTGTGCAGTGCTCTCTGAATTGCTCAAGGAATAAGTCAATAAATCAGTGAATTAGAGAAAAAATGGAGGATGGAATAACATCTGAAGGAGCTCACTCATAACAACAGCTTGTCTTGCTGCGTCTTTTTTAAAAGCACTTGTCAGTGGCTCCGGACCCACACATTCGTTTGCTAAAGGGAGTGGAGGTGGGGGCATAGGAGGGGGTGACTGTACAAGAACATTGGAGACAAAGAGAAGAAGAAGTAATGATGAGAGGCATTTCATAGTGCCAATCAGTTTGAGCTATAACAAGCCTTGATTTGCTAACTGCTCAATTTTACCAGCATCAAAGGCAAGATGGAACCCGGGGAGGCTGGGCTGACAGTCGGGCTATATTACAACAGAAGGAGAAAGGACAAAGAATGCTCTCATTTCCATAAAAGGAGATTGGAAAGTAACAGGTTTGTAATGATGTTAATAACCAGCCTTTACCAGCCGTGTAATGAGCAGCCACAGGATGAGGAGACCAAGGCAGGACCGGGCAGCTCAGTACCTAAGACGCTCTTAGTAACTTTTATTATTTGTTGAAAATCACTTTCACAATATAGTTCAGTCACCTTGGTGCTATAACCCCATTTCATCGGCAGAGAATGAAAGCTGAATAGAATGTGATGGTTTTTAGAGTCCGTCTTGCTGATGCTGTCTCCAAAGGGTTCTGCCGAATAATGAGAGGGATTCTGGGTAGAAGGGCTGAGTGGGGCCAGCAGCTGAGCCTTGTGTGCCCACCAGTGCCAGCCTGGGCCTTTGGGACCTGCTTAGCACAGAGGGGAGATGAGGCCCAGGAATTACTCTCCAGACTTTGGTGAACATTATCATGAGGTGCTTCAGTTCCACATCAAAAGCGATACAGAGTCCAGCTGGCGTGGCTCAGTGGTTGAGCATCGACCTATGAACCAGGAGGTCACGGTTAGATTCCTGGTCAGGGCACATGCCTGGGTTGCGAGCTCGATCCCCAGTGTGGGATGTGCAGGAGGCAGCCAATCAATGATTCTCCCTCATCATTTCTCTCTCTCCCTCTCCCTTCTTGTATTAGATGGTGGAAATGGAGACTGGACCCATTGCCTTGGCGCTGGGTATCAGGGAGGTTGTTAGAGTAGAGACCTCCAAAATACACCCACCATGAGTGTGGCTGAAGCAGTTATCAACAGCCACTGTGCCTCCTTCAGTGTGCCTCCTCCCATTGAGGGCGGGACCAGGAAGCTCATGCCACTGTTGAGAGAAGGATGAGGAAGGTTCTTTCCACAGGAAACCTGCTTGGAGATGAAATCAAGTCAGTATCTGAGGTGCTGGTGTCAAAACCCTTCCCACCCAAAAGTTAGGAAACCCAGCACCCATTTTCACATTGGTCCCGTCCATTTGTCTTTTGGCCCCCTTATAAATTAAATACTAATACCAGCACGCTCATTTCTTAAGGCAGCAAGTAAACCCAGAGGTTTATGAAGTACGTTATATCAACCTCACCTAGTCTTATAAGTTTGGGAGAAAAGGTTACCTGATGATAATAAAAATAAAAAGGTTTATGGCAGATCTCATATTCAGACACAAGCAAAAGACTTGCCAGTTATCAGGATTTACATTCGAGAGTATCATATCCCCCCAAAAAAGTAAATGCTCACACAGTCCCCAAAAGAAAACTGAGCTCCCCTGGCTTTACAGACGGCGCCATGTTTTCATTTGAGAGTAAGTGCAATGCGCTCGAAATTGCTTCCGAGTTGGTGGCCACGGGCTTGACGGTTACAGAATTCAACTGCCTTCAGCCTCGTGTTGTCGAATTGCTGTCTTGGGAAGCTGGCCCCCCGCGCGGCCTGCCTGTCCACTAGCCCTGGTCTGCTCTTGCCTGTCCAGTTGAAGAGGGATTTGAGGGCCGTAAGGCGACGGCAGTGAGGGTGGACAGCCAAGAATATTTAAGAGAGCGTTTTCTGGAACCCAGTTTCTGGCTGGAGTGGGGGTGACAGAGGGAGCCTAGAATGCTGGTTTGGCTCATGTGGAGTGTGTCATGCTGGTAGGGCAGCAGCTCTGGGGAGGGATGGTGGTTTCATTTTGTTCCTGTGAGGTTTCAGGTGCTTCCAGAACCTCCGTGTGGAGCCATCCCCACAGGGAGGTCATTCATGTCGCTCTCCTGCTCCAGATCCTACTGCATAAAAATCACATCCTTACTCCCCCACTTGCTGCCAACAGGCACATTGCGAGCAGGTGACAACCAAGAGAGATCAGAGGCTGCATGGTCTAGCTTAGTGGCCATGTGTGTGACCTCCCAGTCGGTTGGCCTGGGCTTGATTCTGGGCCCTGCTACTTCCTGAGTGACCTTGGTCACCTTACTTCATCTCCCTGTCTTTCTCATCTGCAAACCTGGGATGATCATAGTGCCTCTCTTGTACCGCTGTTGTGAGGACCAAGCATGTTACTGTGGAGAAAATGCTTAGGATGGAACTGGCTGCTGTGGGCCCTCGGGAAAGAGCCGCTGTGCGTGGCAACCGTCAAACCTTGGCAAGTCTAAATCCAGCTTTAGAGGTTTGTTCCTGAGCACATCAGGTAGAGTAGCAGAACTCTTCCCAGCACGGCTATTTCTGCTTCTGAATTACAGAGTAAGAGAATTGCCGTGGTAGCGTGCACTCGGGTCTTAAGGAAATTATGGTGTGAAAGCCCTTCCCGGGGACACACACACACACACACACACACACACAGGTGGGCATATATGTAAGACTCGTTCACTGTGGTGCTTGCCCTCGGTGAAGAGGGTTCTGATGATCTAATACCATAGGTATTTATATCAAAATCCTCCGATTGCCCAGGCATATAAATTAATGGCAGAGAAATGGGGGCAGGTAAAGATGTGGCTGCTCTATGATATCTGAATAAGACATAGGCATATCTTATCCATCAATTGTATGTATTACTCTAAAAATAAATAAAGCCTAAATTCATCAGGGAAAAACAGCCCTCACGAACAGTGTGTTTTCTCCTAGAATGTCCTGTCTGCAGGCAGGGACCTGGGCAGACAACTGTGCAGGGCTTCTAAGGAGCAGGCAAACCATCTTTAGAATTCAGGACCCTACGCTCTTGAACCTGTTGGTTCTCCAAGTGTGACCTTGAAGTTAAACCGTCATATCTTGCATGACAATTCGATAAAATCTTCAGCATTGCCGAACCGGTTTGGCTCAGTGGATAGAGCGTTGGCCTGCAGACTCAAGGGTCCCAGGTTCGATTCCGGTCAAGGGCATGTACCCTGGTTGCGGGCACATCCCCACTGGGGAGCGTGCAGGAGGAGCTGATCGATGTTTCTCTCTCATCGATGTTTCTAACTCTCTATCTCTCTCCCTTCCTCTCTGTAAAAAATCAATAAAATATATTTTAAAAAAAAAAGAATTGTTAAAAAAAAAAAAAATCTTCAGCATTTAGAATTGACATTCCAGGACTACTGGAGAGAGAGAGAGAGAGAGAGAGAGAGAGAGAGAGGATTTTAGTGGCCTAACAAGTTATGATGATTTGTTACTTTGGTTGCCATTCTCTTATTTTATTTTTGTTTTTTAATTCTCACCCGAGGATATTTTTTCATTGATTTTTAGAGAAACTGGAAGAGAAAGGGAAAGACAGAGAGAAATATCCATGTGAGAGAAACACATCAATTGGTTGCCTCCTGCACACACCCCGGCCAGGGTCAGGGCCGGGGAGGAGCCTGCAACTGAAGTATGTGCCTTTGACTAAAATCAAACTTGGGACCCTTGGGTCCACAGCCTGACACTCTATCCACTGAGCCAAACCGACTAAGGTGTTGTCATTCTCTTTAAATAAAGTATCTTCTGAGGTTAAAAAGACCATGGGATAAGTATATGCAGTATCACTCAATGGATTTCAGGGCTTTTGGGGGGCCACTCACAGCAGTTTGAGCTTTCTAAGATTCCTTCTCTCTATATATTCTCATGTTACCCCTTTTAGTTCTCCTCAGCACCCACTTTAAAAATCTCGCTCCCCCTCATAAAGAAAATTATTTTAGCAGGACTATTTTTAGGGAATACCTCCCACTGTCTGATAGGATGAAACCTTCTTAAGGGTCATTTTCCAGGTAATATCTGCTAACGGGTTATCTAGGGTCTCATACTAATTACACATGAAGTCTGTTAATAATTGAATTCTTATTTGTGGTTACTGTTGTAAAACATGACAGAAGAAATTAAATGTGAGTGACCAAAATTCTAAAACTGTCTTAAACTGCTTCAGAAATGTCCTCTGAGCACTCAGTCACTCTCATTCCTCTTTCATTTTCTTTGCAAACATTTCCTTGGTGCTAACAAGGGCCAAAGGCATCTGCTGATAAATCAATCTCTTCCCACTCCAGTTCTTAGCAAAGAGCGAGAGTCCGGTCCTCATAACACCATGGGATATGTGAGTGATGAAAGTGGCTTTTCTTTCTGAAATCATCTCTGCCACATAGGCCATCAAATGATCACTGTATTTTACAATTCTGTAAAATCTGCAGAAATCATAGCTGTGTCGTGTACAGTGCGGAGGGCTCTGCTAATCCCGGCAGCCACATTCACGCCTGGTGGAGGAGGAACGCCTGTAACTGAAAATCTGACAGGGAAAGAATTTCCAAACAGACTGAAAGCATCTCTGGCCACATAGTGTGGGGGACTCAAGCGCCTACAAGAATACTGTTTGTGCTGATCTTTTTTTAGCTTTGCCACGTTTGTGGAAGAATCAGAGAGGAAGGCGCCAACATCAGCTCCCCACTAAGTAACCTATACGTGGCGTACTTGAGAGTAACGTGGACTTTCTGCCAAGGGGTACAGGACCTCTCTTATCACCAGCAGTTTTACATCATGTTACCTCCTTTCATTTGAACCCCAAATTTGGTCACAGTCAATTATTACCACAAAAGGAAACCCATAGAGGCTACCTTTGTTTGGCAGTGATTCGCGTGGGTGGTATTTTACAGAAATTAAGAGGAACAGGATTCTGCCCTTTGGGAGCTTTTCCTCGTGGCTTTCACACTTTCTGCATATCTGTTTTCACACCTGCTAAACTCCGGCTCAGCCCTAGATGTTTCTCCCCTGTTATTCTTCAACTTCCCCTGTCCTTCCTCCTAAAGGGGGCTCATTGGATGGATGAAGCGGCGGTTCTTAAATGCAGGCCTGATACACATAGGTGAATCACGATCGGCTATTTATTGCAAAGATTTGTCACTTTTGATAATGTTGCCCCCACTCACTTGAATGTCCTTGTGTTTTTGTTTCGTTTTGTTGAGTGGGAGGGAAGGGCATTCAGTTCCAACAGGAGGTAGAGAAGTTCACATAATCCTAGCCTCTGCCTCTGTTGTGGTTCATATGAAGGTCACCCATCATGTGTGTTCTGGTGGAGAAAAGGTGGGAAGCTCTGTGACAGAGGGGAACTGGCCATGACCTCTACCTCTGGAAGGTTTTTATCTATCCTCGAGCCCAGGTACTTGGAACTGTGGTGCTTGCACCTGGTTTTCACCTTTGACATTGTCTCCCTGAGACCTTTTATTTGAGACCATGGGTACTGTATTTTTTAAACGTTTATAATAAGATGTTCCTAGATTGGTGTGTTCTGACAGTAATAAAGAAAATGTCTTTGCTAGACCATCATAGAAATA
Organism: Myotis brandtii; assembly: GCF_000412655.1. NCBI lineage: Eukaryota > Metazoa > Chordata > Mammalia > Chiroptera > Vespertilionidae > Myotis > Myotis brandtii. Next base: position 3,372,288 of record NW_005366455.1, on the reverse strand, counting down.
ATCCTTAAATGATTCTTGAATCACCAATTAGTCATGTTAAACTTACTGGTAAGTCAAGGCAATTAAATTTGAGTCCAAGATTTATTAAGCACCTACTATGTTTCAAGTGCCATGCAAGACAACAGAGATAAGACAGTATACTTTTGTTCTTGGCAAAGAAGGCAAACATAATAATCTGTGCCCTGATCAAGTTTACAGTCATTCTGAGTTGGACACAATCCAACTCTTTTTTTTTTCAGCCCACTGCCCTCCCCCCTCCATGCCTCCTTTTTGAAAAACTAGGGAGTAGTCTTGCCTCAGCCATTGTAGTCACTGGATCTCAATGAGAGTCCACTTTCTCTTTTTATTCCTCCACCCAGCTACCCACTCACAGCCCCTAAACACACCTGACCCTCTGTGGTTATTGGGGATGTTAGTGGGTATTCTCTTTATGCTAAACTCCCTTGAACACATTCACTAGACCTTTATGGAGCTCTTATGATGCGCAAAGGCCAGTGCCAAGCTCTGCAGGAGATACTAGACTATGAGGCTCAGTTCCTTCCCTCAGGATGCTTGTGCTCCAGGCCAGTAGATAATCTAGCCGCAAGGGAGGGGAAGATGATGAGGTGAGAATGATTAGCTATAGTAAGTTCAGAAGAAAGAGGTGTGCTTTTCATTTGAGGGAGAAGAGGAGGAAAAATGCAAGGAGAGATGGGACGATTCAAAATAGCTCATGCCCCTTCATCTATTCCAGTAAGTATAGTAAGTATAGCCATCTCATCCCTCACTAAAATGCTTTTCCAGTGACTCAGTTCACCCAATACTGAGCCCTTTCCCAATATAGGATTGTCTTCCCAAATATAGGAGCATACCTTCCATCCTGCCATAAATTGAAGACTGTTGGTGCCCAGGGGCTGGCTCTCTGACCCACGTCGCCTCTGAGATTCAGCCCCTTCTTTGTTTAATGAAAAGTAGTGACATACCAAAATGGCAAAAGGAGGAAAACCTCATATAAAGAAAGTGATCCTTATTGTTTCTTCACATGTCTGTATCATATAGCTTTCTCACATTTAGACTGAAAGGTCAACTTTCATTATTGCATGCATCTATGTGATTGACAACCGTATGTCTGAGATAGTTCCTGTGAGTTTTCAGAGCAAAATCAGAATCCTTTTGGCCTCAACAGTGAGCCTAATCAAAACTAAAATAAAAAAGTAAATAGTGAAGAATGTGAAAATTTAAAAATATAGATATTTTCATGGCAACTTCCTCAAAGAGTTATATTATAAAGAAAGCAAACATAGGCTTGTTTCTCTTCCCTTAAGTAAATACGATTCCTGGGTGAGATTTTCAGTGGGAAATTGATTTTAAGAAAAACAATAACACCCACAGATGAAGCTCAGGAGGTCACATGGAAAATGAGGGGCCTGGAAGTTCTGATACATCTTCTGTTTGGACCCTTTTTTGCATCAGCATCTTCAGAGGAAACTGCTGCTGAGTTCCTCAAAGTCAACTCAAAGCACTGGTCACTGGGATATGCATTTCTTAGGCCTCAGAATGAGTTGGTTTCTGTGCTTTCCTGCAAATACAAAATTTCACCCAAATACACAATGAAAAGGGAAGCTCAAGATTAACAAGGCTAAAATTTCAGCTCCGTTTTCTTCTACCCTTTTCCTTTCAAATTCCTTATTAATGAGGAGGGCTTTTTTTTCTGTTTAAAAAGCATTCACACATACGCGTGCATGTGTGTGTGTGTGTGTGTGTGTGTGTGTGTGTGTGTGTGTACATTATTCAGAAGCACTTCTCTGTTGTTCTGGAGAAAGTCTATAGAAAATGCTTACTTTTGAGCAAAAAGTTATTATCAACAACAGCCACTCCCCTCCCCCCAATAAAAAAAGACAAATCCTCCTAGCTCCCTTTGAACCTTAAACGGTGTTTTTATAGGCCAGCTCATTGTTTTCCTTCTCTCTGAAAAATGTAAAGCCATAACTGTTGTGATGAGTTCTACAGAGTAAGACGCTTTCCACGATTTCATTTCTTGACAAAGAACAGCTACCTTACTCGGTCTCTGCCACATGTGAGCACACTCCCAGGCAGAGAGCCTCCATGTGAGCACTCTCCCAGGCAGAGAGCCTGCGCTTGGAGGAACAGCATCTTGAACTCTGCCCCTCTGTCCAGGGGGACCCTGCCCTCGCCCTGAGAGGTGGAGGAGTCGCAGGGGCGAGGTGTGGGGAAAGAGATAGCAACTGTCCCCATGGGCACTGTCCTGGTGGCTCTCAGGGTGGCTTCTGCCCTGTCGCCACTTGATCTGGGTTTTCTCTCCAAAAGTAAAAAAAAGTAAAATTAAAAAACAAGGCGTGCCTGTCTTTTATAATGTTCTGTTTTAAGAGAGAAACCTCCAGGGAGAGAACAGGACCCTAAAAGTCCAAGGCCTGGAATTCCTCCTTTCTCTCTTTCCATTTTAAACAGGAAGCATCCAGGCTAAGAGGGCCCGCAGGGAGCGCCGGCTGTGTGTTCATTTTAAAGCAGATAATGTTTGTGTGTTGCAAATGTCAGTGATTTATCCCACGGGCTTAAAATGAGTGCAGAAAAACCACATGTTTCACTTCATGCGGAGAAAAGCTCCAGTAGATTTTGAGGGAAGGCACAGGTTAAGGATTTTTTTTTTTAAGTTTTTCAGAAATCTCCAACATGAACCCCAGGAAATAGAAATGAGCGTGGGGGGGTGGCGAGGGCCTTCAAAATATTTTATGATAAAAGATAAAATGAATGCTGGAAGTTTCCTAAATCAAAAATAAAATTCTCAGGGAGAAGGGAGAAATCCTGGCCCCTCATTTCCCCTGGCTGGGGTGACAGGCGCGATCGTGCCCGATTTGTCACGGGCGATTTAAAATAGAGCGAAGCGCACGGTACTGAATCATCGCCGTTGACGTTATAATAACTTGTACGTAAACAATTTAATTTTTTTATCTAAAAACTCTCACGGACTAAATTACCCCGTGCTCGAAGGCCTATCTGTCATTGTTATACACAGCCAAATTAAGACGTCAAGAAGTGGAGAGAGAATCCTATTGTTCATCTTTATAAATGCGCTCACGTGCTGCTCGGCACCTGCTCGGAGCCCGGCGCTGGTCACGCCTGCGTGGATCTGAGGGGCTTGCAGAGCTGGGTTCGCATCAGCCTGCAGATGACAGGGTGATCCTGACCCGCATGACGGTGTTTGATTAGCCACAGACTCTGTTCTCACAGCGCCGCCATTGCTTTCAAGGCTTCGACCAGCCTGTACGCTGATGTTGGAGAGCTTTTCATTAATTATGATTGTTGCTGTTTTCCTTTAAAAATATGTTAAAAGGGGGGAGGGTAAAAAGCGAGGAGGATCTGGGGCGATGGTGGTATACATGCGCACGGAAGGTCTGTGGGAGTTAAGAGCCGCAAACAGAAGGCATCTGTTTAGCCCCGGGCTGTGTAAGATGTGGTCATGTGTTTGGAGACGGGTTGCTTCTGGGATGGCAAGTGGATCAGAAGAAGCTGTTGTCTTAGCGGAGGATCCAGGCGGGGTCGCTTTCTGTTGGCGTTTGTTCTCGCCCCGGACCTTCCTGCGTGCCTCCCGGTTACGCTGTGTAACCTACAGCTGGTTTGGCTTTTCCCGCGCTGCTACCGGCCTGGCGCTTCTCGGCTTTGCTGGAGGATTGCTTTCATCAAAGTTCCAGGGGAGCAGTTCCCAGCTCTGGGTTAGGACCTCTTCTAGGAACTGGAGAGAGGGGAGGGCACACTAATCCCCACCGGGAGGTGGCAGAAGACCCAAGGGGTAGACCAAGACGGTGGCCATGTAAAGAGCACCAAAGACCGAGGAGAGAAGCGAGGGTGAGCCATGGGAGCCTGACGGCTCCGAGGAACCTGGATGTTTCTGCCATACGTGGGACTGGCTTCAAGCAGGCAGAGGAGGAGAGGGGGGAATGTTCACAGCCTTAGAGAGCCCAGCTCTGCCTTGTTTAGGAAACTAGTTGGCCACTAGGATCAAGGCCAGCCTCAGAGGATTTAAACAAGTGGAAGCATATTTCTCTCATGTACCAATCTGAGTGCACGCAGTCCTGGCTGATCTGATGGCTCCGAGGTGTCAGGGACCCAGGCTCCTGCCTTCCTCAGCCCATGGCTTTCACCTTGTGGTCTGCAATGGCCACTCCAATGGCCACCAGGAAGGAGACAGGGAAGAGGAAGGTTCCCTCTCTTCTGTGTAAGGGCACAGTCACTTCTGCGCACCTCCCATTGCCACACCCACCTGTTCTCCTAAATCCTGGGGGAAGTTCTCAGCCTCTGGGTGGCGACAGTGGGAGACTGGTACTCAGGCTTGTCTAAAGCTTACATTCAAGGGGCTCTTCATTGCCGCTTGGCTTGTCAGGACCTCTATCGTGCATACGTGGGGAATGTGTCTTCAGCGGGGCAGCCAGCCAAGTAACTACTGACATGTGTCTGCTCTTCTCTTTCCAGGGGAGGACCCGTCGATCCTGCAGACTATCTGACAGCAGCACCCCGAGGGCTCTACAAGGAGAGGGAGCTCCCATACTACCCAGGGCCTCATCCCATGCATCCGCCCAAAGGGAGCTACCCCCGCCCCCCGGATCTGAGGGTCGCAGATCTCCGGTATCCCCAGTACTACCCACCCCCACCAGCCCCCCAGCACAAAGGACCCTTCCGCCAAGATGTCCCGCCCTCACCCCCTCAGCACCACAGAGTGCCAGCCTATCAGGAAATGGGCAGGCCAGGCCCCCGAGGAGGCAGCCCAGACCAGTACCCTTACCGGACCCAGGACCCCCGGCAGAAGAACCCCATGACTGCAGCCGTGTAGCCCAACACCATCAAGCCCAGCGCAGCCCAGAAAGGAAGACAGCTAACGTCGCCCTTCCTCAAGGCCTTCTTCCTGTTAAGACTTGTGCTGCGTACAGATTAGGTTTTTTGATTGAGAATGTAACACCTGACTGCTAATTAGAGGGGAAAAGAAGGAACAGGAGTTTTTGGAGGGGAAATGTCGGGAGAAAGAGGAAGGATGGGCCATAAAAACAATACTGCCTGATATTTGAAGTACGTTTAGAACGGTTAACGTCCATGAGTGGCATTTGAACAAGCAAATCACAAAGAAGATACCCTCAGCGTTGGCAACGTGGAGCAGCCACTGCCCTGGATCGTCTCCATGCAGAAGCTAAGCTCCAACCACTGTATTAAGTCGGAGGAGTGGCTGCAAACATGGGCATCTTAAGTGAGTAGTTTTTCAATGAGAAAGGAAACAGCAAGCTTGACTTGTGATCTCCTTGGAACGTTTTCTACCCAGAGGAAGACTGCATCTCTTTACTTGTAGAATTTCTCAGGTTCCTGGTACCATTCATGTGGTATAAGTGTTTCACGTTTCCTCACTTTTGTATAAAAATAAGATGCGAATGCAGTATTAGTGTCCTGGGAGAATGTGCAAAGCTAGTCGGAACTTCCAGAAGGAATCTATTCCAAGGACCACAGTGACCAGGTTGAGGGCTGAAATTCCCGTGATCCTCACCTTTCTTCCTCCCATGTCCCAAGCACAATGGCATGGGGACACGTGGTTTCAGAGTCACCCGCAGGTCTCCTGCCTGTAATTTTTAGAACTGGGGCCTCTGCTTTAAGCCTCCCATTGGAGGACTAGAATGTACTTGAGAAAAAGAGGGCCCATGGACTAGGCCACAGGGGAAGCAATGCCCTGGAGGTGCCAATTCTAGACCCAGTGCCAAACAATGCCATCTGGACCCCGGGGACAGGGAGGGCTGACTGTGGCCTTTGGAGATTGAGAACCAGCAGGTAGTGGATGGTGGTGGCTGACCCATGTGTGTGTATGTGTGTGTGTGTGTATGTGTGTGGGTGTGATTAGTGTGATTAGCAGTATGGAGAATAAAAGATAAAAATGCTTTCTGGAAAATTTGATGAATAAGGGAATAATAAAGGGGAAAAAAAGAAAACAGAAGGGATGGGAAGGGAGAAGACACATTAAACTAGGTCATTCTGTATCTGCTGTATTTCATTCACAAAAGTCAGGACAAGACCAAGGCCAGGATGGCCAATTGGGAAATGAAGGTCTATGTTTTTGAAAAGCTGAACCCCACATCCAAGACCCATCCCAATTGCTTTTGAGCTTTGCAGCTATTTTTCCTTTTTTTTAATAGAACATCTAAAACTTACAACTTGACCCAAATGAGAATGCAAACAAAAGACTGAGCAATGGTCAAACCTGGAGCGGCAGACATACTTTAGGCATTTTCACATTCCTTCTTTATTCCCTCCCCAAAATAAAAATGTCTTGAGTTCAATTTAGAGGTATTTTGGTTGATATATTAGAATATCTCTGACTGATAGGATTTAATAAATTATAGTATTATTGAATATATAGAGTATCCATCTAGCCCAGTTTAGTCTTATTTTTTTAATTTAAAATAGAGTTATGTTACCAAGAATGATGTGACTGCTGGTTTTAGATTTAAATGGTGTTACTTACTGGACTTTAAGAGGTATCAATTTCTAAACTACAGTTACTTATGGCCCTCTTGAGAATAGACCTTCAAGATTTTTTTCCCTCTCTCATCTCTCTTAAGCCTTTAGATCCTTTGCAATTTGTGCAAAGAGGTTGAGGATCTCCAGCCCTGCTTACCTGGAGTGCAGGTGAGCTGTAGGGCTTCCCTGCCCACATGCTGAATGCTGCCTTCCCCTCAATCTAAATAAACCTTCAAGAAGAAAGTGATAAGGTGATGATAATGCAACTTGGTTAGAAGCATTGAAAATCAGCTCTTCAGTATGTCCCATAGTTTAACCAAATGTCTGTGGACTACTGGACATAGACCAGCCAGAAGGCGGCTTCTGGACTAAGGCCAAGACTCACAAGAGGTCGCTCAAGGGAAGTAGCATGAAGAGAAATTCTCTGTGCATTGGAGGAGTGGTCCTTGTAGGAAGAAAGCCCATATTTTCACCCCGTTGCCGCCTTGTGAGTACAATACCCCCTGCAGGCAGGCTCAGGGTAAGTTGCTCCAAGCATGGTTTTGTGTTGTATACACAGTAAAACAGCTGCTAATCCTGAGAGGCAGCCAATGATGTGAAGGTACTATTAAGGTGAACCACAAAATGATTATAGCAGTTTTCTCTTCTTGCCTGAAGCATAACACATGCCCCGTTGACCCTGCCCGAAAGAACCCAACATTATGTGTACGACAGAGGTCCCGTCAAGCCAAGCAACAATTAAGAGCAGCTTGAATGTAAGGTTTATAAATGCCTTTGTACCAACCCTCACCACCCCGAGGTTACAGAACTCTCCAGTATTTAAGGGAACAGGTTGTTTAGAGTATTTAGAAGACCAGGCTATAATCAGTAGGTACCCAGTAGCAGAAAATAGTTCCCAGTTTAGGGCCTTGGAGAAACTCAACCACGTGTCTCTTTGTATCTCAGAATGCTAATACCATCAAACACACACACACACACACACACGCACACACACACACAACACAACACACAACACACAACACACACACACATACACACACACACACACAGCGCCCCCAGGAATGATGGCACAGGGAGCTGCAAATCCATCGACATACACCCACCTGACTCGTGATCTGACTGCTGGGTCATTTATGCCTTGAAAATGATGCTTTTGGCTTCAAGTCACTAGATATTTGAAAGGGCTCTGTTTTTGTCCCTTTTTACAGGAGTAGAGAGATGAAAGGGAGAAAACCACTGAAAAAATTTAGATGCAGGAGAATTTAGTCCTCTGCCAGGGAGAGAAACACAATATTTCATTAGCCTGTCGTGTCATTGGCTGTGGTAGTATCACTCTTGGTACAATAATTGCTCCCCCACTATATCAAATCAGTAGATGAAAGGCAAGCTCAAAGGAACATTTACTTAAATCACAATTGAGTAACGAACAAAAATTGGAAAAAAATTACTGTGAAGCTCATTATTCTTGGATTTTTGGGTCTGTATGCATTAAACACCCCCCCACCCCACACACACACACACACACATAGGACATCATGGAGCAAAGATCCTATAATCAAGAGCATGGTGAGATCCACAGACCCACGGTCACAACTGCCTGGTAGAAGAGATTTGAGACTTCACTGTAGCTTTATTTTTGCCACCAAACTCAATAAAAGTAAAACATGGCTCGTTATTTATTCCAAAGATTCATGAACTGCTTACAGTAAACCTATTTTTTGAAGGAAGTCTAGCTAGCAACTTTTGGAGTTGTCATGCCTAGGGTTCGTAGGCGTAGAGATCAAGCCCTCAAGAGCATTTATCCTCCTAACCTGTAACCACCACATGTATTTTCTTCGGAGGAACATCCTAGCATTTTAGGGGGATAAAAAGATCTGGAGAATTTGGTGTGGAGAGGAATGTGTGTCTTTAAAATCCCCATCAGTATTAAACTCTGAAATCCACAAAGAATGGCCTTCAACTTGGTGCAAATCGGGCGGACACCTACTGCTTTCTGAGTCCATGCACAACAGAAAGTCCAGATTTAGCACAATTAGGCAGGAGGGAGTTGGGTTCAGAAACAGCCCGCAGAACTATTTCTCTGCACTCCCAGTTCGCACTGACTTAGGTAGAAATGATGCCACAATGAGACCACAAAGAGGATTCTCCATAAGATACCCCTACAAAGTCACCTTTCCGATAAAAAGGAGAATAAAAGTTAGATATCTAAAGTAAGCCTAGACTCTCACACGCAGCTACGACTTCTAAGTGAAACTCTTTCTCTCTCCTGTCCTAAAATAGTAATAGAATCACTCACCGCCTGACTTACAAAGATGGGCTTAACTACCAAGCCGAGTGGAGAGTGAACTAACCCCAGACTGTCCTGACTCAGCTCTTTGAGAGAGTTTTGTTCCATCTATGCTGACTGCAGTGCCGTTTACTACTGGAACATAAAAACAAAACCTGCTGTTGATGCAGTCACTTTTTCTAGTGTTTTCCTGTGCTTCTGTGATACCAAGTCTGTTCTGAATATAAAATATGTGAATCATATTTTTGCATATGAGGGTGGAGAATAAATTCTTTACAGACTTTTTAAAACGAATCCATTTGTACCACAGAAAACATTTTGGATGTTGTTATATATGAATATACAAAATTTTCTTGTTTTATTTTGCATTAAAATAAAGCTTTATTCAGTCAGTAAAATGTCAGAGTCTTGGTTTTCTCCCACCACCGGTTTTAGGATCTGATGAATGAATGGGTTGGTCTGGTCCTGCTTACCCTTGAACAGCAATGTCACAGGGCAGAAGACACAAGGAATAGAGTTCTGTCACATGCTGGGCTCCCCGAGAAACAGATGCTGAAATGAAGGTGAGTCAGCAGGATGCCTATTTGGGAGCACACTTGGGTTCAGTGTCTACAGGAGGCAGTGAAGGAAGCTGGATGGGGCAGAGGGAGAAGCTGAACTGCAATGCACTCCAACTTGGGCCTCAGCCAACTACACAGGGAAATTTGGAGCTACAGTGGCCCTGCAGAGTTGTCCCAAGTGGGACAAGGGAGTTAGGCCTTTATCCCACTGTGTTGGTCAGTGGATATGGGCCACCCCTGGAAGGAGGTGTGACCCAGGACCAGGTGAGGCAATCCCCAAACAGGGCCGACAGCAGGAGGTCATCTTTGGGAGGTATTCACAGCGATTGGTAGAATAGTTGTCTATTGCTGAAATGGGGTCAGGGAGTACATCAAAGCATCCACGACAACACCCAACACTGTTGAACTCTCATGCTGGACACACTCTTTCCTTGTCTACAGAAGCATGATTCTGAGTTGATTCTCCTTGAGACCATCCCTGTATTGGCTTATTCTCAGGCCTCCCCACACTCTCTCTTGCATGTTCATCTATAGCCAAGGTTTCCACAACCGTCTCTAGACCTATTTGCTCACCATCGCCAACTCAGACATGTCTCCTGAGCACTTGGGTCTCCCCTTTCCTACTGGACATCCCCACCTGGACTTTCCACAGGCCCTTGAACTTAACATGCCCGCACTGGAACATAAGCTTGTAAAGAAACCTGTGTCATATGACCCTGTCCTGGCCATTGGCACCACCCTGTTCACAGTTACAAACCAGACCTGGAAATTATCCTTGCCTTCCATTTATAACTCTGCCCCTCCCCCCGGCCCCTCCCCTCTGATGTGATGCAAGGCCAGCAATTTCATCCTGCAGCTCTGTCCAATGTGCCCATGCTTCCTGACACCCTACCACACTTGGCTCAGCCTCATCACCTCTCACTTAGCCTCTTCAGTGACCTTTATGTGGCTCCTCTCTCTGACTGTGCTTCCTTCTGACCCATCTCTATACTATACAGACCCACCGCATGCTTTGGTAAATAACATGTTATTGGAACACAGGCACTCCCATTCACTTATATATTGCCTAGAACACTCTCATACTACAACTTCAACCTCTGCTCGGCACAGCCGGAGGAATTTTTCTGACATGGAGACCTGACCATCTCTCTCCAGAGGCAGCACAGTCTTGTTGAAAGGACACCAGCTTTGAGAACAGGCAGACCTGGACCTAAAACAAGAGTCCACCATTAATTAGTTGCATGACCTGGGGTAAAATACTTACCTCTCTAGGCCTCAGTTTCACCATTTGTGAAATGGAACTATACATCTTATGAAACTATTTTGAGAATGTATTCACGTCACAAAAACAGGAGTTCTGGAGGCAGTTTGAACCAGCTCCCAAGAACCTGCTGTCAATATCTCTTCCCACCCCCATGTTCAGTGATGTCACATCGGTAGCTTGAAAGAGACCATCCCTGTGTTGGAAGCATTTACAACACAGAAATTGGCATACTCTACAAATCAGGACTTCTTCCCTCTGGAGAGCCCAGTTGTTAAACATTTACCAGCACACCACTGTATATAATCTCTCTCTCTCTCTCTCTCTCTCTCTCTCTCTCTCTCTCTCTTTCTCTCTCTCTATCTATCTTTTCCACACACACACACTCACTCCTTTAAACCCTTCTGGATGTCCCTACTACTTTCAGCTTAAAGCCTAAAATCCAAAGCCCTGATAAATCAGTCCGCTGTGATTCTCCCTCCTCATGTCTTGTTGCTCCTAGTTTTATATCTTGTGCTAATGTTATTTCAAATTACTTCTATTTCTTTGAACCAGGCATGCATTTCACAGCTCCATACCATGACAACACACAGTAAGCATACTAGTAGCTGCCCCTGCTCCAATGCCCTGTGTCCTGTGGCTCCACAATCATCCTGCAGGTCCCAGATAAAGTGGTTCTCTCCCCATGAAAGATTTAAAGGCAGAAATTGGAGATGGCTCCCTTGTATCCATCCCACCCTCTTACAGCAAGAGTTACTATGGGCCAGAGGTGCTGAAGCTGGAGACCACACTTCCCAGAGTTCCTCGCAGCTTGAGTTCACCAGGCCCACCTCTACCAATCAGCCAAACACCTTGAGAGAGGGAAGTGAGGCCCAGGTGTGGCATCTGCTGGCAAACACAGTAGCCGAGGTGTTTGCTTTTACTGCACAATGTCCAGTCTAACCTCCTGGGGATCCCTAGGCTGTGTGAGGGTCATGTTAGCATGGATCACAGCCGAGGCAAAGTGATTCTGTTGCCGATAGTTGGGGCATTGGCTTCTGAGGGCCTGACTTTCTGATCTCCGAAGGATACCAACATCAGTAAGCCATATTGTTGTTCTGAGATTTATTCCTGGAAGCCCTGCCTAGAGCCTGCTCCTCCAGCCCTAAATTTTGCAAATGCCTAATTCACCACATTAAATCCCTCTCTGTTTAAATCAGCTAGAAGGGACTCGGTTATCTGCAACTGAACCCACCAAGACACCTTCCACAGCCCTCCTCTCGAGACCCACTTGGTAATTCCATCCAGTATGTTACCAAGATACTTTCCGCAGGTCCTCCATAAAACTTTTACTGCCTCGATTACAGTGATTAGTTTCCACGTCTGTGTGGCCTGCTACGAAGTATCGGATTTGCAACACATTGCCTGGCTCTGACTCTGTGCTCAAGACATATTTGCTGAATTCATTTGAATGAAGAAATGAGGTGTGAGGATTCTTTTTCTGAATTGCTGCACTGCTGACGTTCCATCTCACAGCTCAAACCATAAATCTCAAAGCCCTGTTGTTAAAGATCGCCTGGTATTATTCTCGAGGTGAATGGTGTTAGCTCACGTGGGCAGACCAGATTTCAATTTAAAACATGAAGCAGGCTGGGAGCTTGTAAATGCAATGGGTAATGCATTATTTAGAGAGTAAAGAGAGACTTAAGCAGAGAGAAAATGTATTACTTACAACCTACTAAGATGGAAATACTTTTAGTGACAGATGATTACTATTATTATTGTATAATTCCTCGGATTTGAGGCCCGTGCTTTGCAATCACTCGCATTACTTGCTCCTTTCAACAGCTGTCGGCGGTGAGCTGATCGATGGCTCCCTGACTTTCCATAAGGAAACTGAGTCCTGCGGACGATGGTACTGAGATAAAGATTTAATGAACGCTATTTAGGCATATCCAGGGAAAGCAGAGATGGTTTTGTAAGTGTCTTGACAATTGAGCTGTCTCCTCCAGCAGCCATGTTTATCCTCAGTAACCATTGTTTACACTCCATGCTGACTCTTCCATGATCCCAGCAATGCTTGATTGTCATATAGTCAAAGAACACCAGGTTCATACTTATCTTACAGCTGAAGAAAATGAGGCGTGAAGAAGCCAACCCGGTAATGCAGGGCCATCCAGGGGAAGAAAAGCCAAACTTCCTTTATTTATTATG
>NW_005366455.1:3311583-3354250 GCF_000412655.1 Myotis brandtii | reverse complement strand
TGGTTGCCCCACGCAGCCTGCTGTTCAGTTGTTTGGTCGTCCCTCACTAACCCCCCTGCCGGCCTAGTCATAGGCAGCCATCTTGTGAGGGCATGGGGGTTAATTTGCATATTACCTCTTTATTATATAGGATAGCCTACAGTTATTGAGCATTTACTATACACCAGGCATGCTTCTGGGTACATTCAGTGTATTAACTCACTCCATCAACCCTATAGACTGAGTATATTATCACCTTTATTTGCAGAGGATGAAACATGTACAAACCCACACAATGGGCTGCAGGGCCCATGCTATTAATGGCTATAGTATTCTCCCTCTCAGAAATGACAGCGTCTGGAGGTTCTGATGACATCATTGAGCTGCTATATAGTTCCTTTTATTTTAAAATAATAAACCAGCATTGGCTGGGCTTTATGTTACTTGCAGCTGATTGCATTGTAGGCTGACACAGATATCATTACATAAAAGGGTACAGTCTTTTTTTTTTTTTAGTTTTATTCATTTCAAACGGGCCGGATCCGGCCCTCGGGCCGTAGTTTGCCCACGGCTGTCCTAGGGTCATCAAAGGGATTAAATGAGAAAATACATGTCTGTGGATGGAGAAAACAATGACAATCAGTTAATGTTCCCTGAAACAGAATTCTCAATAAAGGTTCTCAATAAATAGTTAGTTTTAACGCTTACCCATTCAAAGAGTTAAAATCATTGGATCAATAATGTCGTAGGCAGAAGAAGGGCCTCCCAAGGACATCCCCACCCTAATCCCAGGAACCTGTGAGCATGCTATGGGACTCGGCAAAAGGGACCTTGCCGATGTGGTTAAGATGGGGAGATTATTTGGGATTCTCCAGGTGGGTTCAACCCAATCACATGAGTCCTTAAAGCAGAGAACCTGAGGAAAGTTATTCCGGAAGGCCAGAGTGGCCGTGTGGGAAGGACTCAATCTGCTGCTGCTGCCCTGAAGTGTGAGTCTACATGCAAGGACTGGGCAGAGGCCTCCAGGAGTGGACAGCCAGTGAGGAACCGGAGGTCTCAGTCCTGTAACCCCACGGAATTGAATGCGGCCAACACCTGAGTGAGCAAGGACACGGATTCTGCCCCAGAGCCGACGGGAGGAACACAGCCTGCCAGCACCTAGATCTGGGCCTGGTAAGTCTCACAGTGGATTTCTGCTCTATGGGACTGTAAGATAAATTTACATTATGCCACTGAGTTTGTGATCATTTGTTATAGCAGCAATAGAAGACTAATACAAAACTAAGGGAATTGCAGGCAGCATCCAGAGGATTAGCTTAAAGGCTCTAGAGAAGAAGCTGCCTGGCAGCTTCCCAGGCCAGTAAGAATGCTACCCTGAAATGGAATCACCAAGACTCGAGGTATGAAGTTCTCCGGCCTGATGATGTGATTGACTTTGTTTTCATGCAGCATGGAGGGCTCCCCTGATATACAACTCGGGGGGTACCACTCCGATAACTGCTGGCATGTATAATGTAGACAGTGCCCCCCAGAGGTGTGCGGTGCAATGACCTGCTAGTGGGGGATCACAGTGAGAATGGGGGCCAGAGCTTAGTGGGCCAGGGATAAACAGGGCAATGTCTGCGAGATGCCGTACAGCCAGCCGATCTGAAAAGCACTTGCTTGCAGTCCAGTGATGCTGGTATTTGATAATGAGTGCCAAATGCCACCGGGTAATGTCAAAAACTCCATTTCAAAAGAGAGCAGAAAGGGACGCTTTGGGATTGCCTCCTCTCCGCTCAGCCTGTGCAGCCAGGTGAGCGGGTCAGTGCCGGCCTGTGTGGCCCGGTGGCTCTCCGTCATGGCCAATGAGACACACACCTTGTTAGGAAGCCAGTCAGGTTGAAACCTGAAGGTTAAGTTGAGGACAAAGTTGACTCTCAGGTTACCAGGGTCCGTATTTTGAAGAAAAATCAGGTGAATGAACTATTTAAGAGCTGGAGAAACACCTGTCCCTGTTCCCCTCCTTCCTGGGGAAGGGATAGCCTCCTAATTAGAGATTCAGAAACACACGAGGGCCCACTCCCTGCAGGGTACAGATTACAGGGCTTTCTTGTCAAACATAGTTACATCTGCTGACAAGGAACCAGCTCTGTAAAGATGTGAGAAATGGAAATGCTGCACCAATTTTCCAGAACAAAATCTGCCTCTGAAAAGGTGTAACTTCATGCAAAATATGCTTCATCATTTGAATAACAGAATAAGATATGCAAGGAAAATAAGACTGCTCTAAGCAAGTCTGGGCTCAGCGTACAGTGAGGACATGCGATGCGAGGGATCTTCCTTGTGCTATATTTAAAACGTTTTGTGAGGAAATAATGTGGTTTAGAAAGGGAGTTGAGATAATGCCAGAGATCTTGCGTTAGGGACTATCAAATACGTTGCCAGGCAGGTTTTTCTGTTCCTTATGGATTCCTGGAGGTAATGGGGAAAGCTGCCACTAAAATTCATTAGATGAAAAGTAAACTGATATTGCAATTGATGACATTCTCTGGAATCGTGGGCCCTGTGAGTGAGAAAGCTCTGGTCTGCCAAACTCTCTGGTCTCAGCGTCTCTCTGAGCAGTGCTCTTGCCATTTAATCTGAGGGATTTTCCATCAGAGTTAAATTTCTCTCCGGAGCCACACATCACACAGGGCATCCCATGAACCATCCTGAGATGCTTCTCCGCTTTTAGCAGCAGAATGCTGAGGTTGCAAGGAAATTCTTCTCTTCCGGGCATCAAGGTTGGAAAAATTACTTAAGGATGACAGGAAAAGGTTTTATGTGCCCAGTTACCAAAGCCTGAACCAGCAATTCATTCAGCTGAGAAATAGCCCCGGGAGCCTCCTGAGAGCTCACTGAAGAGCCCTCTGCCAGGCCTGCCGGCTTCCCAGCATTCAGAGCAGCATTGGTAGGCGATGCCCTGCCCCTGCCTGCCTGACCCACAGCCCTGTTCCTTCAAAGCCAGACCCCTACATACCCCGTCTCCATGGATCAGAGCAGACAACAGGAAGTGCCCTATTGTAGACTGAATGTTTGTGCCCCCACCCCACCCCCAAATTCACATGTGGCAGCCCTGATGCCCAGCCTGGTGGTATTGGAGGGAAGGCCTGTGGAGGTAATTAGGTTCCGATGAGGTCATGAAGGTAGGACCCTCATCATGGCATTAGTGGCCCTATAAGAAAAGGAAGAGAGACTGGATCTTGCTTGCTCCCACTGGCTCTCTCTGCCATGTGAGGACACGGTGAGAAGGCAGCCGTCTGCCAGCCAGGAAGAGGGACCTCATCAGGAACCAAATCTGCCAGCACCTTGACTTTGGCTTCCAGCCTCAGAACTGTGAGACATCGGTCTCTGTTGTCTGAGCCACCAGTCTGCAGCATTTTGTTCTAGCGGCCGGAGCTGACCAAGATGCCCCCTCATCCACAGAATGTGGCAGAATCATTTCTTCTTTGAGAAGTTACCCATCCGCAGTAACTTCTTTGAACACTTGTGCTGTGGCCTTCTGCAGGATCTTATCAAATCTGCAGAGCGCAGTTTGGTTAAAAAAAAAATTGCATGGGTCAAATCTGTCTCCCGAGCCCAGAGCCGGCTCACAAAGAGGCATCATCCCGCTTGGCCAGCTCCACACTAACCTGCTTTCCTCGTGGGAAAGCTATTTTCAAGCTGCCCCGAGAGAGACAGCTGACTCGGAGCCTCCTGCGCTCCCCAAACCTGGCTGCACCAAGAGCTGGGGGCAGGAACACGGAGCAGAAAGACTCCTTTCATTTCTCCCCAGGCCTCCTGGCTCCGCCCCCCTCACCTCAGTGGCTGGAGGGAATCACCTTAGCGGCACCCATGGGTGGGGAAAGGCTGCACTTCTCACTCACATAGGCCTGGGTTGGCATCTCTGTTCCACCACCAGTTAATTGTGTGACCTCGAGTGGATTATCTAACCTCTGAGAGACATGGTGTCTGCATTTATGAGGGGTGGTCATAACTGCTGCCTCACAGGTTGGTGGAGATGATGAATAAGAAACCTGGGTAAACAGACGTAGCACAGCATCTAGACCACTGCCCCTCCCTCCTGGCCTCTCTCAGAATGGACCGGCAGCTCCCAGAGATAGAATGTCATCTCCTCTGTATTAAGCCCTCACTCTCCCCCTGGCTGTATCTGCACAGGCCTAAGTTGGAGGCTATTTTTCCAAGTTCCTGGTAGACAGCATCCCCTGAGGAGGAACCTAATGTGCATGGTGGGGCTTTCATACGGGAACTACTTGTCCCCATTGATCTGGGGAGAAAGTGCATGAACCTAAACTCTACCAAAGGGAACAAGAGTTGGTCAAACCAACTCACAACAACAACAACAAAACTCAGAAGCTCAGGTTTTTTTTCTCTCTTAAGAACACAGAAAGTTGAATATGAGTGAATCATTCCTGTAAATTAGAGCTTAAAGGTAGAACTTTGCTTTCTCCCCAATGAGGCTGTTGAGGAGAAGTTTGGGCCCTTGGTACCAACTTCATACTAGAAATGAACCTGATTTATAATCTATTCATAAGCCAGCTCTGAATCTCTTCCCCTCAGAACTTTCAGCAATAAAATAATAATAATAAAACCAGGGAGGGAAGGGTGAAGCAATTCAACTTACTTCATTATCTTGGATTTTACACTTCTTGTTTGCTAGCTTGATAAGGGATGCTATAATCTTTTATGAGATCAACATCCTTTTTTATTGCACTAGATGGTAGGGGAATTGCCCCCAAATTAATAAAAACCATATGCTGGATTTTGATTAGAGATCACTTTGGAATAATGATTGATCTGGCTTGGGAATGAGAATAAGCCGCCCCCTCCCCTTCTCTTTTTTAATCATATGCCTTTCAGAGTCCCTCTGGCCTCCTTTCCTCCCCCACCCTTGCCTTTATCTACAAAACCAGGGTAATGAAAAGGTCTTATAAATCTCTGGTGTATATATTTGTTACCAAAAATTGCAATGTAATTTGAGTTGTCCATCCATCCAATACCGACTCTATCACACTGGGAATAGTAATAACAGCATTTCATGGTTGTGTCTGAATCTGTTGGGACAACTGATATATGTGATGAGATTGGTCCTCTGAGCGTGTGATATGTGGCATTGGCAGGGACCCATGCCTCCAGCCTCTAGGGAAAGTGGGAAATTCTCCTGCACGAAGTACACACTTCCCTCATTAGCATAACCTATTCAAGCAATGGGAAGCCTCCCAACTCACTAGGAGGCCATGCTCAATATTTGACAATGCTCCTTTTCAACAAAATGAATAATTGAAACCTATCAGCAGCCAAGATGGTCCATCTTTGAAAATACTTTCCTTTCGCTTAGCCGGCGTGGCTCAGTGGTTCAGTGTCAACCTGTGAGCCAGGAGGTCAGGTCATGGAATGGGTTGAGGACTTAATCCCCAGTGTGGGGTGTGCAGGAGGCAGTTTGTCAGTGAGTCTCTCTCCTCATTAATGTTTCTCTCTCTCTCTCTGCCTCTCCCTTATCTCTGAAATCAATAAAAATATTTTTTTAAAAAAAGAAAAAAATACTTTTCTTTACTCCCTCCATTAGGGTTGCTCCAACTACAGAATGCTAAAATAAATAAATAAATAAATAAATAAATAAATAAATAAATAAATAAATAAATAAATAAATAAATAAATAAATAAATAAATAAATAAATAAATAAATAAATAAATAAATAAATAAATAAATAAATAAATAAATAAATAAATAAATAAATAAATAAATAAATAAATAAATAAATAAATAAATAAATAAATAAATAAATAAATAAATAAATAAATAAATAAATAAATAAATAAATAAATAAATAAACTAGCTAAGAAACTTGTTGAAACTGTTGGATCCTCGCCCTGTCTCTAAAGAAGCAGTTTCACTAGGTTTGGGGTTGGGCCCAGGGACCTGCATGTTTTACATGTACGGAAGGTAATTCTAATATAGATGTCTACAGACCACCCTGGAAGAACCATCGCCCTTACAGGGACCTTCAAAATATCCTAGAGGCAGTGTGAGTGGGGGTGTGCAAATTCCACAACCGTTTCCAGATGTATGCTAGATAGTTGCATTGTGTTGGGTAAAAGTATGACTTATTGTCATCATTTGGAGGTTAAATGTGGCTAAAGGAGATGTGCACGGGTGCCAAGTTGACAAGAACTGGACTGTGATCGCTTTTTAATGTGTCAACTTGGCCAGGCTACTGCCCCCACTTATTTAATCAAACACCAATCCAGGTGCTGCTGTGAGGGATTTGGCAAATCTAAAGTCCCTGTCAGTTGACCTTAAATTAAAGAGATTGTCCTGGTGGGCCTAATCAGTTGAAGGCCTTAAAAGCAGGCTGAGACCGTCTTTAGAAAAAGAAGAAATTCCTGCCTGTGGACAACAGCTTCAGCCAGGGCCCGTGGAGCTCTAGCTGACTTGTATCTTTCCTTCCTGGCAGTCTGCTCTGTAGACTTTAGACTTGCTTAGTCATGCCCCATTCTGTAAGCCAGTCGCTTATACTAAATCTCTATATATATCTATATCTAGATACATACGCATATACACACATTCACTTCACACATAAATATGCATACATGTATATTCCATATATCAAAATCAATCCATATATACATATACATATATATATAACTTGTTGTCTGTCTACTACCTACCAACCTACCTACCTGTCAGCCCCTACTGGCTTTGCTTATCTGGTTGTATCTGACTGATACAGCTCTTTACCTGGTCCATGTTATAGAAACTGAATTCAAAGTAGAATTACCATAATTAAATGACTTGTAAATAGACCCCCTCTGTCCCCTGCCCCTTTGCAGCCAATGTCATGTTAATGTCTAACAGGAAAAATGAGAAATGTATCTTTTGTAGAAATGAAGACAAAAGGATATTCTGTCTTTACCTTTAAAGCAGTTTATTTTTTTAAATTGGTTTTACAGGCCTACAGCTGGGAATTCAGTGATAAGTACTACAGAAATAACAATAGTGCCTTAGTTGTTGGTGGTGTGTGTGTGTGTGTGTGTGTGTGTGTGTGTGTGTGTGTGTGTGTTTATCACTCTCTCTCTCAGGATTCCAAAGAGATTTACACATTTTTTCTTAAGGTAACTCTGGAATTATCTCATGAGTGGGACTCAAACTCTCACTCCTGGCTTATACCTGATTTGTAAAGGTAACTTTTAAAAAGAAACGGAGGGAGGAAGAAAAAAAAATATATTTCCCTTTGTTCAGGGAAGCAATGTTGATAAAGAGATCAGTTACAGACAATGGATTTTAAAGAGAGAAATCCAATAGCATATAATTAAAATGTATACTGGAGAAATGTATTTGCCTGAAGAGAAGTTTCCAATATGTAATAGAGTTAAAAAAAAAAAAAAAAGTTGCCCAGCCAGCTTGTGTGGCTTAGTGGTTGAGCATCAACCCATGAACCAGGAGGTCTCATTTTGGTTCCCAGTCTGGGCACATGCCCAGGTTGCAGGCTTGATCCCTGGTAGGGAAGAATGCAGGAGGAAGCTGGTCAATGATTATCTCTCATCATTGATGTTTCTCTCTCTTTCTCTCTCTCTCTCTCTCTCTCTCTCCCTTCCTCTCTCTGAAATCAATTTAAAAATATTTAAACAAAAAAAAATTAAAGAATCCACAGTTCTCACAAGCTCTCAAGATAACTCTACTAGTAGGACAGCCGATCCAGGGACAACACTTTGAGGACACTGTGCTATACATCACTCCTTGTTGAGAGGAAATCTTTCTAAGGTTACAAAATGCCCAAGGTGTCAAGTATGGGTAAGTGAGGGGAAACCAAGTGCTACCTTGGCCTGCCCCCAAACCCATGTTTAACACTTCTGAACAAAACTTGTCCTCACTGCTGTGGCCTCAGGCCCAACCCTTCCTCACGTCCTCACCTCACATTTGTGCCCAGCACATTTGCTCTCCAAAGTGTGGTCCATGACCAGCAACACCCTTGCTCCCTGGAGCTTGTTAGAAATGCAGAATCTCAGACCCCATTCCAGACCGACTGACTCAGAGCCTCCACTGAACGGGACTCAGAAGCCCTGGACCAGAACCTACAGGCGCCAGAATGGAATGGCCGGATCCCAGTTAGAAACTTCCCAGGCAGGCCCTTCTCAGCATCTCCTGTGGGCCGGTTCTCAGAGGGCATGTCTAACGCTGCTTGACCACCAGAAGGCAAGCCTGCAGGACCCTGTCCCTTGGTCTTGAATTTGGGAGCCAGGTCAAGGACATCCTTCCTGCGTTTGTTGTCTTTGTCTCAGGCCAGCCAACTTCCTCCAAGGGGCTCCCTTACCCAGCTAGCCAGGGACCCGAATCATAAGGACACTCTTCAAAGCATGGCCCTGTGACTAATCAAGAGGGAGGCTCAGACCGACCGTTCATTTCCTAAGCCCCCTCCTTCTAGAAAAACTCAGTTTAAGTCATCCTTATCTTCATCTTAGTAAATGTGACAGTGTGAGGGCAGAAACACAGGAAAAGACCAAGACAAAAAGAAAAAACAACAACCAATACCACACACACACACAGACTTCAGTCTCGGCAAAGCCGGATATTTCTTTTTCTTGCCTAGCAGGATATGACATCTCCGGCATGCTTCTTTCCCTCCTATTTGTGCTCTTTTCTCTTTTCCTTTTTAAATAGACACATTTCAAATGTCAGTGGGTGATAGTGGGGCCAAATCAAATTGGATTCAGAAGACCAAATAGCTCAAGGGTTTGATCTTTGCAGCTGCCTCTTCCAGGGGGGCCCCAGGAGGCTGGCCAGTGGGGGACAGCTCCCGAATAGCTCAAATGGGCATTTATTGTGCTAACTCAGGCTCCCTCACCACCGTTTAACCTTTATTTACAGACTTGAACCGAAGTGGTTAGGGGCTTCAAAAGAAAGTACTCTTTCCCCGTCCTCCCTCTCTCCCCTGCCCCGATCCCCAGAGGGGACAGAAAGAACAAGGAGGCAGAGGTTAAGTGAGGGGGGGCAATAAAAGAAGAGCTTATCTAAAATCTGAGTGATCCACCCTGAGTGGCAGCTCTGTGGCCAGTCTTCTTTTTTTTCCACCTTCCTCCAAAAATCCCAAGAGAGAGGCTCAGCCAAAATGATCCCCACCTTTCCAAGTCAGCCGAGTGGAATTTAGATTCCAAGCATCTCTGCCCCCAGAGGGCCCAAGGCTAACCAGGTATCCTCTCTGAGGGGCTGAGTGTCCAGGGAAGGCCCATATTTTAGCCAAGTAATTCAGACTCACTTGCCTAATGCTTACTGAATCTTGTCGTCATAGCAGCAAAGTAAAAATTATATCTACATGCCGTGTGGAGCCATAAATCCCGGGGCTGTATTCCCAGTCATTCCATATTTCAAGACAGAGAAGCTTATTTCTACAAGGCTGTTAATAACCAAAGTGACTGGACAAGTCAGGGGAAAGTTTGTGTCTACCGTTGGCCCCCCTCGCAGATTCGTCCTGGAGATGGGAGAGCTTGTTTTCCTGGAATTCACAGCAGGCCTGGGGCTGGGCTCCATCAGCATGTCCATGAAAACAGGTCCCTGTGAACTGTCGGATGCAAACAGGCGGTGCCTCTCTCTTTTCTAGCAGAGGCTGGATGGCCCTCCTGTTTGAAAGCCACCCTCATGACTAAGGAGCTTGGAGTGGAAGCAACAGGAAGGGTTGAGGAGAGGACAGCCAGGCTAGAGGGCTGAACATGAGACCAGGATGGAGGGAGAGGTTCAAATTTGAGCGAAAGGCTGAGGCTTCTTGGGCTGAGTGGTGAGTAAGCCCAGGTGAGCCAGGACAGACCTCTGGACAGAAAGACATATCTGGTGTCATTCAAGCCAGCCTTCCCCAGATCCTGCCTGGAAACTAAGAGGGGCTGTCCCAAGCTGAGTCTCCCCTCCCACCCCCTTTCCCCAGGGTTTCCCAATGCTCAAGTCTCCTGATGCTAGTTAAAGAGAGGGCAAGAAAGAATGGAGACAAAAGAAGGAAATAAGGAAGGGAGGGAGGGAGGGAAAGAAAGGAGCAGAGGAGGAAAATAAAGAGAAAAATATCTCTTTAACCTTATATAACCTGTGTTTTCCAACTTTATTAGACAATGAAATCACTCCCCCCAACCCCCATAAGATCTGTTATCATCGTATGGCATTGTGTGAGGTTCCAAGGAACACACTTCGGACAATCCTGCATCACATTAACATAATTTTTTTCACATTTGTTCTAAAATTAATAATGGAGTATATAGATTTTATTGTAAGGAGCATGTACACACTTAGATGTCTACCTTTAGGTTATTTAGCTCAAATTTTCACAACAGTGTGTTAAATTTTCCTATAACAACTACTCGATTAAATATCAACTGACCAGTTTACATTACAATGTGAAACACGTAATTTACATTCAGGTATAAAACACATTAATTGGCATTTCTGCATGCCCCATTTATTCTATGTAAGGCTGTTTTCGAGGTTAATATTTAATTAAAGCCTTTGTATTAACCAGAGGTGTTCATCTTTAAAATGTTTGCTTGGCCTGGGATATAGCCCTTAGCAGCTCTGGCCTAGATTCTCCCACTCTCAAGCTGTGTGACCTTTGACAAATCCATTACCCTCTCTGGGCCTCCCTTCCTTCACTAGTAGGATGAGCGTTGAAGCAGAGAATCTCTGAGGCCTGTTCAGCATCAACATTTATATTTCGAAACCCCTGGCATAGCAAACCTCACTAGCCATTACTGACTCTCTAGGATCTAAATATTAGACTTGTAAAATGTGAACACATTTAATTTACTAAAAGCCTCTAATCAAGACCAAAACCTTTTACTTAAACAATTAGAAAACAATTAGCTAGAGAAATAAAAACAATTTTAATTTGCTAAATGGGCTTCCTCCTCCTAATAGATATGGACAAGACCCTGACTAATGCTTCTGACCACATGGAAACCACACGGGCATCGCCGAGTCTGTGGGCAGAGGCGTGGGCTGGCTCGATTTTCTATTAGGGAATTGAAAGGTACTCACATTAACCTCAGCCTCTTTGCAGTGATTCATGTTTAAACATATGCCCAGTGTTTGCAATGCTTAGTGCTTCCTAGTCATTGATCTATCCTGACGCCTAAACACAGAGGGACCTCGCACAAGCCAACGCCACGCACACCTTCGTCATCGTGCCTCTCAGACCGCCATGAATTTATGTGCCTCCCCTCAAACACACGTGAGATACCCCCCAAAAAAGCCTTTTTAATTAGTGAAATGTGAGAGCATCTGACCCCCAATTCTAGTCTATTCCAGCTGGCAAATGGCTTGCTTTTACATGATGCACAAAGGGATCAATAGGCATACCTTTCATTTTCGCCATTACTCAATAGAAGTATAAAGAGTACATTTAATATACTCCTCTTTTTAATAGAAAGTAACTTTTCTTCCCATTTATAACACAAAAAAAATGGAATAATCTCCATTTTAGATGTTCATTCAGGGTAGTTTTTCCCCTTTTTTTTTTTGGTTCCCTTTTCCTTAGCCCCTTTGAAATACATATATTTTAATCTTGGGCAAGTCATCTCATCCCTCTGGGCCTTAATATTCCATTTATAAAGCAAAACAAAGATTTGCACCATCTCCATTTTAGAAGCCCTTTAAATTTGTATTTTACTTTTTCTTCTCCTCTCAAAATGCACACATTTTCATCTTGGGCAAGTTTCTCGCCGCTCTGGGCCTTGGCGTTCTCTTTGATGAAATGAGGGGGGTGGATTCTCTGAGGTCCCTTCAAGCTCTTTATAATACAGTGTGATGGAGGCATTTCTCATGCAAACGTCGGGAGCTGGCGCACCTGCTTATTTTTCTTTTTTCTCCCTTTTAATGACTTCTCTGCCTATCTCCAACTTTTCTTAAAATTTCCCTTCCTTTTTTCCTCCTCCCTGGCCTACATCACAGATTCAGTCCTAGTGGGGGCTAAGAGGTTTGACCTTGAATCCAGACCACCCGTATCTAAAGAGCAGCTCTCTATCTGACCTGGTGTATGACCTGGAGCAAATCTCTGAGGCCCTTTGAACCAGTGTCCATGTCCATAAAATGTAATAATAGGAGCATTATCTCACAGAGCTGTTGGGAGGCTTCTATGGCTCACTTCACATAAAGTGGTTAGAGCAGTGTCTGGTTCAATCGATGTTGGCTTTTGTCATTCAGTTTGTCTGGACAGGACAGTTGGGTTGGCCATTGAAAAGTCAACTTGCATGAGTAGAGGTTCCTGAGGAATTTTGGTAGAGAGGGGAGTTTTGAGGGAGCCTAGGGTAGGAGGGAAGGGGACCCTGGAATGGGGAGGGCAGCCAAGTGTCCGTATTACAGCCCCTCAGTCAACTCCATGGAGGCCGTGGAGCGAGAAGATGCACCAGCGATGGAATGTGAAGACACACACACACCGCTACTTTGGGGATACACAGAGCTTGACCCAGAATGAGAGGAAGAATCTTCCTGACATTTCCATACAGAACACAAAATTGCACTTGCACAGCGAGGCCCGAAGAGAACCCAACTGACTTGGACATCACAAGGATGGAACTTGAGGAGCACCCTGAGAGGGTACTGCCAGGACAGATACCAGCTTTCCCAGGGAGGACTCCAGCCCATGGGTGGCACTGAGAAACTATGCATGCAGGGACATCGTTGGGTGGGCAGAAGCTGTACATACATGGGCCATGGGTGAGATCGAGAGAGATATCCCTGGAGGTCTCTCTGACTCTCAGGGAGGGGGATTTTGCACAGGGCTAGAGTCCGCACCATACAGGTAAGGGAGCGTGGGTCAGAAAAACTGGGTGACTAAATCCTGTGGCCCAAGGGTGTATTCACTTCCATGAGGCCTGGGGAATCTTGGGGGTAAGAAGTTTGCTGATCCCAACCTAGATGCACAGCAGCACATACGCTGGTATCTGAACCACAGCTCTCGCCTGTTCTGAACCAAGTATCAGGATACCTGATAGAAATGTCAGCTGTCACTGACAGAGCCAATTGATGAACGAAACTGCAGTCAAGTTGGCTTGCTAACATTTAACCCCCAAATTAATCCAATGTGACCTCCTGGGGGCAGACAGTGATGAACAACCTTGGTGGTCTTCTACAGAGAGAGCCCCATCTCTGGGTCACAGCAGAGCTGTTAGGGACGTTCCTATAGGCAGGCAAATCTGAGATGGGCCTGCCTGGGTCCTTTTTCCAAACTCGCCAAATCAGAGGAAGGAGAGAGGACATGAGTGTCACTCAAAACTGTCTCTACAGAGAAACACCAAAGGGGAGAGATGAGGTTCTCCCTCCTCAACCTCATCTGGGGCCACAAACTCAAATGCTTATGGTGTGGGTATGGGAGACACACAAGCATGTATGGTCAAGAACAGCAGCAGGCAGGTGTAGGGTCTGGAAGAAAATGGGGTGAGGGCGGAGATTGTGCCTAGACCACGGGAGCACCCATGCCCCTTTCAAAGACTAAATACAGCAGCCTCCATGGAGTTCCAGCCAATTGCAGGGCTAATGCTAGAATTAGCATTGTTTTGGAACGTCCTGTGGTTCAAATGGTGAAGGCTACAGTTAGTACCAGCTTATGTGCAGGGAAATTTCCTGATAGTTAAATGATGACACAGATTCAGCCTCACACAGCCCACCTGAGGGCTGCGGGGCTTGTGGCCTATTTTATACAAACCATGTAATGGCTGGGGAGAGAAGGGTTTCATGGATAATGGAAACCAAGCCCAAAGGCATTTGTCCTCTCAGGGAAGGGCAGAGGAGAGAGAGAGGAAGAGCTCTTCAACAATAAGAGGAGGGGCCCAGGGCCCCGGAACCGGAAGACAGGATCTTACAGGGACCCCAAGGCCAGGGCATCTGAGAGATTGCTTTGTGGCCCCACATGGGGGTATGATAGCCCATGGTCCATAAATATAGGAGGATGAAAAGGCTCCCATCTAGAAAAGAGGGAGTGTCTGCCAGAATCTGCCTTGTTCTACAAGCTCACACCCTCTACTGTCCTCAGTCCATTCACATGCCCAAGGAGAGGCGAGTGGAATGAGTCACCAGTCTGGGAGGACTGTCCTTCCGTCCTTGCTTCCCCTCTGCTCTCCTCCCTCACTAATTGTTTCCAGGGCTAGTGCTGGGGGGGAACTCTGTCCAAAGGCCTGCTCTGTTCCCATCTCCACCTCCTGAACAGGCCCCCCAGGCTGCCCTGTGTGGCTAGTGCCCATTCATCTGGAACTAGCTGTTCACGGCCCCAGCTAAAAAGGCCTTTCATCCACTCATTAGCCCTCCACCAGGACCTCAATGGGGAAGAGACTTCAAAGTGCCACAGCCCAGCCTGATTGCCAGTCTGCCGCAGCTCCCCAGGGAGGGCAAGGTGGGCAGCGAGGAAAAGGAGCGCCCCTGTCCTCAGGTTCTACCTCTAGGGTGGAGTCGTCCTCTGTGCAGAGGAACGCCCATCTGCTGCAAAAGTTCCTGCTCTTTTTGGACTCTTCCATTATTGTGTCTCCTGCAGAAACAAAGGCTTCAAAGGAAGGCTCGCCCATAGTTCTGAGCCCCCGTGCTCTGTTGAGGACCCCTGTTAGCAGCACCAGCTGAAACACTCTGTCTTAGAGCTCCCAGTGGGCTCGGTCTTGAAACCGAGAGGCCCCTGGCACAGCTCCTGGATTTCTCCCTCTAATCCTCTTCCTCTATGATTTCATTCCTGATTAGAACCATATTCCTAAAAGATTGCAAATGAGGCTCTGAGCAGCAAGCAGAATGGCAAAGCAGCCATTTCCCCATCCTGATCTTGAGAGTCATGCTAAAGCCACCTGGTGCTTTTTCTTAAAATCTGGTTTTAAGTTGAGATTGGGATAAACTTGCATAGTTTATGGACCTTTCAACTTCTGTGGTGTAGTCAGTCCTATCAGAACCCAATAGGAACCAGCGTTTCTGCCTCCCTCCTCCTCACCATCTTGTTTTCCTGAGTGAGAGATGCTATCGCTGGGCAGAAACCTCTGCCTAAACCAGTGATGGCGAAACTTTTGAGCTCGGCGTGCCAGCATTTTTAAAAACCCTGACTTAACGCTGGTGCCATGTCACATATAGAAATTTTTTGATATTTGCAACCATAGTAAAACAAAGACTTATATTTTTGATATTTATTTTATATATTTAAATGCCATTTAACAAAGAAAAATCAACCAAAAAAATGAGTTCGCGTGTCACCTCTGACACGCGTGTTATAGGTTCGCCATCACTGGCCTAACCTTAGCCTGCATCTGCCTGGACCAAGAATTACTAGAATCTGGTGAAGCTTTGAGAATGACCCATACGAGCTGTCCACTGAATGACCTTAGGCCTGCTGGAATCTTAAACAACAGATTTCTGACCTGTTTGGCAAACTGAGACTTGAAGGTAGGTAGGTAATCACTAAGAGGAATTTACCAGTTGCCTCATGGGCCAACCAGAGACTACAACACAGACTCTTGCCTTATTCGGTGTATTTGTCCCCCACCACCACCTCCCCACCACATCTCTCCCCTCTACCCTAAATCTAGCCCTTTCAATCTCTGCTTGGGAAAACCCACTGACCTTGAGCTAAATGAGTGTCTCTCCCTTGCCTCACAACAGTGGCTACTTGCTTCTAATACAAACTAAGAAAACACCTCAGTCCTATGGGGACTCAGCACTATTGCTCTCTGCCCATGTCATCACCCATTTCTGCTTCTCCATCAAAGACAGCCATTCAGTCCCCAGGAACCCAGCCAGGCCTAAAGTCAAGGGCGGGTCCCAATGTCCCCACCTACTGCAATTGCCTCTTCCCTCACACCAGCTTGGATGATCTGACATGAGGGAACTCCAGAAGCAAGAGTAAGAACTCAGCCCTTAGCTCCAAGACTTAGATTGGCCCAGTGGGTGTGGCTCAGTGGTTGAGCACTGACCTATGAGCCAAGAGGTCACATTTCAATTCCTGGTAGTAGGGGGTGTGCAGGAGGCAGTCGATCAATGATTCTCTCTCAGCATTAATGTTTCTATCTCTCTCTCCCTCTCCCTTCCTCTCTGAAATCAATAAAAATATTTTTTCATAAAACTTACATTGACAGCATCACCTTGTACATTTCATGAGCAGGCTTTAGGTCCCTTCCTGCTTCTCAGTGGAGTGTGTCCAAGAGTTTAAACATCATTTGATAAGTTTGGTGCTTACACTTATGAAGGGTGGGGCTAGAGTCTATGTTCCTAAATAGCTGTGGGGATTGAGTGTTCAGCTCAGAGATGGGTCTGGGGAAACTCAAAATCACCAGATACACATTGCACAATGTTCTGATCATTTTATTCAAAGACTCATTTTATGGAAAAACAGTTCATTAACAGACATTGCTAGTTGAGAATGCAAAATGCTTCGATTATTTTTAAACTAGAACTTGAGATTTGAAAGGCATTTTCTTGTTTGAGGCAGGAGATTTAGGCAAAGTACTTGGACCTTCCCCACCACCACCACCACCACCACCACCACCAGTTCAGCCATTTTGCTTTGCCCCCAGGGACAGAAGTTTTGGAAACCTTGATAATCAGAATGATCATTAAAGTCTGTTCTAAACTCTTGCATTCAAAAGTACCTCCTCCCTGCCCTGACCGGTTTGGCTCAGTGGATAGAGCATTGGCCTGCGGACTCAAGGGTCCCAGGTTCAATTCTGGTCAAGGGCATGTACCTTGGTTGCGGGCATATCCCCAGTGGGGGGGGGGGTGCAAGAGGCAGCTGATCGATGTTTCTCTCTCATCGATGTTTCTAGCTCTCTGTCCCTCTCCCTTCCTCTCTGTAAAAAATCAATAAAATATATATTTTTTAGAAAAAAGTACTTCCTCCCTGCTTTCCTGGGGCCCTCATTCATTCTAGAGGTGATAAAGGCATTACATTAGGTAAAAACTACTTCTCCGCATGTTCATACTGTACCATCTAACCAAGGCCACCCTGAGGGACACTGGGAGAATGTGAGTTTGAGGACACATGAAGCCATCGGTGGAAAATGCTCAAGGGGGCAGGAACCAGGGGTTCTGCTGTTCAAGATCATCTGATAATATCTCAAAAGGAGCCACCACTTCCAGTTGTGTGACGTTGGGCACTAACTTAACCCTTGGATGTGTCTCCGTCTCCTCATCTGTAAAATGGGAATGATGCTAATAGAATGTACCTCATGGGGTTGTTAGAAGAACTGAATGACTGTTTATGAAGTGTTTAGAACAGTGCTGGCATACATCAAATTCTATAAAAGTGTTTTGTTTGTTTGTTTGTATTGATTTCTGAGAGGAAGGGAGAGGGAGAGAGAGAAACATCAATGATGAGAGAGAATCATTGATCAACTGCCTCCTGCATGCCCCCCACTGGGGATCTAGCTGCAACCTGGTCATGTGCTTGACCTGGATGGGAATTGGAAATAGAACCTCAACCTCCTGGTTCATAGGTTGACACTCAACCACTGAGCCACACCAGCTGGGCTATAAAAGTATTTTGATAAATAAATAAGTTATATTTTGGACCTGCTCCTTACTCAAGTTATTTTAAAATTCTTAGTTCCAGCAAAAACCTTCCCTATCTTGCTGCCCCCACCAAAATTTTCATAGCAATTATTATATGGATAAGTCGTAGGACAAGGTTCTCACTCCCCCTCACCAATTGGCATTTTCCCCTTCCTACCCATGGTTGGGTGGCGAATTGCATAATAACTCATGTTAGCTATTCTAAGCAAGGCTGCCCATATTAGCAAGAGAAAGATGTGTTTGATTTCTAGACACTTGGGATAAGCTTAATAGTTGTTCCTAAAAGTGTCCACATCCAATCTCCAGAACCTGTGCCTGTGTTACCTTAGATCAGTGGTTCTCAACCTTCCTAATGCCGCAACCCTTTAAGACAAGTTCTTCATGTTGTGGTGACCCCCAATTTCATTGTTACAAATTGAACATAATTAAAGCATAGTGATTAATCACAAAAACAATATGTAATTATATATGTGTTTTCCAATGGTCTTAGGCAACCCCTGTGAAAGGGTTGTTCGACCCCCAAAGGGGTCGCGACCCACAGGTTGAGAACCGCTGCCTTAGATGGCAGATGTGATTACATTAAGGAATTTGAGATGGAGAGATCATCCTGGTGGAACCAGGGTAATCACAAGGATCTTTATAAGAGGGAGCATGGGATCAGAAAGAGGAGAAGATGTTGCATTGCTGGCTTTGAAGATGGAGGAAGGAACCACAAGCCAAGGGAGGTAGGCAGACTTTAGGAGCTGGGAACAGATTCTCCCCTGAAATGTCTAAAAGGAATACACGTTCATTTTAGACTTCTTACCTCCAGAACTGTAGGATAATATATTTGTGTTGCTTTAAGCCAGCAATATGATGCTACTTTGTTTTCATAACAACAGGAAAATAATACAATGCTCTGTACCAAAGACTTTCCCCAATGGAACCTGGAAAGTTCAGAGGTCTTGACCTTGCAGCAAGATGCCCACAGAGAACCATAGCACAAGTCGAGAAAAAAATCGCAAGAAGACTATTTTTTTAAAAGACAGATTTGCATCATCTTCTGGACTCTGTTTCATGAGCAGCTAAGAATGAGATCACTTGCTGTCTGGTCACGAATTGTATCTGCAGGTGCTTCCAGACATAGCAGGAAATTTATTCCTTGGAGCATATTTGAAAAGTTTCCATTTTTTCCTTTGTGCCATGTCTAGCATTGTTTTTGTTGACTGTTACCCAAATCTTTTACTTACATTTTTACGTAGTTACATAATAGTACTGACAACTAACAGGCACTGTCCAAAGTGTTTCATCTCCACAATAACCTTTGAAGTATATACTAGCATGATGCTCAGTCTACAGATGATGAAACTGAATCACTGAAGGATAAGTCACTTACCCAAAGTGACACAGCTAGGAAAAAGACAAGCCGGCCTTCAAACTCAGGTGGTGTGGCTCCAAAATCCATGAGCCTAATTGCTATGCTATCTTGTCCCTCATAACAGTGAACTTCCTAAGGGCCGAAATGCAGTCTTACTCTTGTTTTTATCCCACCCCACCCCCCAACTCCCACCCCTCCATGCCTAGCACTTTTATTGAGCACCTGTTATTGCTAGGGCTGTGGTAGACACTTCCACTTATATTACTTCAGGCAATCTCTACTATAACCTCAAGTGCCTTGTCCAAGGTCATACAGATATTAAAGTGGAGGAATCCCAACCCCATGCCCTTTCCAAACCACCATGCTGAATTACAGAAATGAGAGCGTGGAGTTGGAGCCAAAAGCCCCGATTAAAGCCTTAGCTCTTCCACTTTTTACCAGCCGTGCAACTTGCACCAATCTCTTCACCGTTTGGGCTTCTGTTACTTCACCTCTAAAACGGAGGTGACAAAACCAACCCTGTAGTGACTTCTCCACTGGTGGATGGGGTTGGTGGCATACCACGATGGGGAGACAGAGCTGGCTTCCCCCAGCAGGTGTCTGAGGCTGACTGTTGGAGCAGAGCTATGCGGGGGGCACACTACCTTCTCCCCAAGAAGCCCAGTCCAGTCCTCCTCCTTGATCTAAGAGTCACTATCCTATTGCAGGCACTGAAGATTACTTCCTTCCTGGGAGCAACATTGATCCTGCCCCAACTCCCCTCCCATTCATTAGGTGCCAACACCATTCCTCCCTCCCTCCACCCCCTCAACCAGGGTCTCGTGGCCACAGGCATTAGCAGCAGCCTAGAGAACTTCACTGTCATGTGAGAACAGGGGCAGGTACCAAGGCTGTACCTGGCCCTTTCCTTCGCTGTGGTTCCAGATACCTATCCAGGCACTGAAGGAAATTGGAAGATCAAAGGGCTATGGGACCTTCTTGTTTGATGTGACAGAGAAAGTCCCAGTGCCTGGGAAATGGGGGTGCCACTGGGTTCTACTGCTTTCCTACCCTAAGGATAAGGGCAACCGAAGCAGCCCAGAGCAACCTCCAGCCCCACTCCAGGAAGCAGGAGCTTCTCAGCCACCTACCAAATTATCTAGGACATAATTCAGGATTTTCCACTGTTTAGCTCTCTGGACATTATAATATGAAAGCCTATGGCATTTTGGGACATTTTATTTTCAAACAAATTTTCAGTTCTCATTAAATGGGAATGAAAATAGAACACTGCCTCTCCTACATCACGTCGGTGAATCTCAGCTACTCACTGACTTCTCAAGGGCAGACTACACGCCCTGGGTTACAACTGCCTCAGCAGAGGCAATGCTGTCTGGCTCGGTGTTTCTCAGGGCTGGCTGCACCTGAGAGACCCTTGGGGAGACTTAGGAAAATAATGAAGACTAGATCCCACCCTGACTAGTGAAGTCAGAATCTCTAGGGCCAGACATAGGTATTTTTAAAAGCCCCACTCTGGTATGAATGGGATGCCAGGACTGGGAACTCTTGGTGTTGCGGGTAAGAGCCCAGCCTTTGGGATCAGCTAGTGAGTATATATAACAATGGGCAAGTCACTTGAGCATTCCTTGTCTCAATGCATTCATCTGTGGACCAATAAGTAGAGCAGCCCTCCCCAATTGTTTAATGTCATAGAGCATAGAGAAAAGTAAAATACTTTCAAGCATCCCAGAGTAAACAAATAAGGGCAGGTGGTTTTATCTCCAACCATCCGGGGGCAGAGGGGATCAGCACCTATGCACACTGTGTCCCTTTCAAGGCACACTGGTTGGGGGCTTTGTGGAAAGAGCAAGGGGAGGGAGAGTTACCAAGTCATCCCACCATAGATTATGAGAGGTAAAGGGGGCTCTTAGGAAAATGGTCTGTTCTAATTCCTTCATTTCACAGAGAAAACGGACCCTGTGGAGGTGGGGTGACTCACTCAAAGGGTGTGTCAGGTCAGTACCTGGGTTGCCTTTGGACAAAATCAAATACCTGTCCAGGAGGTGCTTTCTCTCCCTTTGATCAGGTGCCTCTTGTCAGGGCATCTCCCTCTACCCCCCTGGATGGCATCTGATGCATCAGCCCCACCCTCTTCCTGCAGCCCAGGAGGCTGGCCTGGAGGCAACTGGTTCAAAGTGCACGTGCCTGTGCGGATGGCCAGCAAGCAAGTTCCTTTGCTCTGTTTCTTTTCCTTCTCCATCAGGAACCCTGCAGGCAGTGACTGTGTGCGGAATTGAAGCCAGGAGTCGGGGACCAGAGGTACAATCAGGGAGCCACTCAAGACCAAGTCAACCGCTCAGCATGTTGAAGTCATTTGTCTGGCTCGCGATTGCTTTCCCCCTTTAGGTTTATTTCAGTTGCGGCTGGTTGGGGTTTGGGGGGCTGTTTGGGTCCTGACACTTGAGCTGCTTCTGCACTGCTGATTTATACCAGACCCTTGATTCTGGAAACACTGGTCGCCCTGTCTACATGCAAGTCCGAACTCCCTCCCCCACCAGCCCCTCAGCTCCGTTTCCCCGTGCTGCACGGAGATGGAAAACCAGAACGTGCAATGCAAAATGCGCTAGTGCCACGGAAAGGCCAGGAAGCCACGGGCGACAAGGGTGTGAGAGTGGAAGCCAGGTGCACGCTCCGCAGCGTGGCTGCAGACCGTCTTTAAAACAGATGTCACCCGCTCCACCACCATCCTGTGCGTCAGGGAGGCGCGGAGCTCCACAGTGAGAAACAATAGGCATTAATATCCATTGGAATGACAGCTGTTTATGACTCGCTTTGCTCGGGACACGTGTCCCCCCAGCAGAATGATTAGCGCTCCAGCAGAATCCGATATCCGTGGGTAATCAAAAGCGAATGGCAAATGGTTGGGACTAATGCGAAGCAGGGTCTGCATCAGCCTTTCTGGAAGTTCCCACCGAGAATAAATAATCAAGTGAGCTCATAGCAGTAGCCTCCCTCCTACTCAGAACACGGTGGGTTTGTTGAACGCATCCTGGGAAAACTTACCTGCCTCGCCAGGGTGTTATGAGGATTAATTAATGTGTGTGAAGGGCTTGGAATTGCACCGAAGAAATGTACCTTGTCGATGCAAATTATTCTCATTCTATAGTGCCTTTCATCCCAGAATCTCCGAGCGCTTCCCTGACAATTAATTAAGCCTCGCTGCACCCCTGTGAGGGAGGAAAGCATCCTCCTGCCCTGGCTAATACAGCCGAGTTTCAACACCTGAGTCACTGGCTAATGTTCAAGTCGCCCTCCAGGAGGCAGAGAGGCCCCATTAGCCAGCATCCCTAAGTGCTTCATAATGCATGAGTTTCGAGCCATGCAGGCAAAGCACGGTGCCTGAGACCTATGGCCATAAGGACTTGTTTAATTTCGCTTGGCCCCTAATTGCCTAGGCTGCTTGTTTTATTTTCCTTTCTCCCCTGTAACGTAATAATGCACTTGTCAGAAAAGAGCCCAATTAGCCACTGTAAGGAGTTAGTGTTCCGACTCCGCCTTCTAGTCTACGTCTGAGCTTCTGTAATTCCAGAAACAGGTTGCATCCCTCTGCCACCACGCACACCCCAAACTAAGCTGGCTTCCCTTTGGTAAACATTTTAATGGGGTTATTAGCAGGCTGGGCAGTTGGATGCCCTGTTCGCAATCTAGAAACTCCACGCTCGCCTAACATCTGAGCATCTCGAGCATGGATTGTAATTCTTTCTTCATTACAAGTGCAGTAATTCATAAGCACAAATCTCTTGTCTTGGCTCCCTTTGAAAGGAACCTGGAGATCAAGTGAGCATGTGTCGCATTCCAGTGTGCGCTGGAGACAAATCGGCCCCGCAGAGTCCTCAACAAATGCGTTTTGAAACTGAACTTCTTGGCATCGGTTCTGAGCAGGTTTTAAGACAGGAATTTCCTTAGGAGGCCAGCATTCTAGTCATCAAAACCTGGAAGGAAAATCATGATTTTCTAACTTTAATCCTATCTCAGGGCTTGAGTCACTGTGTGACCTCAAAAACATTCCCTAAGCTCACACAAAGCTTCCCATTTCTCCTGTGCTCATCTGGGAGCTGGGAGGCCCGGGTTCCTAGTTGGTCCTAGTTGGGCTGACCACCTACCAGTCATGTTGCCCGAGACAAGCCACGAACCTCCCTGAGATCCCATTTCCTCATCCATGAAGTGGGAATCATGACGGCTGCCCGAGTACTTTTCATGTTGTTGGGTAGATGGGCTAAGATCGCTTCTATGTAGGAGTGCTTGGTGAGCCATGAAAGCTACATGAGTGGAAGTGGCTTCTAATAGCAGGAGGCAAGTCATCATAAGAACCCTGCAGCTATAGGAAGACAGACTTGTTCATGTCATAAGTCATACTGAGGTGGCCACCGCTAGGAGTTATCCATGCTAAGCAGCACTGGTAAGGGAAATTAAAGAGCTCTAAGACTTTGAAATTCTTAGGCCTTATCAGACGTATTGTAGCAGTTATGGTTCTGTTGCTCTAGCTTCTTTCCCACTCCCCCAACCCGCATCCCACCTCTGTTTTCTAGTCTCCTAAGACTCCCCCTCTCCCCACCCCACCCCACAACACTGTGGTCATGACCTTCCAGGTCATGACGGGGCTTTTATGGATGGCATGTCTTCCACATCCCTTGTGAGGGTGGGCACATGACCAGGTTGACACCATCCTCTGGCCTAAGAGATGGGCATCAACTGAACCATGGCCAGTTGGAGTCTTCTCAGTGATTGATGTTCAGATGTTGGGAGAGGGAAGTCCAATTTCCATTGATGTTGCTAAAGCTGGGAGGATGTGGGTTCCCTGACACTTGAACAAAGCCTGCTTATGAATGTCACCAATCAGAGACAAACCGAGGCAAGAGAGAGATGACTGATTACTTGGGGCATGTGTGCACTATGGGACAATGACTTAATGACTTGACAATCTTGTTTGGGTATCTGGATCTCACTGTGTCTAGATCCCTGATTTCCTGAGTATATGAGCCAGTGAATCCCATTTTGCTTAGGCTAATTAGGGTTGAATATCTGTTCCTTGTCATGGTAAAAGGTTTGACTAATTCAGGCATGAACTTACCAATGAAGAACAGACAATACTAATCAGTTCACCAGTGGGAGAAGGTGAGCCACATAAGTTCAACATCCATGATTAGATGAAGCAGTTGCTCTGTGACTCTTTTCACAGTACCTATAAAGTAGATAGCAAAGATGATTTGAAATAACCCTGTTTTTTAAAAAGAATGGACTCGGCCTCCCCACAAGTCAGTTGGGCCTCATTAGAAGTTTGGAGTCCATTCTCTCTAACTGCTTCTTAAAATTTAATTCATATGGTCAACAGCAAATAGTCTCCTGATATTCATTTCTCTGTTGGGGCTTCCCCCTCTCTTCTGCTCCTACCCCATCAGAAGTCTTCATTTTCATCTCATTGCTCTGCCATCGGCATCATATTATTCTTAATAAGGTTAGATGCTATCCCATGAATAAATTGAAAGCTCTTTGGGGAAAAGTTTGGAGCCTCTGAAACTTGAGCACACTGCCTGGTATATATGGGAGTTTGCGTTTACTAAAGTGGTATTGGCTGTGACATACTGCTCACTAGATTTCAGGGCAAAGCTAAGGCACAAAAGACTGAATTTCTTATTCTCAGATGAATCTGATTGGTTAGTCCAATCAAAACATTTATGAGAGAGAGAGAGAGAGAGAGAGAGAGAGAGGGAGGGAGTTTTAACTCACTTGTAGGGTTTTTGCTGACTGGATTGGGATATGTTTATACTAGAGTTTATGGTCACGAGTTCCATCCCTGGTTCCAGATAGCCTTAGTTAAATCCTGACATGTGTGTGACTTTGGGTTAATTATTGCATCTCTGTGTCTCATTCTCCTCTGTAAAAGGGGGCAAAAAATAAACCTATCCCATTACTGTGAAAATTGCATTGATTTGCGCCAGTAGATCAGTGAGAACATTGCCTGGATCATAGCAAACAATAAGTGTAAGCTAGTGTATGAAGAGTGAGACCTGGCCCGCGGTCTCACTCACCTGGGACTCGCCAGTTCCTCTCTACTACACCAGGGGCACTTTCTAGTTTTTCTGATTGTTTTGCCTGTGAAATCAGGTGCCTGCTTCTCCACACTGGGTCACTGTCCTGCGGGGTCGGGCAGCAGGTGGCCTGTGCCGGAAAGGGGAAAGCCTTCGATGGTGTGTCAACACCAGGGCAAGGCACAGATGGAGTCCTGAGAAAGTTATGGAAGCCAATGAGGGGACTGAGGAAGCCCATCAAGCTTTAGTGAAAAGTCATTTAATTCAGTTAAGAATCTCCTGTTTGTGCCTGCCAGTGTTTTTTTCCAGCTTGTTACCCTCGCAAACAATGATTTTTCTTTATCACATCCCAGTGGTAGGTCTTCACTCTATTCTGGGGCATAAACTTTTACTTTTCCCCCGTTTCCCTCCTCACTCGCCCTCATCTGCTCTGCATTTGCGTCTCCGTGCTCGCGTGAGAAAGGCAGTGGTCCCCGCGTGTCAGGCAGATGAAACGATCCTCCTGCGAAGGCAAGCTCGTGAGCCCTCGAGGCCTCCCACAAGGTACCTCCTGACCTGCGTGCGCTCTGATCACAGAGCTTTGAAATTTGTTCAACTTGCTAACAAGTCGGAGAGTCCTTGCCGAGCAGGATGAGTCAAACGGGGAACAGGAACAGATGGACAGGAGCCAGTGGTCATGCTTCAAGCGCGTTTCCCACGTCGGCATGCATCCGAGCCTGGCGGTGTGCGCTGCCTGCGAGTCACCCACATAGTATCAAACTGATTCACTTACTACCCAATGCTGTGTGTTGCCATTACATAGTCACAAGTGCTCCCCCAAAGAGGCCACCCCAGCATGCAAAGCCACGGCAAGGCGCCAGCCAGACGCGCGCTCTGGTCCTCGCTAGAAAACTCCTTCCACTTTCCTACAGATCCTCAGTGGCCACTCTGATCTGTGACAGGGACATACCTTGGGACACCATTACCTCTTGACTTCTCTTCTGTTTACCTCGCTGGTGAGGGTGCAGGCTTGCCAGCCACATTCTAGAGCTGCTGGCGACATAGAAGTCGTCCCGCGTGTCAGCCATATGAGGATGGCTGGCCTGGTGCTTTCGGATGCTCTGCTGCCCCCATGTCCTGCCTGCTCCCTCCCTTGGAAATCACTGCTCTGAAAACAGAGCTCAGCCCAGCCAGCGCAGGCCTGGGGAGGACAGCCCCAAGGCCTCGCTGTTCAATCTCCCACAAGCTCTGGGAGCCAATCATCAGCCGTCCACTTAGCCAGCCCTAAACACCTCCGCTGCCTCTACTGGGTGAGGGAAATTGCTTTCAGGGATATATGCATCTCAAGAAAGTTGGCTACGAAATGGATTTCTATGAAGAGAATTCCATTTTCTCTTGGCTCCCATTACAAAATTGGAAAATTTGTCACACTAAGGGGAAAATCCTCTCTGGAGACTCAAATGAACATTTGGGATGAAAAAGAAATTAACGTAAAGCCATAGCAATGGCACATGTCTCGTTGGAACGCGCCCGTGCCTGCTGGGGACCACCTAATGGTTCCCTTTTCCCCTGAATCACGTCCAGCCTTTTGTAGAAGTGTCGCAGCTCGTGAACCTTACACACCCTCAGTCCTTTTCCCTCCTCGCCCGGATTTATGAGACGTTTCCCCATGACCCAAGGTTCCTTTTCCATGTCCTTCATCTCTCAAAACTTGCCACAGCTCACGCCTATTAGTCTGAATACGGCATTAGGCTGCAACATGGCATTCTATTCATCCATTCACTTATGTGTACCCCACGTTATTCCTATAAATAAGTTGATGGGGCTTACAGGGATAAAGATGATAAAATTGTAGGTTTGCATTTTAGATGTAATTCTACTTGCCTGCCCTAATTAAGTCAATTTTGACATTTTGATGTCATAAATTATAGCCTTAAAATATAAATATTAATCTATTTGAGTTGAAAGAGTTTGACAGGTCATCTCGTCCTACCTCCCACCCAACACAGCTTCTACCACATCCTGTCTGGTGACACGAGAGAGATTCCTAATATTCCCACCTGGGCCCTGTAGCAGATACTAAGAAACTGCACGAACCCCTTCCGATGCAGTGGCCCATGAGAGGCCCATGTTTATGACATGAAGCTTGGTGAGCTTCCCAGGGAGGGAAGAGAAGTTTGAGTCTCTCGGGGAAGACTGTGTCACAAGCAACCCAGGTCATTTCCTACTGCCTCCGTCTTATGATAGAACGTTTTCTCACAATAAGCAGTACCTGGGGCTTTTCTAGCTTCCCTGTCAGTTTTTCTCCTTATTAAGGTCCCCGGAAAAGCAAGAGTCTTTGCTCTCTGAACCCGAGTTCTACCGCCTCCGACGCCCACTTCCTGATGAAGACTGCTCATCTCATTGTCACCCACACTCTGATTCAGTGGAATTTCCAGGACTCGCAGAATCTCCCTTTCCCAAACTTCCCCTTTACTGGGTCCGTTCCCCGGTTATTTCTGCTTTGAAGACTTAGTAATTATGAATAATGCACTTGGTCTTCCTCTTGGCCCCGCCGGGGGTGGGGGGGGGGCGGGGGGTACCATAGCTCTCCTTTGGGGCTGGGAAAATGTGGGCAGTAACACTGACCTGGCAGTTTAGCTGGTCAGCTGGTTGCCAGAGGTGTCTCCTGATGTCCCTACCCACTCTGTGGGCGCCAGGGACACCTCTTTCTGGCAAGGACACCCCTACACACTGTACAGTGGGTTTGCATATTCCATGTCCACTAGATTATGCTGTTGTACCCCCAGGTCTCAGGGACTCGCAGCGCACACGTCTGCATCTCGCTCAGGGCACACATCAGCCTGGCTCACCTGCAGCCCGGGTCTGCTCCTGTGTCCTCTTCATGCTGGGATCCAGCTGACGGCCTGGGCTGGCACATGCCATTCTCACAGCAGAGGCAATGGCCAATGGCCAAACCCCACGACGGCTCTCTGGGTGGTTGCCAACAGGTGACTTATGTCACTTCCACTCACATTCCAATGGCCAAAGCACATTATACAGCCAAGACTGATGTCAAAGGAGTGCAGCGAATGAAGTGAAGAATTATACAATCTGTTTCACCTGGTGACATGGAAGTCTAAGAAATGCTCCCACAGAGAAGCTAACTTATTTATTCCAACTATAAAGTATCATGAAATTTTACTGTTTAGATTGGAGTGGGGGGGGGGGCATCAGCTCACTGCGATTCTTCAACACTGAGTGTCCTCCACAGAATTTCTTTTCCCCTTGTTTTATTTTTTTTTATTGATTTTTTACAGAGAGGAAGGGAGAGGGATAGAGAGTTAGAAACATCCATGAGAGAGAAACATTGATCAGCTGCCTCCTGCACACCCCCCACCGGGGATGTGCCAGCAACCAAGGTACATGCCCTTGGCCAGAATCGAACCTGGGACCATTCAGTCCGCAGGCCAATGCTCTATCCACTGAGCCAAACCGGTTAGGGCTCTTTTCCCCTTTTTATGCCACACTCTTCACTCTTTATCTCCCTCCTCAGCTCTCACACACACAGCGCCTGCGTCTTCTTTACTCTCCCGAATTCCCAGCCTCCCCTTCATTCCCAGGCTGTAGACCTCCCCAAGCCTTGGCTTGTACCTGGCACACTCTTACGGGTACGAGGCACAGATGTTCTTGCCTGGTCCTATTTCCTGGGTGAGGTAAGAGGA
Source organism: Myotis brandtii (assembly GCF_000412655.1). NCBI lineage: Eukaryota > Metazoa > Chordata > Mammalia > Chiroptera > Vespertilionidae > Myotis > Myotis brandtii. The sequence goes on along the minus strand of NW_005366455.1, from coordinate 3,325,639 downwards.
AAGCCTCAAGTCCTTATGGTAAAAGAAGAAAAGAAATACATAGAGACCAAGATGGCGGCATAGGTAAACACCGCAGACTGCTGCCGCAAACAACCACTTCAAAAATCCCTTGGCCAGAATCGAACCTGGGACCATTCAGTCCGCAGGCCAATGCTCTATCCACTGAGCCAAACCGGTTAGGGCTCTTTTCCCCTTTTTATGCCACACTCTTCACTCTTTATCTCCCTCCTCAGCTCTCACACACACAGCGCCTGCGTCTTCTTTACTGTCCCGAATTCCCAGCCTCCCCTTCATTCCCAGGCTGTAGACCTCCCCAAGCCTTGGCTTGTACCTGGCACACTCTTACGGGTACGAGGCACAGATGTTCTTGCCTGGTCCTATTTCCTGGGTGAGGTAAGAGGAAAGCCTCAAGTCCTTATGGTAAAAGAAGAAAAGAAATACATAGTGTGAGCTTGACTTTAGGAGTCAGCATGCTGTCATTCATCCTCTCTCTCTCTCTCTCTCTCTCTCTCTCTCCCCTCTCTATTTCTTTAGTTATGGCCATATTTTCAATAAATCAGATGCCTCATACTACAAGAGTTTATCTCCTGCCCATGGCTTTCCCTGAGTTTATAGATGAGTTCATCTCCTGCCAATGGCTTTCCCTGAGTTTACAGATGAGACTCGCATTCTCCCTGCCAGCAAAGCTTTTGTACTTTTTTGGGCTGAGAGGATATCTGTCCCCTTCACAACCTTTGGTTACAGGCAAATTACTTTTCTGTCAACTTATCCTTGAGAGACATACTCGATGCTCGCACTTTTAACATTTCTAAGTGTGTGTGCATGTGTGTGTTCCATTCTTTGTTTTTCTGTTCATTTGTTTTCAGCGGTGAGTGAAATCAGTCCTGCCACTCCACCAAACGGGAGCCCGCTGCGGGGAGCCACCCCCATCTGTGGGACCATGTCACCCCCACCCACCACATTGTCTCGTCTCTGCCGGAGATGCCACTGTTCCTTGATACTCTGCAGGACCCCCTCCTGCCCAGGTGCAGGTACAGATGAGCATTTTCAAAGTCCTGCGTCCACGTGTACTCCTCCCAGCATCGCACTGCCCCCATCATTGGCCTGTGACCTCACACCATTGCTTAAGCTCCCACATATTTCAGGAAAACAGCCTGACATTGTAGCTACACACACCGACACTTCTAAATCGCCTCCAAAACAACACGCAGATGACAGGACTTTACGTTTGCCAAACTGTCTTGCTATCATCACTTAAAGGGCTACAGCCTGAACTCTGTTTGCACCCTCCAGTCTGTGACTCCCAGCATCCTCCAGTGGAGAGGGACCTTGAGACCAGCCCAGATCACTCAGGTATGCAGTTGCCTTGGTTTCCATCCAGAAAGGCCATGACCTTTGACCCTCGTGGTGTTTGCATTCCACCCTTGTGCCTAATCCCACTGCTTTGGGACAAAGGGTGCTAACCTATCAATTGCCAGGCTCTTTCTTGTCAAGTGTGATGACCATTTGAAATCATGTAAAGCTAACCCACCTACTGAAAAAACACACATTGAGAGAGGGCTGCTGATAAAAATGGCCAGGGAGCTCTCGCTTCATAGACCCCTGGAATCTTGGGGGGATCCCAGTCTATTCCAACCCCCGCATTTTATAGAGGAAGAAACAGAAACCTAGCTTGTTGAGTATAACTTGCCTGCAAGGCTGGTAATGACAGAACATAGACTTCTTATCTCTCACAGCAACGCTCTTTCTGCTTCCCCATGCCCTTGGGCGAAGCACAGTAATTTTTTCAGCAACAACAAACCAACAAGAAGATATGTGAGATATTTCTATTTCTGAGACTGTTACACGACAAGTAATGGCAACTTGTCCCCATGTTGATAGGAGTGAGTTTATTTAACTCAGTTTCCATTGGAACGAGTAGAAATAGTCCTGTCTGTTTGTTCCTGGAGCTAACACACCAGCACTAGACAAGTCATCACTGGGGGAGGGGAGCATCCCCCTAGCCCTGCATGGCGTGCCTGAGCCTTTCCCTCTCTTGCTCACACACCATCTAACTCAGATGCTCTCACGGATCTGCTGAAGGAGGAGCTCTCTCTTTGTGTGGTCCCAACCCGCTCCCCGGGAGCAATTAGGTGCTTAGGAAATGCTATTGTAGGGTGACATGTTTTTACTACAATGGTGATAACTGTTTTTTTTTAAACATCAACATCTTGGTGACAGAGCTCAGTTTGGCCAGCTGATACTGATTTGTGGTATGTTGCAAGATTTCTTTTGGAATCTCTTACCAAGTTCTTTGGTAGGCGTGTGAGTAAACAGACCATGTGGAGAGAGCTGAGGAGAGCTGGGGTTTGGAGTCCGAACATTGCCCTGTGGCGAAAGTTCAGAACTCGGTGTCAGAAGTTTAGAGTTTAATTTCCTGCTCAGCCAACAACTCTTTGGTGATACATAAACTGACATCCCGGTGCCCGTAGGAGAAAGACTGTCTCCAGGACTCTGGAGCAGGGAGGTCTGCTTATTGTGCAATTAGCAGGAGGTAAAGGGTGTCCTCTGAAACATTTAGTAAGGACCCCAGGCCTGTCACTCCTTCCACTGACGGTATGTGGATCCCTCCTCTTTAAACAGCCCTTCCGCAACCACATTTTAGGAGAGTCTGAGAATTTTTTTTTATTAAATCATAAATATCGCAGCAGCATTTGTTCAAATTGACTTTTTAAAATAGTTTTCAGTGGATCTGGGGTTTCTCTGAACACGTTAGCCTTGAACAGAAAAAAAAAAATCAAAATACCAAAAAGCTATTGTAACAATATTTCTGATGGAATTGCCCTGGTGAGCATTTTAAAAATAGCAGCAGAAAAGGCCTTGATTTCCTCCCATCACAATGTTGCAAAAGAGCCTAAATACAGCTTTGCATTTGTTTAACTGAAAGCTGCCATTTTGGTGACGGTTGGGTGTCATGTCTCAAAATGATGAGCGCGTTAACTTCAGCTCCCAGAAAAAAATTATGAGTCTTAGCATATTTTCACCAGCGTGTCATTGTCAAAATGATTCTATGAGATATCCGGCAAGAAGAAAATCCACAAAGACTGGAATTACTTAGAGAAATTCATGGATGTGTATGCATTTGATATGACTTATATTTGGCAAAAAAAAAAAATTTTTTTTTAAAGAAAGAAAAATGAATATATTGAATTTCTCTGATTGAGCAAATCATTAGTAAAGGCAGTGATAATAACAACAATAACAATATAAATAGACCATAAAATGACGCAAAAGCCTTTCACGATTTTTACACATTTTACTACATTACTAAGCAGTAGTTTCAGAACTAATTCTAAGCAAATATGCTTTGGTTAGTTCCAGATCAACTTGAACTTACTGGGATGATCAACTCTGAGATCCTTATTTGCTTTAAAAATATGGACTTCCTTAAAACAGAGCCCCCTTTTGGATTATTTATAATAGACTTTGATTCACAAACCTGTGATTTCCTATGTTAGAGCTCAAGAGCACATTTTTGCATGAACCAAGGTGCCCCATAACAAAAACGCACCTGTGGCCATTGTGTTGGCCCCACTGGGTCAGCAGTTGCAATGTGACTGGGATGCCGGGGAGCTGATATTTCTTCTTGGTTCCTATATGTGGTCTGCTCTGCTTTGGGGAAGGTAGGAGGGAATGGATACAGAAGGTTGGGCATAGCAATCCTAACTCTGAGTCTATTTGCCTGGCCATGGGTTTTCTGGCAATTAAGGAAATGGACTTGAAAATTAATTCATGGGCATGTGCGTGAGGCCCTGAGCAGGGTCCGTTGACTCTTGCCTTTCTTAAGGATGATGTTTCATTGATTCCTCAATGATATGGCCTCAGTCTGGTACCCCCATCCCAATGGAAGTCAACAAGCGTTCCAGGCACGGAAGGATGGAGGACTTGGGTCATCTATTTCTAATCAAATGCATAATTTAAAAGAATGATTCTGAGACTGAGAAGCCTACTTCTAAGCCATAACTAAGGAAAAAAATCTTTGTTAAAGTCAGATTACTGCTGCTTTGAAAAAGGTGACTTAACAAATGAAAACTCACAAGGCCAGTTTTAAAAAGACAGAATTATCTGGATCCCCAAGGACAAGAAATAGAAAAATTTTCCCACTAATTCTTCCTTTTCTGAAACATTCTAAAGGTTTATTGAATTACTGTTATAAGCGTGAAGAAGGCTGTTTGCCCTACTTGGGAGAAGAACATGTTAAGCTCTTTCATTCTCTATCTTTTTATAAATTCTGAGAAAATTTTAAGAATTCTAAGCAAAGTCAGTTCCTAGCATCACAAGGGCAATATAATTTTAAATTTGGTGTGTAAGGTTAGCGTTTGGGAAAATATAATACACTAGAAGCCTGTTGCAGGAATATTCCTGCACAAATAGGGCTTCCTCAGGCCAATCTCGCCACCAAGCCCTGCCGCAAGCAGGGCCGCACACGGGGGTCCCGGCTGGGGGCGGGGCTTATGCGGCACACGGGGGCCCGGATGGCGGCTCGCCCGCCCTGCCTGCAGTATGCAAATTAGCCGCCATCTTTGTTGATGGTTAATTTGCATATCATGCTGATTAGCCTATGGGAGGCGTAGCGAAGGTACGGTCAATTACCATGTTTGTCTATTATTACATAGGATCATTTTGATACTTTGGTAAGTTATTTGGCAATTTATTTAGGTGGCTCAATTTATTTTAAGACTTAATGCATAAATATCATGTCTCCATTAATTAAAAAAAAACATTTATCAAACACTAATAATATGCCAGAAGCTGGGTTAAACAGTAGGATTTTCTGATAAGCAATGCTACTATTTATTCAATAATAAGTAAAATCAAGCAAGAACCATGCTCTATTGGGCCCCAGCTATAGAAGTTTAATAGAATCATAGAATCTGAGAGCCTACAAATATTGAAGATCATCTGATCCACTGCAACCCACAGAACTATATTCTATATATGATCCAGAATATTTCTGTGTGTGTATGTGTATATAAAATACATATACATAAATGAAAACAAATTTCATAAAGTAATATACATTCATTTTATTCTGATCTACTGCATTTTTTAAAAATATAGATCACAGACTTCTAAGTTGATTTAATAACCTACTAATGGATCTCCAATTGGTGGTTGAAAAACACCAATGCAGCACAAACCCTTATCTTAAAGATGAGAGATTGCGCCTGAGCTAGTTTACTTACTCAGCAGAGCCTTAGTTAATGGGAGGGCTAACCCAGATTCCCTATCTCCTGGTTTACTGATCTCTATCACATTATCTTATTTTGTTTTCTTGTTAAGAACTCAGGATCACCATCTGAAATGATCCTGCTCATTGTTGACTCGGGTGTTATCTATCTCCCCCACTAGGAAGGAAGTAGATCTTGAGAACAGCCGTTTTTACTGATGTAGGCACTCTTATTCCACCCATGCAGAGCTTGGCATCTACCAGGTGCTCAACAAATATTTTTGAAATCAATGAGGGCTCTAAGTGGGCCCTGCTTTATAACCAGTGTAGATTCACCTGAATCGTTTGGTAAGGCCACCATTTTGGAATAACAATGTGCCTTTTAGGAGTGAGGAAATAGAATAAAAAAGAGATGAAAAGATTTGACACAAGGCACACAGCGTCCATGAAAAAGCTAGAACCAGAACCTTGGTCTCCTGACCCTGGTTGAGGGCCCGGAGTTCCCTCTGACATGTCTGTCATCTTACATCGTTCACCTAATGATTAATGTTATTAGACTGACTTAGCCCAGAACACTCTTCACCCCTACAGAGAAACGACTTGTCTATTTTCTAAAGGCTGGAGGACCCCAGTGTTCAGGCAGCCACAGTCCATGTGACGCAGTCAGTCTGCTATGGCAACAGGGAGGGACACTTCCAGATGTGTTGAAAGGGCAAAAATTACACTCACTTCTTCTAAATGATGATCAAGTCAAATGGGAGTTGTTTTCTCATCCGAGATCCTAGACAAATTCTAACAAACATGCTTTGTCATTTAACTCTAGGGGACTTGTTTACAAGGAAGCAAATTGCTTCTGGTCAGAGAGGTTTTTGTGTGGCCAAGTTTCCAGTATGACTTTTAAAACTTCTTAGAAACTAAATTCCAGGACTCTGAGTCAAAGAAAAAGAGAATGAGAGAGAGAGGGAGAGAGGACTGAAGAGAACCTTTGACTTTGAGCTACAGGGAAAAGCCCAAATTCTGCAAAAATGACCATTGTTTGAAAGAGCTCTTGTTGCAACTTACCCCAATTCCTCAAAACTCCAGGGCCCCCTGGAGAAAGCCCAGCTGCATCTGATACAGGGTTTAGGGGTCCCTACAGCCAGTACACCTCAACCTTTGTTTAATAACCCTACCCATCCTGGGTCTTCAGTAAATCACATGAGTCTAACCTCGATGGGTGACTGAGAACAAGCGCCTTTGAGCCTGAAGTGAAACTTTCCACTGGGTTTTGATGAATGACCTTGGGTACCGAGTTTGGGGCAGCCTGGGCATACTCCATCTTCTGAAACAGATTTAGCAACTAATACATACAGGTGCCCAGGCACTCCATGTTTCATCTAGTTACCTGAGCCCGTGGTCGGCAAACTGCAGCTCACGAGCCACATGTGGCTCTTTGGCCCCTTGAGTGTGGCTCTTCCTAAGCCTTAGGAGTACCCTAATTAAGTTAATAACAATGTACCTACGTATATAGTTTAAGTTTAAAAAATTTGGCTCTCAAAAGAAATTTCAATCGTTGTACTGTTGATATTTGGCTCTATTGACTAATGAGTTTGCCGACCACTGCCTTAGACCATGGTCTCCTCAAGTTTTTGCTATCTTTTTTAAAGTTGGGGAGGGGACGTTTGGAAGAGAAAGAGAAAAGATAACCGAACTACCAGTGATCATATTGATCGTGCCCTAGAAGCCGTTTTCCTTGTCCTATTATCCAAGCGTAAATGTTGCCCCCACGTTCCATTCACAATGCCAAACGTCAGGGTACAGAACTCCCATGAGGGCTTGTTTCTGCCTAATGTACCCAGGGGGGTGGGAAGCCTAGAAAACATGAAAGCAGTAGCTCGGAGCTTTAATGAAGTTAACCCGCTGAAACCGGGGGAGGTTCGCCTGCACTGCACCTGAAAGCACTTTGATTATGGCATCAGCTTCTAAAGAAGCCCGTTCCCTCCTTTCTGAGCTCTGCTGCATTGAGAAATAGAATTGCACCTTTATATTCAGGCTAATTTCGCCGCCTTGCTGAGGGCTGAAAGCATTCGTAAGCATGCTGAGGATGTAAGGGAGGGGGGCTGCTCCTCTCCATCCCCACCCCTCACACCAAGTCCAAATGGACCTTGGACACTCTGAACCTTTCCGTTTGGGCCAGGTCCTCAGAACGTCACGTCCAGCACGATACACGCCTTCCAGTCCAGAAAAAAGATAACCTCTCACTCTCAGCCAACACTGAGCCCATTGGGGTTCTACAGGTTTGCCTAAGACAAAACAAAAAGCAAAACCATCTCTGGCCTTCCTTCTGTAAATCCCCTCCTTTCTTAACAGACGCACGTCCTTTCGCTTTTTGATATCATTATTTCATTCTCTGTTTCCTCTTATTTTGTACTGCTTTGCATTTGTTTACTTCTGCTTTCTCTTTCATTTTTCCCTTTTTTTCCTGATCTTTGTCCCAGCATTCTTTTGATTTCGTGTCGCTTTTCACCCTCTTGGATTTTAGTTCTGCATTTTCTCCTGCTGTTTCCTTTTCTGGTCCCAGCTGCCCCCTAATGGTTTTCAAGATCATTACTGCTTCGGGCGCCGAGGGGAGAGAAGGAGGGAGGGAGGGAAAGAGCTGGAAAAAGGGAACTGGGGAAAACATAAAATGTATGTTTGCTTTTAACTTGAACATAGATCGTCTCGATATCTCTGGGAGGGCACCCCAATCCTGCATCAATGGAGAAGTGACCTGGAGAGGTGAACTGGGAAACGGGGACAGGGTGGGAGGGAAGCTTAAGTCTTCACTGAATACCTTTTATGTGTTTTTGAATTTTTTTAAACAATGTCCATATACCACTTATTCTCCCTCTTTTTTAATTTTAAAAAGGAATAGAATCCACGTCTGGAGTTGCAGAAGGAAACTGCCTCCACACATGGTTTCGTGATCCCCTCGGGAAGCAAGCATCCTCCTGAGCCCCTCCCGGGCAGGGCTCTTGTCCAGATCCTGCCGGTTGATTGGCAGCTCAGTAAACTGCGGAGGAGTGCATATGAAGGGGGAGTGTGGGAACTAATGACTACAGTGGGTGTGAATTAACCCACCCTGGAGTCTCCTCAATAGCAAAAGGTCAGCTCCCTGACTCTCGCCTTTCCATCACGACTTTCATGCTCAAATTAGCATCTATTGCCATCATAATGTAACAATCACTTGACATGTCGATGTCTAATTAAGGTACCATAAGTCACAAGTTACAAATTTGAAAATAGCAATAGCCAAAAAAAAAAAAAAGTCCCTTATTCCCTTATAAATCTGTGGGGCTTGCTGGGTATGTACGCATGCGAACGAAAGAAAAGCAATGGGCACTCGTGGATGGAAGATTCAAGTTTCCAAGAACACTGGTCTATGAGAGAAAAGTGGTTTAGTGAGAGAACGGGAATGTTCCGTTCAAAATAAGATATCGCTGAATAGTAAATAATTCCAGACCGTCATTCTAAAATTTCCAATCACATCTCCTATAAATGCTGTGAGATTACAAATAAGTTGTTGGCCTTTGTGTGTGATTGTGAAGTGGAATACGGAGATTACAAATAAGTTGTTGGCCTTTGTGTGTGATTGATTGTGAAGTGGAATACATAAAAAATTTTGAGGGACTGGGAAAATTTGTCTGAAAATATCTCCTCTGAAAGCTCCGCCAAGATGCCTGCCATACGTTTTGAGAAAAGACACGGAATATAAATACTATGATAATGGACCATCCCATCCAGCCCCACCAATGCATTAACATGCATGATCATTAATTTCAATTACTTAGGGTAGCTATGAAATTAGGACTACATCCAGTTTCAAATTTATGAATGAGGATGGAGTCAGAAAAGAGCCCAGCCAAAACACAAACCTGAAAAGGATCAGTAGTCATTCAAACCAGCCTCTTCCTTCTACGGGTGAGAAAGCTGGTCCCAAATTGGTTAATAGACTTTTCAAGGACACCCAAGGGCAGTGGAGACCTAAGGTCCGTCTGCCCTGACCTCAGGTTTCGGCCACCCCAATCTGCTTCTCTCTGGTGAGGACTGAGGCTGAGGTCAAGAGCCTGGGAGCACTGTGGAGTCCCTGATTCCTGGTGAGCGCTCCGTAAAGTCATCCAAGAGCACACAGAAGGGGCACAGGATGGTGGACAATGGTATGAACCAGCCCTTCTCTTCCGCACCAAATAGACACCAAACCTTTTCAAATGATGCTTCTGCTGATATTGGCGCTCATTCTTTGGTGAACAGATGAGGTAGCCTCGGATGCTCATAAGGGTCTGAATTTCTCTGGGCTTCAATGGGGAATGTCATGCTCTGGTCTAGTGAGTATCGAAAGCTGAGTTGTCCAATATGGTAGCTGTTAAACACATGTGGAATTTGTATATTTTCGAGAGGCTAGGAAATTGTATTTAATAAAACGATAGTCAGTGACTCAGTCAGACCAGGCACATCTCAAATGCCCAGTAGCCATTTAAGAATGCAGATTTCTCCAACAGGGCAGGGAGCTGTACTGGAGAACGCTGCTCTCAGGGGAGGCATTTGACTAGGTCCTTCATGAAGCACCAATACCTCAAGTGTAGCAGAGGGAGATGAGCTTCATGCTTAAGACAAGCAGAGTAGAGAGAGCAACATGACTTGACTTTCCTTTGCAAGGATTCCAGGAATGTTTGAATGAATTTTGTACATTTCACACCTTTCCCCCCCCTTGTACTGGAGAACGCTGCTCTCAGGGGAGGCATTTGACTAGGTCCTTCATGAAGCACCAATACCTCAAGTGTAGCAGAGGGAGATGAGCTTCATGCTTAAGACAAGCAGAGTAGAGAGAGCAACATGACTTGACTTTCCTTTGCAAGGATTCCAGGAATGTTTGAATGAATTTTGTACATTTCACACCTTTCCCTCCCTTATTTTCATTCATAAGGTTCCCTCCTACCTGATCCAGTGTCTGTGTCTGAGAAAGAGATGAGACACACACACAGTTTAGAGTACAGGAGATTTCAATACTTTATGGAAATTTGTAAGAATCCTGGGAACCCACCAAAGGTAATATCAGAAAGAAACTACCAGGCAGTGTTCAAATGTGTTGAAAAGAAAGAAAAATGTTCATTGTTTAAAGGATGAGGGAGGAAACCCTTATTGACCAGAGACCTGGACTTTAGCTTCAAACAAAAGAATACAAAATGAGGAGCTTTTACATTTTAACTGAAGTTTTTGCCTCCGAGACAGATGCAGCTAAATATTAACTAAAGCCGTGTAGTAAATTACAGATTAAGATGCAATTAGGCCTCAGACCTCCCCCTTTCAGGGTGAGAGCTTGTCGATGAGATAAGGGGAAGCACCCTGTGACAGGTGCCATCTATTGTGGAAGCACGAAGCTTCTGGAGCTTTCAAATCCTGTGTTCCCAGGAGGCAAGACCCAAATGTCTTACTCGCTCACGCACCTCCTGCACAGTCATGCTTCCATGAGCATCTAATAAGTACATTGTGATGAACGCAGATGGAGAGCCGTACCTGAAACAAACCTCTAGTAACAACCAGTGGTTGAGTGGGTTGGTGGTGAAAGGGCTGGATCCAGCTCCACAGACCCCGTCAGCGGGCACCTTGAACTTGTTCCTGCAACCCTCCCACCCTGGAGCCAAGCTTTTCCTATATTCAAATTGGTTCTTTGCTGTTGCTGCAAAATGAAGGTCATGAGGTAGAGCTGGTAACCTCCCCCCCGCCCCCCCCCTCTTGCCGGCATTTTAAGGGCCATGTTTTTGGTGGCTTTTCTCAGAATCTTGACATATGTGCCCCCCATTTGAAAAGTGCCTGGAGAGGAAATGTGGAAAAAAAAACAGGGATCCAGGTGTCCTTCAACGAAAGTGCCAATATCGAAGGCTGTGTGTAAATAAAATACCCCCCAGGACAGAGGCTGCCCATTGCTTGGCCTATTAAGCATCGCCTAAAATGTGCGTTAAGATTCAGATCTGTAGACCACCCCAGATCCAAGAAACCCAACCTGCATTGTTAACACTCACCCTAGGTCAGCGATTCTCAACCTGTTTCATCTCATGGCACATGTAAACTAATTGGGAAAATTCTGTGGCACACAAAACAATATATTTTTTTTGCCAGTCTGCCAAAAAAAAAATAGGTATAATTTGGATTCATTCACACCGTACCGCTACTGTTGTGTTAGCTGCTGTTATTTATTTTCTTTTTTTTTTTTTTGACAATTTAAGGGGAAAGAGGTCAGTGCCCCTGACTAGACAGTCAGGTATTGCATGTTTTAAACGTTCGTGCCGCACCCTGGTTGAACATCGCTGCCCTTGGTGATTCGGATGAGCTCTCTTGGTTTGGGACTGCCCCGCTGGGAACGCCTGGGTTTCCACTGGGTGCGGCCAGGTTACAGCTTCCCTGAGCATCATTCACAAATCTTTTATGTTTCCCATATCCCTTCCTGTCAAAGGAATGGAATGTGGGGTGAGATTATCTATTATTATTTCACAATTAGGGATAATGCTGTAAAACGTCGGAGGTGAGTCAGGGATGCTTCCAGAAATCTCAGCCTCTAGTCGGTTCGGTATTTCTGTTCACAAGCCCATTGTTTCTGTTGACTCAACCAGCCTTTTAGGAGGCAGGCATCTCCATGGGTCAGGGACGTAAATTCACAAAATAATGAAAAGGAAAAGGACGGTGCCTGGATCCTCACCCCTGCACCTCTGGTGGTGACCAAACCAATTGCAGCCAAACCCCTGAGATTCCAGTCTAGACAAAAGCTGGGGCTTGGCAGGTCTGAGCCAGCCCCAGTCTGGAGAATTCCCCTAAAGGTTCATTTTCCATTGGGCACATGTGGGATTTGTGTTTAGTTCCCAAGAGTCCTTGGAAGTCCTAGATTAAAGCAATTTTCCGTCCTCCCTGGGCCCGTGGAGTCTTGTTCAGAGAGGGCTGGAGGGGAACTGGTCTCACTCTGCCTCTCGCCTGGTCTGATAAAGGGCTTTGAGCTTCTAGAAATAAAAGCACCAACAGAAGTGCTACCACAGGTAGTTATGACCATTATTTATTGAGTGCTGCCCCCTAGAGGATTAAAGAAATGGAGTCCTGAGGGCTCTGAACCAGACTCACCAGTCTCACCAGACTCACCAGACCTCTACCCCACTTCAGGATATCAGGCCTTCCCCTCAACCCCAGGCCCCAAGCTCAGAAGTCAGAGTTCATTCTCATGGTTTCCCAATGGGCCTCAGCTTATTACTTTTTTCTCTCTGTCCTCTTTCCCCCGGGCCCTGCCCCTAAACTCTGGCTACAAGGTTCTCAGAAACAGGATTCTTCCAGGCTGGACACTTGCGAGAATGGTCTGGCCAGCCTGGTAAGTGGTCAGGGGAGGTGATACTAAATGACCCTCTAGGCACTGTCACTGTAGATAGTGCTATTTGTCCCTAGGTTAGCATCTTGGCCATAGTAGAAGCGGGGATCTCTGCTTAAGATTCAAACTCCACACTGCCTCTTTACTCCATTGAATATCGGGGAGTGGCCGTCTTTCTTTATAACTGACATTTAAACAGGGGAAAAAGTAAACCTGGAGTTTTTAATATTGTGGATGTGCTCTCCAGCCAAGGAAGGAAGGAGGGAAAGAAAGGAAGAAGGGGGGGGGGTGGCAATGAAAGGTAGTCCCCCCTGGAGGTATGCTTGCTGGGAGAAATCACCAGGCCTCTGCTAAATGCCCTTTCAGACCAGGCATCTAAGATCCACAGTGTGATAGGCAGCCTGTGGATTTACACAGCACCTTAAAACCCCTCCACGGCTTGGCTCCACTATTTGCAAATCACTTCTGATTCAATTTTGTTTTGGTTATCTCAGTGTAAATAACAGTTAAGTGGGAGTCACAGATTTTTCAAACACTAAAAGTGATAAACAAAGCTAATGGCAAATCCAGATAAGGAGGAAAACCACCCAGAAGAATCCACAAGTACAAGCAAAGAAATAAATGGGATAGTCAGATGTGTGTGTTTCTTGTCACCAAAACTTTATTTTTCTTCATCTGCAGAGTGGCAGAAAAGTATATGCGGGGTGTTATTTAGACTGTTCCTGTTGGAGTCTTTATGATAATGGAGTAATAGGTGCCCTGTGAAACAAGACCGTTTAGAATCCACAAAGCCATCCTCAGAAACAAAGATACAAGTGTTTCCCCAACTGTTAGCTTGCAGCTCCCTCTAAACAGTTTTCATACCTCCATTTAAAAATAGCTGGCATCATGCTTTTTTTTTTTACCCCAAATTGTGGCCACATTTCCAAGGGGAGAAATGTGTATGTATATAAGTAGAAACCTTCATGTACCTGTACATGTTCGCGGGGGGGGGGGGGGGGGGGGGGGGGGGGGCGGAATCCAGTTCAATGGCCTGAACAAATTCTTTGAAGTCTTTCCTCTTCTGGTAGTTTCAAGTTAGGGGCGTAGAGAAAAGTGAATCATCACCCAGAGTGAAGAGGAGTGTGTTTGGGACATAACAAAGGATCTGAGTAGTAAACACTTGGTGTTTGGGATTTTTTTCAGCCAGGCCTGTGCGTGTGTGTCGCCGCCACGCACGGCTGCCTGTTCAAAGGCATGGCTGGGCTGCCGCCTCGCTCCCTACTCTAAACACCGTGCGCCACCAACGCCATTGCGCGTGGCATTGTGTTGGGTTCTACGTGTGTGGCATCGCGGTCAGGGAATTGGGGGAACCAGGATTTCCCCCGTTTCCCGCGGAGTCTCCCTCGGGCGGCGTCGACACGGCCAAGGACAGCACGCCCTGGAGGTGCCCGGGGGCGCTCCTTCTCCGGGGCATTGCGCACGGGCGGCTCGGCGCAGCCTGA
>NW_005366455.1:3308433-3311234 GCF_000412655.1 Myotis brandtii | reverse complement strand
GGGGAACCCGGCGAGGGCGAGAGCCGGGCGGCCGCCTCCCACCCGGGCTGTCCGGCGGTGGGTGCCTCCGCCCTCTCGTGGGTCCCGGGTGCCGGGGGATGTGTGTCAGTTTACGCCTCTGAGATCACACAGCTGCCTGGGGCCGTGTGATGCCTAAGGCAAGTCTTGGCTTTTATTTTTATTATAATTTTTTTTTTACGCTTGGCTTTCGGGAAATATTCGTGATGTTGTAGGATAAAGGAAATGATACTTTGAGGAACTGGAGAGGACATAGATCCGTTTTGTGTTTAAGAGAAGAGAACCGTCCCCTCTTCCCGGCTAGCTCCCTCTTGGCTGATTTCAAGAGCGACCGACCCTCCTCCCCGTGAGGTGGGGATCCAGCAAGGATAAAGGTGAAGACGGGCCGCCGGGGCCCAGGAGGGAAACGCTGACCATTAGACTCCTCTGCAGAAGACACTGTGAGGAAGACCACAAGAGCGAGAAAAACACAAAGACTTACAATTATACAAGAAACCCACACATCCAGCCCTGGAGAGAGCCTCTTTCTCCAAAATGGATATGTTTCCTCTCACCTGGGTTTTCTTAGCTCTCTACTTTTCAGGACGCGGAGTGAGAGGCCAACCAGGTAAGCCCCTGAAAGTTTTTTTTTCTATTCATCTCAACATACTTTCCCTTTAAAAGTAACTGCTAAGGCGGGGAGGGGGGCACAAGGAATGGCATAGAAGGAGGCATCCTTAATACTGAATAATTTAAAGAGCCATCCCAGTCGGCCCTCCCTACCTTACACCACCATCACCACCACCACCACCACCACCAATGCTAAAACCCAACTTCATTCTCCTGCGAGGAGTGTGTGTGTGTGTGTGTGTGTGTGTGTTGAAACATAGACAGAATTTGGCGGTGTTCAGATGTCACATATGGACTGAATCAAAGGTTTAAAAATACTACAAAGCCTTTCTGCATTACAGTTTTTGGGATTTTTTTTCCCTTTCTTGAAGCAGAGCACATCTCCCTGGAGTTTCTTCAACCTAGCCAGCGGAATATAAATCATGTGCATTCCCTCCACGGAGCTGCGTTGAGCAATGTTAACTGAAGGGCTTGGGAAAGGCAAGAATCTAGTTGTTTCCCAGTGCTGTGGGTTCTTTGCAGAATGTGCGGATCCGCCTCAAAATCGCAGGGCTCGGCCGATGGGGCTTTCCGCGGAGCCAGGGGCTTGGGGCTGGGTGCTGCTGGCCAAGCCAGGTGGTCCATCCACCCTCCTCTCCTTCCTGCATCCACGTGTTTTCTGGGAAAGTAAATCGTGTTCTTTTAAAAATATCATTAGATAAAAACAAACTGCGTGGCCCTCCAAGGTCTCTCTTGTGAAGTGGTTAGAAACTTTTGAGTGGAATTTGTTCTCAAAACCACTGCCAAAAGGGTGTGTAGACTGAGTGCAGAGATAAGTACCCGAAGGCCCCGAAGGTCTGGGGCCAGTGTGTGTGTGGAGGGGGGTTTGGTAAGGGGTCAAGGGGTACACTCCCTGAACAGGGATCTCTGGAGTCAGGGAATATGGTGGGGCTTGTTCTTCCTCCTTCACACCACTCTCCAGGGTGAGCCTCTCTCCCCTCTGAGAACAGTGTCTGGGATCTGACTGAACTCTTGGAAGCTGCTACAGGTGTTGAGAATGAGGAAACCATCTATGGGGAAAGAGGAAAAAGAGAAAGGAGGAAAAGCCTTCCTGGCGTGCCCTCGCCCAGCGGCACTTCCCAGGCTCTGGCTGCAGTACCGGGCTCACCCCGGGCAGGCTCCTGGGCACCTCCGCCCATCACCAGGGCTGGTGGGGCCAGCGTGGGGCCTGCTTGGACGGATGGGGAAGTTGGTTATCGCCTCCGAACACATGCATACGCCCCCCTTTAAGCTCGGGTGTTTATTTGAGGGGGAAGAAGATTCGGCATTGCCCTTCCTATCCAAACCCTCCTGTTTGCTGCGCCTGCTCTGCCATGACTGACCACAGGGCAGCTGCAAACCCTATCAAAGCGATGAGTGCAGGTCCCACTTGGGGAGGTCTCCTGTGCCTTCCCATTCCTTCTTGCCTTGCTTCCAAATTCCCAGTTTGATGTGAAATGAAATTACCTCCCGCAGACCTGAAGGCTGCATAAATTATGTATGTTTGTGTGATTCGCTGTGTGTGTGTGTGTGCACGCTCCCGCGCGCGGTGAGGATGCCCACGGTATATTATGTATTCAGGCACGGTCACTGGTAGACCCCGGTGTGCGAGTGCGCGGACACTGGTGCGCACCCCGGACACACTCACACGCGCGCGCGCGCACACACACAACTTCAGATTCTGTGTGCTGTGCAGAGCGGGGGGAGGGGGGGTTGTGAAGACTCAGGGGCCATCTTCTACCCCAGATGTTCGCACATATGCCCCCTCTCCCCCCGCCCGGCGCCGTGTGGATGGAGTGTGTACGTGTGTGCGACAGAGGACGATCCCCGGCCCCTCGCCGCCCTGCGTCATTTCTAGAGAAGCCCAGAGGCGCAGGGCGCGGGCAGGTCACCCTCTCGGTGGGACGAGGAGCTGCTCAGGATTTCCGTCCGAGCAGCCCACCGGCACCCCGGGAGCTGGCGGCGGTGGCAAAGGGCGAGGCCCAGCTAGACCTCTGACTCACCCGGTGCGCGCCGGCCTGGAGGGGACGGGTACAGCCGGCGGCGGCGGGAACCCATTCCGAGGAGTCGGGGGGAAAAGGAGGGCGGAAGGTGAAAGCGGGAGGGCGATTGAGCAAATAACCCCTCGGCGGCGTGCAGCCTCAGGGCCCCCACCC
>NW_005366455.1:3306209-3307717 GCF_000412655.1 Myotis brandtii | reverse complement strand
GGACGCCGTGGCCCCCAGCGCACCCCCACCCCCAGCGCCATCTCTCACGACGCATCGATTTGTTTGGGCTACGCAGCAGAAACAGAGCCCAGCGATCCATAAACATTCTATTAGGCAAAAATATCCCCAGTGAAAGCAAAACCGAGGCTCAAGCCTGGGCAAAGTTGGCGGACTCCAACTCCCCCAGCCTTGCCCCTCCTCCTCCCGACTGCGGACAGCGCCGGGAGAAGCTCGCGGCTTTTCCTCCACCCTGTCCAGTGCCAGAAAGTCTCGGCTGCCGCTCCCTGCTCGGGAGAAACCTCTGCAGGGCTGGCGAGCCTCCCTCCCCACCGCCGCCGCGCTCTTTGCTTTTCCACGTGAGAAAAGGAAATAGTCACGGCCGATGCTTCATTTCCACTGATTGATTTCTTTTTAATATCAACACAAGTTAATGGAGGCGCGGCGAGCTGTGATTCAGCGGCTGCCCCCACCCTGCGCCTGGGGCTGACTGCACCGCAGCTTTCCCCACCAGGTCTAGGGCTGGGGCGCGGGGCTGCTTGGAGAGGTGGGGGGGGGGGCGCACAAGCCCGCAGAGCTAACGTCCTAGGGCTGGCGAGGGATGGTGGCGGAAAGAACCTGGTGACCCCTGGGAATCAGAGGGGTGCTGCGGGGGTGGGGATCAGCTTTCCAGGGCCAAGCTCAGGGAATCCGGCTCCTCCGTGTCGCAGCTTCTGCGGCTCCGGCTGATCTGTCTGGAAGGAGAGGGAATGCGCGCTCTGGTTTCTTGGCGTGTGCTCACTGCTTGCCTCCCTCCACCGCCCTCCCTCCCTTCCTTCCTTTCGGTTTCAGACAGAGAGGAGAGCCCCCTGGCGCTAGCCATTCGCTGTCAGCGCCTTGCCACGAAACTCCCCTTTGCTAGAGTTAATCGTGGTCCGCAGGGGACTAGGTTACGCTCAGGAAATCATTCAGGCCCTGACAATGGGTTTTTTCAGATGGTGGCAACTCCCAGCCTCAGGGTCCACAGCGCTTTGGGCCAAAAGAACCCACACCCTCTCATCTACTCCAAACACCCCGCCTTCGCCCGGAGAGCTTTGATCGCGCTGGGGTTTTACTGCCACGGACAGGGGCAGACTCGGGCAATTCAACCTTCTGTCTGAAATGATCAGATAAGAGGTGTAAATTGGCGGTGGGAGACAGGCCTGAGGTCAAACTAATCCTGAAAGAGACGCACTGAGGGGCTAGGCTCTGGTAAGGGTCTGAGGAGGATTTCTCTTTTAGCCTGTCTCTCTCCAAATACGGGATAATTATGAGCAAGCATAATCATGTGCAACAAAACGATAAACTAGATTCTACACAGACAGCCTGCTCCAGGCTCCGGGGACTGGTCTCATGCCCGCATTCCATGGGTGCCCAGTAAACTTTACCCCATAAACTGCCGCTGGAGGTAGTGAAACTGCGGCCTCTTGCCAACAGAGCACACAGTGCAAAGCAGTGGGAAGAGCACTGGGGGCGGGCGGGGCGGGGGGGGG
>NW_005366455.1:3292098-3306170 GCF_000412655.1 Myotis brandtii | reverse complement strand
CCCTTCTTGTCCAAGAGGTGCCGGCAGAATTGTGACTGCCCAGGCAGCACCGCAGGTTTGGACTTTCTGGGGAGTCCCTCTATTAGGCCACAGAGCTCCCTGCTGACAACATGGAAGGTTGGAAGGCTGCAGGGACCGGAATCCCAGGCTATGGAACAGGACTCCTGCTGTCTACCCAGTGGCTTCAGCCCCTGCTATTGAATGTAAAGTCCACACTGGGGCAATGAAAAGCCAGTTTCTACCTGCATTGAGTTGAGAGGCATGAATGCAAATAACAGGGAAGGGCCTGGGGTGGAGGTGGGGTCATGGAAAGAGGCACCTTGGACAAGATGATTTCTGAGTAACCTGCCTGGTGTTTTCACGCAGCTGCTTATGGAAGCAACCAAGGCAATGAGCTGACTTTGGGTAACCCAAGTGTGGGACAATTCTGGGTTGACAGAATTCAGAGCTAGATTCATTGGTAAAGAGTTTTCAGAACGTATTCTGTGAAAGTCCAGTTTGGGAAGACATTAGGAAATAGAGATGTGACTTTCCTTTTCTAAAAGGAGGGAGCAGAAGCGTAATACCATCTTGACTTCTTACACTGACAGGAGAGGATGCGAAAGGTGACGTCTGGGAAGTCGTTTGTAATATCATTAACATACTTGATGTATCAGGTCATCTGACCATCATTTGCCATTGGACCGCCTTGAAGGCACCCTCCTGGAGTAGCAGACATGTGTTTGATCCCCAAAGCTAGTATTTGTTCTGTTCCTTCCAGGGAAGGAACTCACTTTAAAATATATATATATTTTTTTTAACCCATTCCTGGATGCTACTGTGGCAGCTTGGCCTGGAGAGCCTACAGCATTTTTCACAGCCTTATCTGCCTCGATGAGAAGTGATTGAGGGGCCTAATGGTTTCCTCACCGAACAGGATTCAGTGGGGTTGGATTCCTGGATACTGTGGCCTTGTAGTGTGGCTGGCCCTCCAGGAGAAGGCATCTTCTAAAGGTTTAGGAAGCTGTCAAGTTTAGATAAGGCTGAGCTCTGATCCTATGGGACCTTGGTTGTATTAATAAGGAGAAATTAATTTTTAACCACTGGGAAGGTTGCCAAATTATGTGACCTTTGGCAGACCAGCTGTGCTATAAAAATAAATCCCCCATTTCTGAAAACGCTGCTCCTATCCAGTAGAACAATAACAACGTGGCATTTAGCACAGATGAGCAGCAGGGTTGAGAAGAAAGGGGAAGGGGGGGGGCTTGCCAAGAAAAAACCTTCCGATGTTGTACGGCGTAGTTTCAGGCCTGAGCATCCTACCTACGCCCCTGCCCCCCAAACACATGCCCTGGTTTTCAGTACACAGAAAAGAGGGCCAGGGGGACCAGGAGCGGGGTGCCTGTGGGAGCAGGGAGTGGAGAAGGTGTTAAATGCTTCCAGCCCTCTCACACCCCAGTGCTGAACACATCTCCCATTGTCCACACAGACAGACTGCTGGCACAGGAAGAGAAAAAGGAGTTTCCATCAGGCAAAATGTTTGTCTTTCCCTAATGCCGCTAAATGAGCTTGTCACATAGAAGTCTGGGGAAGACCTTCATTGGGTTTTCCAGCTTCTGAAGCTTTGGAGCCAGACAGCCTGGGTTTAAAACCCAGCCTCGCCCTGCAATCCAGAATACTGAATCTCCCGTGCCTCGGTTTCCCTCTGTGCCTCAGTTTCCTGGTCTGTCAGATGGGTTTGAGAATGATATAGCCCACCTCATAGGTATTATTACCTGCCTATTCGGAAATCATTTCATCTTTGAAACAGCCTCAGTGGGGTTTACTGTATCACAGAAAGCACAGTATAAACATTGTGGTCAATTTACATTATTTTATGAGCTTTTTAATAAGTACATAATTATTCCTTCCCAGCTCTTACCCCACTAACCCTTTACCTGTGTTTTATAAGCATGGAATTATCTCTCCACACTCTGTCCTTTAGAGACAGGTATTCCCT
The DNA here is from genome assembly GCF_000412655.1 of Myotis brandtii. Taxonomy (NCBI): domain Eukaryota; kingdom Metazoa; phylum Chordata; class Mammalia; order Chiroptera; family Vespertilionidae; genus Myotis; species Myotis brandtii. The sequence goes on along the minus strand of NW_005366455.1, from coordinate 3,304,192 downwards.
GCTAGGTTCTCATCTTAGATATACTTCTCCTCTTTGCTTCTTTTTTCTCCACGTTCAGTTTTCTCACCTCTACTGATTTCTTTAAAAATCTCTCCTCTTTTCCTTTTCCTCTCTTCTGTCCTTCATCAGGAAAATGTGCTCAGCAGGGATCCCAGTGCTGAAGGTACCCTCCCTCCCCCCCGAATGTGTAATAACTTCTACTCTGGCATCAAGGCCCCTCAGCAGCTGAACTCAAAAAAAGTCATCATAAAGACAAAATAGCTTTTACCCAGCAAGACTCTTAATAATCCCATTTCCCTCTGGGTCTTCATAAAAGAGTCATGATCTAATCCAGAAGGAAGGGGAGGGGCCGGGGACACACAAAAGGAAAGCTCTCCCCGTGGTGAGCAGTGGACGAGGCTGCAGGCCAGCTTAATGCAACGTCCAGTGTGACCCTCCAGAGATCCCACGATAACCAGTGATCTGGCCAGTCTTCCAGAGAAAAAGATAAAGGGAATTGCAAATTATTGGACTGAGTGGTAATAATAATTGTTGTGATAAAGAGGGAAAATAAAACAGATGTGCCCCAAAGGCATTTTGGGGGCCAGGGGAAGAAAGATGGGTAGAGAGAAATGAACTAAAATCCAGCAAGAGCCAATCCATTACCAGCACAGGTTTAGTGATGAAGTAATAGTTTGCATCTTCCTGGTGCTACTAACAACAAATATCTAGAACTTGCCTTTGGGAGGGTGGGGGGCTGGGGTGAGGGGGCAAGAAAACATTCCAATAAATTATTTTTACCATTATTAGAATTAAAATATAAGTATCATTTGAACATCTTCATTATTATCTGAGGTTATAAGTGTCATTTGAACATCCTCATTATTATCTGAGGTTCGGGTGTCTTCAAAGACATGGTTCACACTAACTCTACCTTGACTTATGACTAGGTGCTGTTATCCCAAACAAATCATTTAAACACCCAGTTCACCACTAAATTTACCATTAGTATCAGCTGTGGGCTGGGAAGGACGCATTGGAGCTGGAGAGCACAACAATTTGTGATAAGGCTTTCTTAGCATTTGTGGCACTCTGATACCTTTAGCATTCTGATACCTTTGGTGTTGCTTTAGGCAACTAGCAATTTATTAATTTATCAAACCTCATTGACACTGACTCTTGGGAAAAGCTCTGGGTTTGATCCTATAAAGTTCTCCAAAGATGAATCAGAAGGGAGCCATGCATACCCTCGAGTTGAAGTGGTCCAGCAGAAGGGATAAGGCTGTTCTGAGCTCTCACATACCTTAGAACAGCGATTGTCAACCACTGTGCTACAAGAATGTGTAAAACATGCAATACCTGACTATTTAGTCAGGAGCACTGACCTCTTTTCCCTTAGACCAGTGGTTCTCAACCTTCCTAATGCCGAAACCCTTTAATACAGTTCCTCATGTTGTGGTAACCCCCAATTTCATTGTTACAAATTGAACATAATTAAAGCATAGTGATTAATCACAAAAACAATATGTAATTATATATGTGTTTTCCGATGGTCTCAGGCGACCCCTGTGAAAGGGTCGTTCGACCCCCAAAGGGGTCGCGACCCACAGGTTGAGAACTGCTGCCTTAGATTGTCAAATAATAAAATGACAACAGCCAACACAATAGCCATCAGTGTGAATGAATCAAAATTAAACTTTTTTATTTGTCAGGTCGGCAAAAACATAATATAGTATAAAATGACAACAGCCAACACAATAGCCATCAGTGTGCATGAATCAAAATTATACTTTTTTGTTTGTCAGATCGGCAAAAACATAATATAGCTTAGTACTTAGCTTACGTGCTCCATGAGATAAAAAGGGTTGAAACTCGCTGCCTTGGAAGATACTGAAGAGCTTCTGAGTCCCAGGTTTGGGCGGCCAGGGATGGGGGAGGGTGCACTGAGCCTGATGGAGAGCATAGGTGGGATTTAGGACTGGGAAAGGCACAAGGGAAGGGGGAGGCGGGGATGGAGAATGGGACACTGGGTTTGTTGGAGGTGACACTCAGAGGCTTCAGTGTGGAGGGAAATGATTGCAAACAAGGTTGGAAATAGTAGCTCGGGCTAAATGCAAGGCCCAAATTGCTAGGCCAAGGGGTTTAGATTTCATTTACTAACCAATGGGGAGCCATAGATGTTTCAACATAAGCCCTCAGTTAATCAAAATAAATGAAGAAAACTATTATATTACCTTTTTTTCCCCCCTCCTTGGGTTTTTGGAGGGACCTCAAAATTATTCTTCTTCTATTTCCTTCCCCAAATGTCTGTTGAAATGGTCAGGAATTGTAATCCCAGATCTCTCATCAATGGAATCAAAATTACATTTGCAATGAAGGCTGGAAAAGAGTGGACATAAATATAAACTAATGCTATTATATCGGCTGCCCTATTGGAATTGCATTTGTTTATGATATAAGATGACAAATAACAAGGTTACCACAGGTGGCATGATGCGAGGTCAGGGAGGTAATCACATCAAACTTACATTTTAATGATTAAACAGGGCTTCATTTTTAGAATCCAGATTGAGGGGAAGAGACTTTCCAAAGCTCTATTTCCAGACCCAGTTTCCAGTTCTCCCCATGGGGAACCTTTGGAGGTGTTCTAGAAGAGGGGGGGGTTCCCCCCCTTCCCTTCTCCTCTTTCCACACGGGCTTCCTCTCCCCCTCCCAAACCCCCTTCCCCGCTGCCTGGCCGAAGATTCTTTAATTCCGATTTTGAACTTTATCACTGCAAAAGTTCACAGGGGTTTCCATTTGCCGTGCCTTCAGGAGTGCATCACTCACTGCCACCCGCCCCATAAATTGAATAGATTGCGTCCCTTCCCCGTTGCCTTAGGAAGTGGTCAAACAGCCGCATTCCTGGGCTGATGGATTGGCTCATTTCTTCCCCGCTTAAGCCAAGATACAGATTTTATGAGACTGTCTTGAGACAGGCTAACGTCTCTTTGAATAAAACAAAACCCAGCCTCAGCTCACAGAAAAGGAAAACTCTTAAAAAGCAGCTCATCCAGGGTAAGCGAGCAAAATTTGGTTAAGACCCTGAGCAGAGGACTTCGGTGATGGGGGCGAGGGATTTTAAGAAACACTTTTGGTCTTTCTTTTTATGCATCACTGTTGCTGACAGGCTCACACACAGAACTGCGTATCCATAATATTTATAAATATGCAGCCGCAGACCCAGTTAAGAAAGGAAACACACGTCAGTAGAGCTAATGTGATTAAAAGAGACATTTGAACTCTCCATAATGCAAGACAGAAGAATCCTGGAGTTTTGTTTTAGGCTCACCTGGAGCAGATAAAACAGGAGCAACACCTTGAATAACTAATCTGCTTATCTGGGAGGGGAGAGAACCTTTAATTTTTGGTTCCTCTCTGGGTTATAGGATCTTTCCCCCGCCTCATTGTACAGGCTTTGAATTTGAGAACTGGAACTGAACTTTAGACTCCCTGCCCTCATTTTATAGAGGAGAAAACAAAGGCTCAGAGTGGTTGACTGACTTACCCAAGGTCACACAGCTTGGGAGTGGTAACCATACAAGACTTCTTACTGACTAAGTGGCAAGGTGGCCACGTTCTCTTTTTAAGTAGGAGAAAACCTCATTGCCTTGCTACTGATAAGTCAATGAAAACAATGCTGTGCAAATAGGAACAGGATGGGATTATGCTGTCGATAAAGGATGAATTATAAAGTAAATAAAGTGTTATTTTAATGGAAATGGGACCGAGTACTTTTCTCCACTAAGTGTGCCCAGGTGTGGAGAATAGAGGTAGAAGTAGATGTATTCTCGCCTTACTCTCTTTTCCGTGGCATTTAAAATAACAAGGGCACAGAGATCTGGCTCTGTGGGTTTTAAACCCTATTCCAGGAAGGCCTGATGTTCTTAACAGAGAAGGCCCCTCAGAGCCTCAGAGATGAGGGAAGGCCTGATGTTCTTAACAGAGAAGGCCCCTCAGAGATGAGAGAGGGACTTTGAGGCCTGGACTCCAATTCTGTCACCCTCCGCGTTCCCACACCTAAGAAGAGCTCCACTTTCAGCTGCTCTGCACATTGGAGCTCAAGGTGGAGTTTTGTTCAAGGAAAAAACAAACACTTCTAACAAGAATTCTGAAAACTACGCACCTAATTCAGTCCACTCATTGCATCACAGTTTAGGAAGCTGAGACCGAGGCAGGTCACTGAGTTAGGAATCCAGGTGCCATGTCTTCTCGGTAATATCAGTACCCCCTCCCCTTCCCAGTAACCTGGTCCCCTTACCCTAGACCAGTGGTTCTCAACCTTCCTAATGCTGCGACCCTTTCATACAGTTCCTCATGTTGTGGTGACCCCCAATTTCATTGTTACAAATTGAACATAAAGCATAGTGATTAATCACAACAACAATATGTAATGATATATGTGTTTTCCGATGGTCTTAGGCGACCCCTGTGAAAGGGTCGTTCGACCCCCAAAGGGGTCTCGACCCACAGGTTGAGAACCACTGTCCTAGACCCTCCGTCAATAACACCCTGACTCTCCAATCCCACATCCAGCCAGCCCTAAATTCCCGTTTTTGCCAAGGACTTTTCCCCTCCGTTCAGCTAAATCAGGGGATCTGATTGTTATTATGGGACTGTCTGCAGGCGGTTGCCTGGTGTCACTTGGTGTCACGCCCTTGTGATTCTGGTCATTTAAAAGTCTCGCTATCCTCAGGCTTCAGTGTTGAACAACTATTGTCAAGTTCAGGCTCTACAGTGATCCTTTAAAACAGCTCCAGTTGAGTTCCCTTAGAAGGCAGACCAGATTTTTAAAAAGATCTTCTTTTAGTCCTTCTTACTAAAAATCTGATCTTACTAGGAACCAATGAGTTGCCTGAAACTGGGTTCTGTAGGAGGGTGAGTTCCCTCTGAAGCTGGCAGAGTACCTGAGAATTGTAGGTGGACGGGTACATTTCTTCACCTGATCCATGACCTGGTAACCCCAGGGCAGCATCTGATGGTGCTTAGGCCATCAGCAAAGCAAGGGCATGGGAAGGAGGGAGGGAGGGAGGGAGGGAGGCGGTAAGGGGAGAAAAATGTCAGAAATAATCTGACATTTTATATCAAATAAAAACACCTAAGTAGTACTTATGGGGGGAGAGGGGGTGTCAGACCTTTGGGACTTCAGAACATAGTATTCCCTTTATTTCAACTTACTTTTAAAAATTAAATTTATTGGGGCAACATTGGTAAATAACATATAAGTTTCAGGTATACAGTTCTATAATACATCATTCGTATATTGCACTGTGTGCCCACCACCCAAAGTCTAGTCTTCTTGTGTCACCATGTATTTGACCCTCTTTACCCTCTTCATCCTCCCGCACCCCCCTTCCCCCCTCCTAATCTCCATACTGTTGCCTAGCCCTAGAGCTATCACTTTAATGCTTTTATCCTTGGGCCTCTGAGGACCTGGCCCATCTCAGTTGCAGGAGAAAACTTCTCTGAGCAGATCAGGCCTGGGTTTGCCTGCTCCCCTTTGGGAAATGTGCCCCAGGTAAAAGGTAGTTACAAAAGCAAGGGAGAAAGAAATCTCTGGTCAACTCACCAAACAGACTCAGTAGCTCAGATTTTAGCAGGTCAGCTTCTCTTCTGCGTATGCATATTGGCCTAGAGGCGTTTGCCCTTGAGTTCACCTTTCTTTCCGCTGGACTGGATGGACTGGACTCCTCTGGAGAGAGCGAGTATGCTGTTCCACTAGGACACAGGAAAGGCCTCCGGGGGAGTGGATAGTGTTGCTCTTCAGAAGCAAACCTGGGTTGTTCCTCTTGGGAGTATGTTTGCATTTTAGAAATGGAGGGTCCTCAAACCTAGGCATGAAAGATCAATTATCGAGAGGAGGCATGGATGGATGAAGTGTGTCTTTTGTACAATTTTTACTGATAGATTTCAAGAATTCATTTTTCTCCAAGGAACACAGAGACGAAAATTCTAGTATTTAACTTGATGGACCTGTCTGTGCAAATGATGTCTGATCTTGTGTGAGAGGGCATGAAAGTTTGTACCGGACTAAAGTGTTAATTTCATGTATATATATATTTCAGAAAGGAAGGAAGAGGGACAGAGGAATTGAAACATCAATGATGAGAATCGTTGATCGGCTGCCTCCTGCACGCCCCTACTGGGGACCAAGCCCGCAACCCAGGCATGTGCTCTTGACCGGAATTGAACCCGGGGCCCTTCAGCCCCCAAGCCGATGCTCTATCCACTGAGCCAAACCAGCCAGGGCCAAAGTGTTCATTTCTAATGTGTATGTGTACCTGATGTATGTTTGGTATCCAAGTGTGCGTTTCTCGGTGTGAGTGCCATCCAGACAAGAATGTGAGCTTGTGCCCAGCTCGTGTTGCTCAGTGGTTGAGCATCGACCGATGAACCAAGAGGTCCCCGGTTCGATTCCTGGTTAGGGCACATGCCTGGGTTGTGGGTTCAATTCCCAGTAGGGGGCGTTCAGGAGGCAGCCAACTCTCTGTCATCCATGTTTCTATCTCTCTATCCCTCACCCTTCCTCTCTCTCTAAAATCAATAAAAACATTAAAAAATAAACATACATTAAAAAAAAGAATGCGGGTTTATAAATGTTTGGATATTGGAACGGCTAACCACACACAAGCAAAGCAGATGTTTCAATGAGTTCTCAAATATTTTAATGAGTGCCTCGATTTTCCTGATAAAGAGAGAACAGAAAAAAAAAAGAGTTACTCCTTTTCCTTTGGGTGAAGTACGTTTTTACCAGGAGAACAGGCAGGCAGGCAGCTATGGGACATACACACGTAGTTTAACTTTTTTCTTCCGTGGGGAAGTGATGACTCCTGGTGTGGCTCAGAAATGAAACCTTCCTATGAGGAAGTTTCCTGTCTTTCCTGATGATCACGTGTGCCTGCTCTGATTACTCAAAGCGCAAACTGGGCGCCGTGGGGGCATTGAGGAAGTGAAGTTCTTCTTTCCATAGAAAAGTCAGTAGGCAATTTCCTCTCCTCTGAGCTGTAAGACAGCTGGTGATCTAAGTCCCCTCCCCCCTCCCCGCCTTCTCAGAAGGCCACTCGTGGTCCTATTTCACATGCATGAGCCAGGACCAAAGGGCCACAATCTGACTCGCTACAAGGTTAGGTGCCCAGCTTGGGTGAGTGGTGTGGGCACCTGACAAGCCTTCGGGGACTGGCTGCAGAGGAAGCGCTGGTACCAGGCCCGGCTGCTGGCCTCACCTTCATCTGGGCAGGAGGGCTGGGCCCATTGTCCTCCTGGCCTCGGGAGGGTGCAGGGTCATGAGTTAGAGCAGCGGTTCTCAACCTGTGGGTTGCGACCCCTTTGGCGGTCGAACGACCCTTTCACAGGGGTCGCCTAAGACCATCCTTCATATCAGATATTTACATTACGATTCATAACAGTAGCAACATTACAGTTATGAAGTAGCAACGAAAATAATTTTATGGTTGGGTCACAACATGAGAAACTGTATTTAAAGGGCCAGAAGGTTGAGAACCACTGAGCTAGAGGATGATGTGGTCTCTGCTGGCCAGAGGAAACGGCCTGCTTTTGTTTTCTACCCAGTAGGAAATGGAACCTGAATCCATTTGGTTCTGGGCAGGGCAACAGGGCACAGTTTGAGCTCTTGGAGGCGCTGATGCCTAAAGGCCACTTGTGTGCATTTGTGTGTCCCCCACCACCACTGTGCCCATCTTTTATGCATTTAAAGCCCGCCCGCCCGGTAATCTAAAGCAGAGTTCTGGGAGACAGTAATGCCAACAGGCGCGGGGAATAGGGAAGTGCACCTGTAGAGTTAAAAAATGCATGACCCTCTTCCTCAAAGAGTGAACGCAGGAGAGAGACCCGTCCTGGAGGGCGGCTGCTGAGCCCTAATGCATAATTCACGGGCCCACGCTGCTCCGTGCAGATGGCGATATTAAATCGTGATTGATGCTAAGAGCGGCACAGCTCTCAGGAAGGTCTCCCAGAGGCTTCTGGATGTTTCCAGGTCTCTTGTGTCTGCTTGTCCTCTCTTCTCAGGTCGTCTTAAGCGAAACCCCCCATTGCCCAGGAACCCCCTCCTGGGGATGGAAGATCTTCACTCCCAAATATGTGAGGTTCTTCAAATGTCATCGCCCACCTTTTCTGCCTTTGAAGATGGCCCCTTCCCTCCTGGCACGGGTGCAGCTGTTCCCTCCAGCCGGGCACTGTGGGGAGGGCGGGGGATGCTCCGCCAGCCCCTGGCCGAGGGCTGCTGACCGGGGACAAAGCAGCAGCACACTCTGCTGGTGGCGCCCAGGCAGGAGGGACAGTGGGCAGAAAGCTCGGGCAAAGCCAGCCGTCCACTCAGCACAAAGCGCTCTTTGTCGAGACTCTGAGGTCAGAGGCGGTGGATTCTCCTATGCAGATTTTCCACTCCGTGCATAATGAAATCATAAATCAAATTTGTGGTGGATGTGGAATTAAGTGTTTGGGAGTTTTGCTTTTGCTTTCTTTCAAAAAAAAAAAAAAAAAAAAGGCTGAAATCACCCTCCAGGGCCTGATCTGGCCCAAAGCTGAAAACGCGTCTTCCGCATCACATGTAATTGTTACCAGGCTTGTGGGTCGGCACCACAAAACCGCTCTTGTCAGTTCCCGGAGCCGTTACTTCTGGCGGCCTGGCCTGGGCTGGGCTGGGAGGCCCGAGAGCATGAAGGATTTATGAGGTAAAGATAGAGGAGAGGCTGAGCGAGCGCAGAAGAAGATGGGCCACGGCCAGGAGACAGGAAAAGGCAGGGAGGCATGTTAACTTTGCAGCTTTCTTGTTCTTTTTTAATCCCAGAGCACGTGATTGGGAACATTGGCGACCACTTTCTGAAATATTTTCATTGGGGAGCGTGTGCGTGCGTGTGCGTGTGTGTGTGTGTGTGTGTGTGTGTGAGTGTGCGTGCTCAGCTGTGTGATGAGGGGGGAGATGGGCTGAAATAACCTCTTCCACTGAATGAGTAAGTAGGTTAGCTTCCTGGACTGCCATAAAAGGTCTGTAAAACCCTTTCAGGCCACTGGTAGAGGAGAGAAACAGGGAGAGGAGAAAAAAAAATGCTGGAACATATTTGAAGTTCCTTGGGTTGTTTGCCTTCTCTTTCAGACCCACCCTGTGGCGGTCGTTTGAATTCCAAAGATGCTGGCTACATCACCTCGCCAGGTTACCCCCAGGACTACCCGTCCCACCAGAACTGCGAGTGGATTGTTTACGCGCCCGAACCCAACCAGAAGATTGTCCTCAACTTCAACCCGCACTTTGAAATCGAGAAGCATGACTGCAAGTAAGCACCCTCCTGCCCACTGTGCATCCTTGAGACAGCCTCCCTCCCTCCCTCCCTCCCTCCCTCCCTCTAGTCCCGGCTCCGACCGCAGCGCCACCTAATGGCCACACCCGTAACACTGGGCCTGCTAAACACCTGGCCTGCTAAACAGTGCCGGACCTGGGTCCGAGGGGAACCCAAGATGGCATTCTCTTTCAGGGGGAAATAAAGACCAGTTGGTCCCGTAGTGTGGAGGAAAGAGCCTTCTTGAGTGAATTGTGTAAAGAATAGCATCCTATCTTCAAAAGCTGGCAGTGGGGGGAGTTCCCTGTGAGGGCATGGCGGGAGGTGGACTACAAAACAGCAGCTCTTGACTTTGGGACTTGCCTCCCCCTTGGAGATCTCCCCGTTTTCACTGCTGCGACCACACGTAGGAACCCCACCGGCTTCCTTGATAAAATAGTAGCCCAGTCCCACGTGGAGACTCCCTCCGCACCCAGCCGTGGACACTCAGGCTGTTGTGGTGGGAAGTGGCAGCTGGTTTCCTTGCAGTTAAACATCAGAGTCTCCACGGGTAGATCTAAGATGTGCATTGCTTCTTGGTATCTGTGCTGCCCAGGTTAGAGTCTCAAGGCTGGATTTATCTAATAAGCACTCTCCTAATTGCTTTGTAAATATCAGCCCACTCCACTCTCACAAGGGCCCTGGGAAAGGGGGGTCCTTACCACCTCCATGTTGCCAGTGAGAACAGCCAAAGCCCAGGGAACCTAAGTCAGTCACCCTCGGTGACTCGGCCGGTCTCACAACCTCGGTCCTGTCACTGTGGAGATGCGTGGCTCAGGAGACACCACGTGGACATGTAGACATCTGGGAGTGCTTCAGAAATGCCATGTTAACACGAAGGCCCTATAAATCAAGGTGGGGGAGCAGACAGCACTGTCATGTCGAGAATGTGAATACAGTGCTTCCTCCTTGAAACAAAAGGGAAAGTTTTCTGTGCAGAAGGTCATGTCTGGCTCCAGAGGGGCGCCTACAAGGTGCCCCTGCTCCAGTGGGTGTCCAGTGCCCCCTTATGGTTGATAAATAGTCTGAGCCTTTCTTGTGACCAAGGCAATGCAAGTGATGAAAAATTCATCAAGGGCCAGCTGATGGGAAAGGTGCAGGACTTGGACCTGGACCAGCCAGCGCTTACTCATAGATTCAGGACCCTCTGTAACCAGGCAGAACACAGGACCCTCTGTAACCAGGCTAAACCCTCTGGAAACACTGTAAGACAGAGCCCACTAGATGGTACAAAGCACATTCACATTCTTGGCATGACAATGCTGCCTGCTCCCGCACCTTGATTTATAGGGCCCTCGTGTTAACATGGCTTTCACTGTGAACCCGTGCATCAATGTCATCGCTACCCTCTGAGGACTGCTTTTCACCTACGCAATGGTTTTCCCCTAACAAGAGTTAGTCTTTGTTGAGAATCCCAGGGTTTCCTGGATAGAAGCCTCATGTGACAAAGAATCATAAGGCCAAGCTTCTAATCGCAGATTGTCTCTTGACTCATTGAAGGACACAGGGTAGCTGCCCAGTTCCTCTTTGTCTAAGTTCAGTGCACACCCTTGGACACGCTTGCACAGAGTCGCAAGGCTGCCCATTCCCTGCCAGTGAACTTCACCAAGAATTTCTGTGAGAAGGGCTTCTTTATGAGGTGTTTTTGCTCTTGGAGCCTCTGGCCGGGCTGCAGGAGGTTGGCACGGACTGAATCGTAATGCACCGAGAGCTTGGGTCTGAGCTCAGAGAAATTTGACTAAGCACCTCTCTGGACTGGGGGCCAAATTCTGTTATGCTTATGCCAGCAAACCTCCCAGGGAAATTGCTAAGAGGTCATCCTATGTATATTCATAGCGGCAGAGGGAGAAGGCACGGCTTTGGGAGGAAACATTCAGGAGCTGGTGAGCATGGCTTTAAACACGTTCGGAAGTGTGAAAGGCCAGGAAGACATGCTCCTGCCCTGTTTGGGGCTGCAGGGAGCCCCTTCCCCTTCCAAGACCCAGCTCCAGGGATGGGAGAACTCAGATTGCTGCAGCCCTCGGGGAAGAGGGCAGAGTCCTTTCACTCTGAGTTGGAGCAGGCCCGTGACAGGTTATCCTCCAGTTTATCATCTTCACTAAGTAGCTTCCTGTTTTCCTTCCCACTCCCCCATTCTATGCTGCTGGCTCGAACCGGAAAGGTCAGGAAGGTCAGAGAAAACCCTTTCTGGGGTCTCTCTCCCCCAGTGCCAAATTGTCAGAAAGGGTCTGTTGGGGTCAAGCCCCTGCTACTTAACCTCGTCCTTCATTTCTCTCCCCCTCCCCCGTGTCCCTTCCACTCCCCATGTCTCTCTCACCCTGATGAATTTTTGTATTTAGAGAGACACATCCGGTCCTCTCAACCTCTCGCTCTGCAAGGTATTTTTGACATTCTTCCCCGGCCATTTGCATTCAGAATCCATGGGCTTCTCCCCCACTGCCCTGGTTCACTTGCGAAAGGAACAGTTAATCTCACTGAAGTCCCGGAAGTTCTGTCCGGTGCCTCCTCTCTTTCCCCCTCTCATTTCTGTTCCGAGGGAGCTCCTGGGTTTGGAAAGCACTTACTAGCATAGGAGCTTAGCCTCCTTTCTCCCCTGATTCCGGGGGCCTGTTTCCAAGTGGATGTGGCTCTGGCAGCCCATCGGCTGGTGCTTACCAAGAGGAACTGCCTGAACCATCCTTCTGATGAGAACGCAGCAGTTAACACCTCTGTGAAAAGGGAGATGAGTAAGGAAGTCAGAAAAG
>NW_005366455.1:3286940-3291807 GCF_000412655.1 Myotis brandtii | reverse complement strand
TGTGCAGGATGATCTGCAAAGACTGCCCGTGACCCGGAAATGGGCCCCGATGGAGAGGCCTGGCCTGGCCGAGCAGTTGGCCCTCTGTGCCTTGAAATCAGCCCAAAGGGCTAGGCCAGCAAGTTTCAACCTCTCCAGCTCCTGGCACACATAAACTAATCACTAAACGTCGTCAGTCATCCAAAAAGTGTATTTTTTGCCAATCTGACCCAAAAATATAGATACCGTTTTGATTCATTCACACTGGATGGCTATTTTGCTGGCTGTAGTCATTGTTTTATTTGACAGTTTCCTGGCACACATAAACTAATCACTAAACGTCGTCAGTCATCCAAAAAGTGTATTTTTTGCCAATCTGACCCAAAAATATAGATACCGTTTTGATTCATTCACACTGGATGGCTATTTTGCTGGCTGTAGTCATTGTTTTATTTGACAGTTGAAGGGGAAAGAGGTCAGTGCCCTGACTAAATAGTTTTAGAAATACTGGTGGCAGCCCTGGCTGGTGCAGCACAGTTGGTTGGAGAGCAACCCATACCACCAAGATATTGAGGTTGCGATTCCCGGGTCAGGGCACCTGACCCAGGTTTCGGGTTTGATCCCAGTCGGAGTGCATGTGGAGGGCAACCAAGCAGCGTTTCTCCCCCACATTGATGTTTCTCTCTCTCTCTCTCTCTCTCTCTCTCTCTCTCCCTCCCTCCCTCCTTTCCTCCTTCCCTCCCTCCTTCTTCTCTCTAAGATCAGTAAGAAATAAAATTCTTGCAGCACACCAATTGAAAATCACTGGTCTAGGCCCGTGGTCGGCAAACTGCGGCTCACGAGCCACATGCGGCTCTTTGGCCCCTTGAGTGTGGCTCTTCCTAAGCCTTAGGAGTACCCTAATTAAGTTAATAACAATGTACCTACTTATATAGTTTAAGTTTAAAAAATTTGGCTCTCAAAAGAAATTTCCATCATTGTACTGTTGATATTTGGCTCTGTTGACTAATGAGTTTGCCGACCACTGGTCTAGGCGATGACTGACTAAACTCCAGACAGAGACCTTTTCCCCTAACCTTTGCTGTGAATTTTGTTCCGTCTGCTTGGAAACTTTCACTCACAGCCTCATTGCCTGGCCGTTCTCAGGAACCCAGGCCCCCAGCACCCAAAGGCTGCTCTGGGGCAGTCACCGGCTGTGGGCAGCAACCAGAGGCCTTGTGGCCCAGCCAGGTTGGTGTGGCCCAGGGACAAAAGGGCAGGACTCGGGGCCACCTGAGCAAACAGGGAGAAGCCACTTCTATGGTGAGGAGAGGCCACTGCTGGCTGCCTTTCACCTGAGTCATCAGCCAACAGGCTGCACGCAAGGGTTTTAGAAACATACGCAACAAGATTGAATCTTTCTCCATTTCTGAAATCTAAAATCTATGCCTTTGAAAAACACCCACTGCATATGATACATGGCTTATTCATGAGTCCTCCCCACAGAGACAGGGACAGCAGCCCAGCCCAGCCCAGCCTATTATACCACCCAATTATACCAAATTCGAGAGCCTGCGTTCTTTTAAGAATTGGTCATTTCCAGATGGGTATGGGGAGAAAAACGTGTCTTACAAAGTGCAAAAACCACTAAGAAGACTTGACAGAACATTTCTTCGGCCAAGAACCCACACAGAAGCCTGCACTAACGACTTTACATGTGTGTGCAGCGCGGCAGTATCTGACTCACCTTGGGGGGCGTTGCAGAATAGCGCTCCATCCAAGTGCCATCTCCAGCTACTGAGACATGCCCCCTCAGAGTTCCAGTTCTTTCTACAAAGGTTACCTGATAAAGGGCCTTCTGGAACCTGTGCCACACTTCCCTGTCTTCCGAAACAAAACAAAACCTAAGGCGAGTCAACTTTTTTCCCCCCTAAACGTCACTTTTTTGTGATAGGCTGGCTGTGTAATGTCATATTCGGAATTTTTGTTGACCTTTGAAAACTTCCCAGGCCTCAGTTTCCGCCGCTGCAAAACTGTGATGATGATGATGATGATGATGATGATGATGATGATGATGATGATGCACAATACATTGGCAGCTGTGTTAGCATCTTTGGGTTTGGTCACAGGGACGTTTGGGACTTTTCTATCGTTGCTCTTACTCTTACTTCCTGTTCTGAAGTAACCTGTCTCCTGGAGCCTTCTTCTGACCTGTTTTGGCCCTTTCATACTGGGTATGGACTTTGCTTTAGGAGCTCTTGCTGTCTCTTGCAGCGATTTTCAAGCGGTGTGCCGCACGAATATTTAAAATATGCAATACCTGACTAGTCAGGGTCACTGACCTCTTTTCCCTTAGACCAGTGGTTCTCAACCTCCCTAATGCCGCGGCCCTTTAATACAGTTCCTCATGTTGTGGTGACCCCAACCATAAAATTATTTTCATTGCTACTTCATAACTGTAATTTTTCTACTGTTATGAATCGTAATGTAAATATCTGATATGCAGGATGTATTTTCATTGTTAAAAATTGAACATAATTAAAGCATAGTGATTAATCACAAAAACAATATGTAATTATATATGTGTTTTCCGATGGTCTTAGGCGACCCCTGTGAAAGGGTCGTTTGACCCCCAAAGGGGTCGTGACCCACAGGTTGAGAACCGCTGCCTTAGACTGTCAAATAAAAAAATGACAGCAGCAAACACAACAACAGCCTTCTGGTGTGAATGAATCAAAATTATACCTATTTTTTTTTGTCAAATCAGCAAAAAATATATTTTTTTGGTGTGCCACAGAATTTTAGTAATTAATTTATATGATGAGATCAAAAAGGTTGAAAACCCCTGCTTTCTTGGGAAGTTTTGGTCCTTAGGTCTAAGCTTTGCCCCAAGCCAATGCAACCCAGGCCTGCTCGTCCACTTGCTCCAGACAGCCAAGCTCACAGCAGAGTGAGGAAGGGAACATGGTCTAAGAGCATCAGTGCATGGAGTCCTTGGCATTGAGCTGCTCATGATCTTTCCTTCTGAAACCATCCCTCGCCCCTACCCCCATGTTCTGGATATTAGAGGTTTGGGATATTTGGCCTCTAGCTCAGTGTCCTGGATAAACAAGATGTTCCTGTGTTGATTTACAGCCAGAGGAGCCCTCATCCACAAATCCAAAATGTCTCTTTCTCCCAAAGTAGGGAGTGATATCCTAGAAAGGTAGCAGTTGATAAATTGACTACAGTAAACAGAGGAAACAGACTAGACCTCAATAAACTGGCCCCTCCCCACCATTGATTTCCTGTGCTCAGTAAACACCCTTGATTTCACACAACCAAATACAACCTTACGGCTGCATGAGACCCTGTGAGCGCCCAGTGCTCACACTCCTCCCCCTCCCCCTCTACGGTGTCCCGCTGCACGCTCCCCTCTGCCTCCCCCCAGTTTGCTGGATTCCTCCAGGTCTCTCTTATGGACCCCGACTCTGAACTCAGAGCTTTGCATTTCACCTTGACTTGCTCGCGTGCCTTTGGTTCATGTGTGGCCACCTGGTGTCCTGAGCATGTAAGTTCTCTAAGGGCATGGACTATGCAGTTCATGTCTCTATCCCTGGGGCACCCAGTCCTGGAGAAGGCTAAGCAGGTGGGTGCAGGTGGTGGTGTCGGTGATATTTTACATTGAGATGCCAGGACATGAGTCAGCATGGCACGCGCCTGCATTGGAAGGCTGACAGAGCTGTCTTCTGTGCCTGTCCATCTTGTGATATGACAGGGTGACAGCAGGAGGA
Source organism: Myotis brandtii (assembly GCF_000412655.1). NCBI lineage: Eukaryota > Metazoa > Chordata > Mammalia > Chiroptera > Vespertilionidae > Myotis > Myotis brandtii. Next base: position 3,288,076 of record NW_005366455.1, on the reverse strand, counting down.
TCAGACGCAGGCTGTGGATGTCTCTAAGCTCTTGGGGACTTGGTCTCTCACCCACAAAATGTCAATAGACTGTTCATGCATTCATCCAAAAATGCTTAAGAACCTAGTATGTGCCAAGCATGATCGTAGCATCGGGAACGCAGTGATGACCACATTGTACTCTTTGCCCACATGGAACTTAGAGTTTGGGAGGAGGAAGCAAGTGGAAACACACGGTAACTGATGATAAAGCTGCCACACGTGGAGCATCTCCAAAGCACTCCACAGACAGCATCTCGTTGATTCTTGCAACAAAACCTGGGAGGTCAGCCCTAGCCGGTTTGGCTCAGTAGATAGAGTGTCGGCTGCAGATTGAAGGGTCGTCCCAGGTTCGATTCCAGCCAAGAGTACATGCCCAGGTTGCTGGCTCGACCCCCAGTAGGGGGCGTACAGGAGGCAGCCCATCAATGATTCTCTCTCATCATTGATGTTTCTCTCTCTTCCTCTCTGAAATCAATAAAAATATATTAAAAGCAAAACAAAAAAACCTTGGAGGTCCTTGTTACTCTTTCCATTGTGTAGATGGGGAAACGGGCTCAGAGAAGTGAAGCAACTGACCCATGTGGCAGAGAAGGGTTTTTAAGCCGGAATACCCTACTTTGCATCCTGTGTTCTTTACTCGTATGCTCCACTGCCTCCCCCGACAATATGCATTCTGACTGGGGACATGATATGGACATGTTATGTGAGCCCAGAGCACTGAGATCAGGTATAGGTTGGGGAGATCAGGGAAGACTCCCTGGAGGAGGTGAGGTCCATAATGATCCTGAATAAGTTAGCCAGGCAAAGGGGGTGTGTGTATGGCTGGTGGTCCAGGTAGAGAGCAACATGTCAAAGATAAGAAGGGGAGAGAATTTAATAACTACAGAAACCACAATACAGTGGGGCCTTGACTTAGGAGTTTAATTCATTCCGTGACGGAGCTCGTAACTCAAATTACTCATATGTCAAATCTTAAAGTGAACAAGTGAGACACGTAATGCTGGGCTGTTGTTGTGGCGTTCACTGTGACGTTCGCTGCGCCAACTAGCGGTGGGGTATCTGAACCTGGCTCGTAACCCGAATTTTAGCTCGCAACTCAAAGCAAAAAATCGGCC
>NW_005366455.1:3266194-3286914 GCF_000412655.1 Myotis brandtii | reverse complement strand
TGCTGGGCTGATGTTGTGGCATTCACTGTGATGTTCGCTGCGCCAACTAGTGGTGGGGTATCTGAACCTGGCTCGTAACCCGAATTTTAGCTCGCAACTCAAAGCAAAAAATCGGCCGAGAGACGGCTCGCATCTCGAAAAACTCGTTAGTCGGGACACTCGTAAGTCAAGGCCCCACTGTAATTGAAAAGCCATCCTTGTGACTTGATGATACAATCCCTCTTCTTGGTAAAGAGGTGCCTGTGTGTTGTTATTTAATCTTATTTCCTGGCCAGGCAACTACCACCATCTCAGAGACGGGCTGTGGTCAGGAAGCAGGAAAGACTAAGATTATGGAGGTCCTGTGCTACCCCCACCCTCCCTGGCCAGGGTCTCTGGGTCTCATCCCCTATGTCCAGGAACCCCCGTTTAAGGCCTGAAAGTGGGGTTGCCTGGAAAGTCCAGGTAACACTTTGGATTAGGCCGGGCTTGTCGGTTTCCTCCTATACAGGACCACCTCTGTCTCCTTCCCATATGAATAGGTAGATGGTAGGAGGCCACACTGTCAGATTGGAGGTGTGGCTTCAGCTGGTATCCACCTGGGCTTCTAGAAACCAGAGCGGAGTGAGAGTTCTCTGTGGTTCAGGAGTTCTCTGTGGTTCATCTCAGGAGAGACCCTCAGGTGATTGCTCCTGGCATCGTTCCAGATTGACTGCCTGCTCGGCCACAGAAATATTCTGATTCCCCCGAGGAACCCATGAGCAGCACGACTTCTCTGTATTGCAACAACCCTGCTAATAACAGAAACAGATCCCCCTCCAGGTATGTGGTGCAATAAGTAGGCACAGCCCTGCTGACTCCAGCTCAGCTGGCTGCTGACCCCACGCTCTCCAACCTTGACCACGGACCCCACCCAGCACCGAGCTCGCCGCAGGAGTAAGAAAAGGCACTGCAGATTGTCCTTCCCCTCCTACAAAGGTTAAAGGGCAGTTGGGTCACACCGCTATTTTGGGCAGTTTGTTTTTAAACAGGCGATGTTGCAATCGCAACTCTTCAAGTGCAAGCTTCACTGTGGACGTCCTTCCTAACGATGCTCTTTATCTTCCGATTGAGAAAAATCACTTGAGGTTTTCTAATACACAATCCCACTTGTTCTGGCTGGCAGCCCGGGCACCTCCTCTGAACCCAGAGGTCCCAGAAGGCCTGCATCTCACCCCACGTAACTCCGTGTAATTCTCCCATCTAATTACACCGGTCAGAGTGTCTGCAGACATTCAGTGGGAGCTCTGGGTGGAGGGGATGAAGAGGAAAAGGAAATAGACCCAGTAAAAAAATGGGATCTTTCTAAAAAAAGGGATTTGTGTGTTTTCCTGTAGTCATGAGTCCTACTTACGGGGGGGAAAAAAATATTTTTTTTTTCTTTTGTTTTGTCCTTTTTAATGGCAAGGGGGCTTGAAACCTTTGAGTTAAGAGAAACTCTACAGATAATTTAATTCCATGCTTCTGCTTCTGCTTCTGCCTGGATAAATCATCTCAGGAAAAATATATCAGTTGCCCTTGTCCTTCCTTCTAGAAAAGAGCCTCCGTAATTGTCCTTCGTTAGGAGGCCTAGTGCTTCGACTCCTCTCAGGTGATTGCAGAGCAGACGGAGAAAAAGCCCTAAAAATGTTAGCTGGTCAAAATAAAACTTGAAAGGAAAAAAAAAAAAGAAGAAAGAAATGAATTGAGTTAGGCCTAGGTTTAGAGGGCAGTAAAGCTTGAGCAAGGAAAATCCACATGATTTTTGATGCTGGTTGTTTTTTTTTTCTAGCCTTACAGCCAAGCATCTTGGCAGTCTATTGGCGTATATGTGTTTGTCTGCTCTGCCTCCGCTGTATGTTTGTAGGTGGTTGGAGGGACTGTCAGTTAGACAAGAACAGCAAACATTGATTGCACTCTCTACAGGCATCAGACGCTACTACACCGAGAACTTTCCCTGTTTTACTTCAACAGCCAGCCTATGGGTCTGGTACTACTGTTCTTCCCATTTAACAGATGGGGCTACTGAGGCCCTGAGAGGTTGCACAGATCATAATGGTAGGACTGGGGTGTGAAGCCCGCCACCCGGAGCTGCCTTCGTACACCTGTGTCCGTGTACCTGGAGCTGTCATCTGCCATCCCAAAGCTTAGGTATCCGGGGCCTCTCTGATTTCCTTCGCCATTCTTGACAAGTCTTTTCCTTTTCTCTTTTTTATTCCTTTTCTTTGCCTCTTCCTGCCATGTGGTCACCTCCGGATGCCAGCAGGGCAGTCAAGGAGAGAGAGATCTTTCTGTCCTTAAAGACAAGCCGGGGGCCTGGCTCTCCGTCAATAATCTCTGTCTGCCCCCGTCATCCACCTCCTGCTCCCCTGTCTCCAGCCCCCCTCACCGCCCTCTTCAAATTCCCTGCCATCCTCCGCTCCCCACCTCCCCACCCCCCACTCTCCATGTAGAACCTGGAGATGTGCGGGCTCCTAATAGAGTGTCAGCAGAAGTAATTGATTCCTCACACAGAGAGAATTCTCCTGCCTTCAGTGTCAGCGGAGCCGAACCAGAGTGTTGGAGGGTGAGCGAGACGTGTAAACAGTCCGTGGCTGAGCTGTCAGGGCGAAGCCAGGCGCACCGGCGTGAGTGAGAGGGGAAGCGGTGGAACAAATCATTGTTTTATTGGAAGGGAAAGAGTAAATAATACCTCAGCCCAGGAATGGGCAGTGCGAACGAGATGGTTGAGTGCTGGGAGCTGGAGGAATCCTGATGTGGGTTTCCATGGAGGAGTTTTTCTTTGTCTCAAGGCAGGAGGCTTCCTCCCCGCCCCACCCCCTTCGCCCATTATCATCATTATTATCATTAAAATAATTACCGTAACAATTACAGTTGATGAGGCCTCAGGTTTATAGAGCACCTTTCATCTGAAAGTTCAAAGTGATTTGTCGATGTGTCATCCCTTTGAGAGTGGTAGGAGGGTAAGAGAGTATTCTTATTTTTTTCTTATCTGCTGGGAAACTGAGAGGCAAGCAGACACAGGATCTAGACCAAGCCTCAGGGCAGGCTGCTGGGCTAAGTGTTGGGGTGCTGACTCCTCTTGAGGCCGGGGCGGTCTCTCCTGCCCTGAACTCCTGTGGCCGGCCAGCCAACCAGCAGTTCTGTTCACAAAGCTAACAGCACACTGTGGCTTTGGGATAAAGAAAGGCCCTCCAAGGTCTGACTCACACGGGTCCCATCCTGCGAGGAGACTTCCTGCAATCTGGTTCCCTTTCTGGACATATTTCCTCCTGGTCTTATGGAGCCTCCAGCCAGGAGCATCCAACATTCAGAACATTCGCTGCTTCCACCCAGTTCTTTCTTTCCTCCCCCACTCCCCCTAATGTTCTTATTGAGAGAAGAGGAAGGAAGAGGGATAGAAAGAGAGAAACATCAATGAGAGAGAGAGAAGCATTGATCGCCCACCTCCTGCAGGCCCCTACTGGGGACTGCGTCCGCAACCCCGGCATGTGCTCCAATCGAACTGGGACCTCAACCATTGAGCCACACTGTCTGGGTCCCACCCAGTTTTTTCATTGGCAGAGGCGAGTGCTTTAGCATGCACTGTGTGGACAGGGCTGCTCCTGCTCCCAGCTCAGCCAGGTGCCTGCAGAACGTGGCCATGGAAGAAACCGCCGTGATCGAGTTGCTGTGTGAGAGGCGGAAGCGGTTCCAGCTGGCTGGCCACTGAGTGCTGTATTCAGAATCTCCACCCTGGCGTGGCAGCAGCCCTTCCGCTGGACATCACCGCGGGCCGTCACTTCCGCACCCCACCCGCGGTGCCTTTGCACCGTCATGACAACTTTGCCCCTGAAGCCAGGAGAGGCTCTGAGCTCTGTAACCTGAGCTCCGAGTGAATGAAATGCAAGGACAGGGCCCAGCACACCTGCCACCTACTCCCAAATTGGCCCCTGCTTGGCTTTCTGCATGGCACATCTTTCAGACCTAAGTTCCATATTTTCCATGCTTTGTCAGGGAGCCTGGATGCCAGCAATGGGGGAAAGAAACAAGACTGGGAGCCTAAAGCCCGGGAAAACCATCAAGGACTTCTCCGATGCCATGGTTGATTCCCTCAGGCCCAGCACACCTTGTTCCCCGCAGGCTCCCACTTTTCGGACAGATGGGCAGGTTCTGATTCGCTCTCAGCAATTAGACCCTCTGGGAGGAGGGTTAGTGAGCGCCTGTCCCGGAGGGAACCATTCACCCGGCCAAGTGCAGGGGGCTACCAGAACCCCAGGCCGGGTGATGTGCTCCGATTTTTCCTCCTTGGATACCAATCACTTTCTGCCCCTTTCGTTCACCCCAAGGGGCACAGAGCCATGATCCCTGTTCCCATTTATGAGGTCAGGTAAACTGAGGCAGGTGAGCTTGATTGACCCAGGCCAGCTGGGGCAGTGTAGGGAGTCTCTGGCCCTGCTGGGTTTCACCTTCGAGTTGAGCGCCAGCTTGCTGGTGAATGAACGTAAACTGTGGGCTGTTCTGACCTGCTTACCGCTCTGGTGTCATCACAGAGGACTGGCCAGGGGCTGGGCAGGCTACCTGCAGAGGGCGAGGACTTTCTAGCCATGCACAGCAGACAGAAAAAAGAGAGAGCCAGCAGCCACCCTGCAAACGTTCTCCCCCAAAGCCTTAAACCTCCCATTGGCACCAGCTGCCTAGAAAACCATTTCTTATGTAAGCAAACACGTCCTGCCTGCGGCCTCCTGAGGGCCTGCTGGTCCCGGAGCGAGCAGGTTTGTGGCCACGTGGCCTCAGGAATGTCGTGCTGGGGAGCCAGGTCAGTGGGGGAAGCGGCCAGAGGGTCAGGGGAGCGGTGGGGGAGGCTTTGTTGTGCGCCCTCAGTTCCCTGCAAGTTCATCTGCAGTGACACTTATCAGACACCCTGTCTGGAGCGGCCTCCTTCCTCGCCTTGTGAGGCGTTCTTGGCAGCATGCTCCGTCAGGAACAATGAGGTCGGCGGGGCCCTCTCCATCATCCCGGGGCCTCTGCGGAAAAACAACCCGCAATTATAAATAGATGTTATTTGTCGTTTCCATATTCTTGCCTTCAAGGTTTTTTGGAATAATTCCTTCAATTTGTTTTGGGTTATTCTCTTTGCACACTTCCTTTGCTGGGGGTCAGATTTCCTCCCTTCTCGAGAGCCGTGGTGACCCTGGCTGGGAGGGGACTGTGAAAACGCTCAAAATATCGGAGATGTGTGGTGGGGAGAAATGAGGGAAGAAAATGGAACTGCAAACGGCCACTATTATAACAGCAACTGGCACCAGTGCAAACCTACAAACAAACGTAGTCTTGGCACTGAGTCCTTGGAGTTAGATAACAAATGATAATAATAAGTTAGATAACTAATAATAGTAATAATAATAGCAGCAGGAGCAATTAACAACTGACATCAACTTATTGAGCACCTACTACGGGCCAGGCACTGTGCTGAGCTGTCCATGTGCATTAACTCTCCAGATTGAGGGAAGTTGAGTGCTTGCTGTTCTGAACCCAGGAAATGGGGGAACGGGTGGTTTTGAACCCAGCCTTGCAGGCTGGTTCCAGAGCCTGGGCCCAGAACAGGAGGTTGAGATGAAATCTCAAAAACTCAAGTGACTACAGCACTGTTGATGGATTTATACAGGAGGATTAAGAAACCACCCTCCCAGCACCTAAGTTGTTGGACATTGAGACTCCAGCTTTATGATTTTTCATTTCATCATCACATGTTTGGTTTGCAAAGCATTGTGTATACGTAACTGCACTCCCCCAAGTCCATCATCCTGCTGTGTAAAACATGGGTAATAATAAAAACAGGCAGTGTCTCCCAGGCACGTTCTAAGGCACTGGTTCTCAACCTTGGCTGCGCATTAGAATCACCTGGGAATCTTTGTAAAATCCTGATTTCTGGGCCTCATTCTCCGGAAATTCTGTTTCTTTGTTATGGGGTGGGGCCACAACATTAGTAACAAAAACAGAATTTCCGGAGGATGAGGCCCAGAAATCAGGATTTTAAAAAGATTCCCAGGTGATTCTAATGTGCAGCCAAGGTTGAGAACCACTGTTCTAAGGCATCTAGCCTTGTGCTGGGGTGTATGTATCTTTGCAATCCTTCCAACAATTAAGGTGGGGGGCTGTTATTATTCCCATTGTATAGATGAAGAAACTGAGACTCAGGCAAAATAAATGCATTGCCTGCAGTCCTGTCTCTAATGGGAGCCAGAAACTAGATGGGTTTGTCTGTTGTAGGCGGTGAGTGATAAAGGCACCAGGTGTCTGATGAGTGGGGTCAGACCAGACCTGGGTTCAGCAACCTTGGTGCTTGGGCTCTGGCTAGGAAAGAATTCAGAACCAAGACCCAAACTGTCAGAGAACGTTTATTCGGTAAATCACAGAGGTAGAAGACATGGGCTTAGGAAATGAGTTACATTACGGAGGTAAAGGAAGGGGCTCTTGGAGCTTGGGAGTGAGGAAGCTAATGGTAACTTGCCTGGGGCAGCGGGCGGAGAGGGGAAGGCAGAAGCCGGCATGCTCCTGGGAGGGAGAGTGCACTGGGTCCTCCGTCCTAAGGGTTTTAAGGGCGGAGATTTTGGGGGAGGTCCCAGAGGAAGATCTTAGTAGAATATTCAGTACTCTTCCAGGTGTGTCCATTCAGGGTCCCTGGGTCTCCACCGATGGATTGGCCGGCACCGGGGCAGGGGTCATTATTCAATGCAGCTGGTCCTGATATCAGCTGTAGCTGGTTTTGTTGCTTATCTGGGCCTGGAGCTGAAATACAACTGAGGCCTAGATGTTATCTCCAGGGAGGAAAGGTCAGGGGGTCCAAACTGCAGGACCAGCGATATGCTGGGGCGGAGAGGTCACCCTGGGGCGAGGTCCCACCCTACAATGATTGTCCATTGCTAGGCACCCAGGGCTTTCCACCCTGCTGACCTCCGGTGCCTGGCCCATGGTCCTTGCTCTGTCTAGCTGCCTACCACACGTCTACAGAGCCCATGTGCACACAGCTTTATGGACAGATATGTTTCCATGAAGGAGTAATTTAAGAATTTCTTTTGTCACAGATCCCTTTTCTAAGAAAATAGGAATATACACAAACACAAAATTTCTGCATGTTTATAGGGGTTCCCAACCTACAGAAACTCATCCGTGGACCCCACTGAAAATCCATGGGCTTCAGATTATGTGCTCTAGATCATACTTCCAGAGCTTATAAATACACAGGATACTATCTGCTCACTCGATGGACCATATGTTCACATATGGGTGTGTATGTGCATATAAAAATACTTCACTTTCAAAGATTAATATGTTATCCCATCTGAACACTTACATGCTAGATTTCTACTGGGTTGAGTCTTGAAACCATGAATTGGAAAGCTGCTTGCTCACTGCCTCCATTGGAGATTTGTCTATTAATTTTGGCAAGTCCTATAGGCTTTGTTTAAACAAAACAGCTAAATAAAAAGAGCAAGGTTCTGTTAAGTCTCTAACTGAGACCAAGCTGTTTCTTTACCCCTGGTGCCTCCTAATATTCTTGTGCTTTAGCAATCTGGCATTCCCTCTGCTCTCAGATATTCATTCAACAGCAAGGCAAAAGCGGGGCGGGAGCAAGGTCTGTGCCCTGGAGTGAGACTACCTGGGTTCAAAGCCTGCCTCTGACCTTTCCTTGTCACGTGACTTTGGGCAGGTCACTTAACCGCTCTGAGCCTCAGTGTCAGCATCTGCAAATGGATGGTAATTGGAACAGGGCATGGTGTGTCTATTAAATGAGTTCAAACGAAATAGTACCTAAACGCAGGGCCTCGCCCACAGTAAGTGCTCAGTAAATGGGAGCTCTTCCCATCTCATGGGCGGGACCAATGAAAGGGAGACAGTAGAGGAAAAGAGATGTGCTGCCTTTAAAAACCCCGCCTGATGGCAAGCTGGTTTTTTCCTAAAGGCGGGATGTCCCTACCGACCTGAGAAGCCAGCGCCTGGCTTTGGGCCTGCGGTAACCAGAGACTGCACACTGTGCAGACCTGCCCCACAGCCTCTGCGTCTCGGCAGCTGCTTCTTTGTGAAGTTGTACAGGACAGTTTTTTTCCTCCTCTTTTCCCTGCAGGATATATACACATATTAGAGGCCCAGTGCACGAAATTGGTGCACAGGGGAGGGTGGGTCCCTCAGCCTGGCCTGCACCCTCTTGCAATCTGGGACCCCTCAAAGGGATGTCCAAATCCCTGCAGGATCGGGCCTAAACTAACTGCTCACCTGCCTGCCTGCCTGATCACCCCTAACCACTCTGCCTGCCTGCCTGATCGCCCCTAACCCCTCTGCCTGCCTGCCTGATCGCCCCTAACCGCCTCTGCCTCGGCCCCCACCCGCCATGGAGGCCCTCGTAGCTTCTTCTGGAAGGTAATCTGGAATGAGGTCAGGAAGGTCATTTGGCTGTCCGGTCTAAATAGCATATTACGCTTTTATTATTATAGACATATTTCAGAGAGGAAGGGAGAGGGAGAGAGAGATAGAAACATCAATGATGAGAGAGAATCATTGATTGGCTGCCTCCTGCATGCTCCCTACAACCTGGGCATGTGTCCTGACGAGGAATCAAACTGTGACCTTCTGGTTCATAGGCCGATGTTCAATCACTGAGTGACACAGGCCGGGCTTCCCTGCAGGATTTAACGTAAGGATGAATAAGACAGTGCTGGTAGGTGTCTCTGAGCTTCCTGGAAGAGAGGCACTCCAGGAGGTGACAAATCCTCTGGTCTGGATAATCTACTCATGAAATATGGAACTTTGAAAGTGTGAGAAAACCTCAAATCACTTTGACAGCATTTTAATTATAGCTGATTTGTTTGCCGCTAATAGTGAACATGCTGTCAGCGTGATTTGAGATGTTTCTTCCACTCAAAATGTTGTATTTCATGTTTTTGAGTCACAAGGCAGCATTCTGGTTCCCAGATACAACCAGAATAGCTCAGGGATTGTGTCTGAACACAAAGGAAAGAGGGTAAGATGGACCAAACATACTAAATTCCTCGGAAGGTGTCATCACAGAGTTCATTCTTCTGAACATGGAGCGCCACCCTCAAGCCCCTCAGTTATTCACTCAACAGTAGGTTAGGGAGCCCTCCTGTGTGCAATGCACCAACCGAGTATTACAAACGCAGCAGCGAAAAGGCAAGGCCCTTGCCCTCCGGGTGCCAACTGTCTGGTGCAGGACACGGATTCTAAACAAACGAACAAATATATTGACAAGACCTTTACCACTCCCACCGCATTTGGGGGAGATGAGCCCCTCTCCTCTCCTGCAGCAATGATAGCTGTGCAGGCAATAAGAGGGTGGAGAGGTAGAGAATAAGGGCCTGTCCTCTGAAACAGGGTGGTCAGGGCAGGCTTCCTGGAAGAGGTGACTTTTGCTCTTCGAAGGATGAGAAGGTACCAGCCAATAGAGAAAGCTAATGGTATTGCAGGCAGAGGGAAGAACTAGTGCAAAGGCCTGACGCTGGAACAAGCATGTCATGTACCAAGTGTGATGTCTTAAACGTTTGATGATACAAGCAGCGTGAAAGAGGAGGCATTGCCTGGGAAGCAAAGGTTATGGCTTCAGGACTTGGGTGGGCACAGGTGTGCCGATGTGTAGACCTAAGTCCCAGAGGATGGGCACAGCATTTTTCCTCGAAGCCCCCAGGTACTCACTGTGATATAGAAATCCCCTCACAAAGGTAGACTCCAGGAGGGGCTGGACGTCATCCTGCTACCCAGCCTTTGGTGGCCTGCCAGGAAGTGTCGAGCGTGGACAGGGTCATGGAGACTAGAGAGCCTTCCTCATGTTGGCCAAGTGAGGTGAGGAAGAGACGAGACTGTTGCTTTTCCATGTCTCCCCCGTGGACTCTTAAATTAATTCCACTGTCATCCTGGCCAGTTTGGCTCCTGGATAGAGTGTCTGCCTGTAGACTGCAGGGTCCTGGATTCAATTCGGTCAAGGGCATGTACCTCAGTTGTAGGGGCAATCCCTGGCCCCGGTTGGGGCGCCTGTGGGAGGCAACCAATCAATGTGTCTCTCACATCAATGTTTCTCTCTCTCTGTCTCTCTCCCTCCTTTCCACTCTCTCTAAAAATCAATGGAAAAATATCTTTGGGTGAAGATTAACAAAAAAAATTAATTCCACTGTCAAGATTCCCATGCCCCTACTGGACTGTTTGGGGTTGGGGGTTAAACCCCACGCTTGTACCCAGATTCCTTCACCAAACAAACACTGGATCCTAGATGCTGGACGCTGAATCATATATATTCCAAGGCCACAGACGTCCTCAGCTTCTGCGAGCTTCCTCCCACGAACCTGACAACACGAAATTTCTGAGATTTACTCCAGCTGTGGCAAATCCCTAATAAAAAATTTCCCCAAATGAGTCAGTCCCACAGGAGGCAACTGAGACATTCCGTGTTGTGTGATGTCAGCGTGTCATGTGGAGTGGGTCTTGTCTACAAAAAGCCCAGCCACGGCCCTGGTGGCTGACTGGGGCTTGTCCGCAGGGCAGAACCCGGACCCTGGCGGGAGGGAGAGTCTCCCACACAGTACAACGCTAGGTAGCTTTCCCCGCAAGCAAACCTGATGGGGAAAGCCAGCTTTTCCACGAAGTTCGAGTCAGGGCTGATTATTTGCTTCACAAAAGGATTCCGCAGAGGGCTCCTTTAAATAACCAGCTCAGAGAGAAAACGTATAATGCGATGAAGTGACAGGAAAACTTTTTCCAAAAGCGCATCTCTTCATCTGTGTGCATGGAGGGATGTAAGGATGTGTTTGCAGCTGTCAGCGTTACACAGGAGGGTTTGGGGCCATATACCCATTGGGGACATCGAGGCCGGCGTGTAGCTGTGGCATTTGTTGGGCAGCCCTGCTTCACCCCTGATTCTGCTGATCCCCTCAATTGATCCAGGGGTGATCAGGCAACCAGATAAAACCCTCCCCCTCTGATGGAGGAGCTGGTGGATGTCAGGGCCTCTCTTTGTCCTTCCTGGAGAAAGTGGCGCCACAGCCACTAGAGCAGTGGTTCTCAACCTGTGGGTCGCGACCCCTTTGGCGGTCGAACGACCCTTTCACAGGGGTCGCCTAAGACCATCCTGCATATCAGATATTTACATTACGATTCATAACAGTAGCAACATTACAGTTATGAAGTAGCAACAAAAATAATTTTATGGTTGGGTCACAACATGAGGGACTGTATTTAAAGGGCCAGAAGGTTGAGAACCACTGCACTAGAGCTATCTGGTGGACTTTATTTGTTGAGTGTGGGCCCTGTCCCTGGCTCTATGGCAGGTGCCCCCATAGGCTGTGTCTTAGTCAGTCCTCACAGGAAGTCTGTGAGATGGACGGTGATGGTGACGATGATGGTGATATTTATTTTTTATCTGCTAAATTGTGAAAGCTGGGTTATGTTTCCCAGCTCTTCTACTTGGAAAACAACTCTTAATGGAAGTAGTTTTATTTTATATCTTTGTGGCTTATTAGAGAAATGTAGGCTTATTAGAGAAATGTAGACTCATTGTAAACAATTCAGATAATAGAAGAGAACAAAGAAGAAAGTCAAAATTACCAATTATCCCACCACTCATCTGTCTCCCCACTGTTAATATTTTAGTATGCACTGTTTTGGACTTTTTGTCTGCATGTGTATGCAAATATATATATATATATATATGTATATGTATATATGTATATGTATATATGTATATATATGTATATGTATATGTAAACATGCACATATATGTTTTAAAACATACTTGTAAAAATACCTATGTTTTTCGATTTAACAAAGACTTTTCCATAAACAAAAGCATATAGACCTGCAGAACTATCTACTAGAGCAGCGGAGTATTCCATTTTATCATATGCCAACACGGATGGACCTGTGCATGCGGGCATTCCGACACGATGCTGTTACAAACATAGCATCTTTCCACTTCATATGTGCTGCTGCTTATATGTCCACCCACACAGATTCATATACATCTTTGCACAGTTGTCTGGTTATTTTCTTAGGAAAAATTCCCAGCCGTGGGATTGCTGGAGTAAAGGGTATGTACATATTACCTTTTGTCACATTTTTGCCAAGATGCCCTCCAAAATGTTTGAACAGATGTGCCTTCCTGCTTCTACTGCCCTGTCCTTCCTCGCTCTGTCTCCCAGGGAAAGTCGCTTCCGCTCCAGCCTCGGCCTCTTCACCTCTGAAATGGGCGTGAGGACAGCAGGTCACAGCATTTATTAAGCACCTACTGACTGCCAGGCTGTGTAGTGACACTGTGTATAGGTCATGTTGGCCATTGAAATCTCACAGCAACCCTAGGAGAAAGGGTCTGCTGTCCCTATTTTAGTTTTATTTTCCCTGTTTCTGAGGCTCAGAGGGTTAAGTGACTTGCCTGAGGGCACCCCGTTAATTAGGTTGAGTTGTGTCACTTCTGGGATGTGGGGAGGGCTCTTTCTCCAGGAGCCACGCTTTTGCTAGCCCAGGTGGCCAAGTAATGTCTGCTTAAGGCAGCGGTTCTCAACTTGTGGGTCGTGACCCCTTTGGGGGTCGAACGACCCTTTCACAGGGGTTGCCTAAGACCATCGGAAAACACATATATAATTACATATTGTTTTTGTGATTAATCACTATACTTTAATTATGTTCAATTTGTAACAATGAAAATACATCCTGCATATCAGATATTTACATTACGATTCATAACCGTAGCAAAATTACAGTTATGAAGTAGCAACGAAAATAATTTTATGGTTGGGGGGTCACCACAACATGAGGAACTGTATTAAAGGGCCGCGGCATTAGGAAGGTTGAGAACCACTGGTTTAAGGAGTCCCCGTGGCTTCTCCACCACCGTGCGTGCTGGCGGGCATCCCCATTACTCACTGGGTGTGGCTGGCCCGCAGCACTTACCTCGTGTGGAAATAGTAAGGAGGGATTTTCCAGAAGGTTTGGGGAATTTCCTCTGAGAATCAACTGTCTTTTCACTTTTGTTTCAGAAGAGAGGAAGCATGTTTTCAAAGTTAGCACCATCTCCCACAGTGAAATCACAGGCCTACACCATTCCTCACCCCCACTCCTTCCCTGACTGTGGACGTCTATCTCTCCACAGCTCCTGGCGGAAACCCTGCCACCTTCCCCAGACTCTAACCGCTTCTGTGAGTCTTTTCACTGCGGGATTCCAGGGCTCTGGGATCAGCGAATGAACGAATCCTGGTCCGCACCTCCCACTTCCTTCTCGGGCCTATTGGCTTGGAAGTAACCCAGCAACCTGAGCCACCTGAATATGCGAGCAACCTGAAATGCAGCTCTCAGGGGCTGGAGTGGGGCCTCGGACCACTTTGGCTCAAAGAAGCCACTTCTGCAGGCAGCCTGCTCCCACAGACCCTGGATGTGAGGCAGGGACATCCCAGGGAGGGTAGCCTTTCCAGACCCTCTTTTTTTATTTTTTAAATAAATTTTTATTGACTTTTAGAGAGAGAGGAAGGGAGAGGGACCCGGGGATCGAGCCCACGACACCAGCATGTGCCCTGCCTGGGAATCAAACCTCTTAGTTCCTGAGTCAACGCTCAACCACTGAACCACACTGGCCAGGGCAGACCCTCTTTTTAACGGAAAGAGATTTCTCCCCTGTTGGTTTAGCACAGTGGTTCTCAACCTTCTGGCCCTTTAAATACAGTCCCTCATGTTGTGACCCAACCATAAAATTATTTTCGTTGCTACTTCATAACTGTAATGTTGCTACTGTTGTGAATCGTAATGTAAATATCTGATATGCAGGATGGTCTTAGGCGACTCCTGTGAAAGGGTCGTTCGTCCGCCAAAGGGGTCATGACCCACAGGTTGAGAACCACTGGTTTAGCAGGTTGATGCCAAGTAAATACACAGGGATGGAGAGGGAGATGATGGTTTTCAGTAAATAATGGTGGGAAGGGAGCTGGTAGGGAAATGTCCCACCTCAGCATTGGGACCCCAGAGAAAGAACCCAGTCAGGGCACAGTGACAATCCCCAGAGCGCACAGCAAGGCGGAAGGCATGTGTCTGTGCAGATAAAATGTCGCAGGATGTGAGCCGTCCCACAGCCCAGCCAATGTCTGCTTAAGGCAGCGGTTCTCAACCTGTGGGTTGAGGGGTCTTTGAGGGGCCTTTCCCCGCCGGGCAGTTGGATTGTTTAAAATGAGCTCAGGCCTTGGTGGTGTAGGGAGGGCGGCCCCCCACCTCTTGCTGAGGCTAAGAGTTATGTGCTCAGAGATGCTGGTCCCTGGGGACTCACCCCCTGCGTTGGGAGAAAGGTTTTTATTGCCTTATCTAACGTGATGCTGATTCCTTTTAAAAATATGTTGTTGGCCAGACGTTGCTGATGTGAACTTTGCAGAGTCATCTCAGGGAAGGAGGGGGCCCATGTTGGGGGAGTCTTTGTCATGAATAAGTAAAGAGAAGAGAAGAGGGAGGACCCAGGAGAAAACCTAAATGTGGGGGCGGGAGCAGGAAAATCAAAATATCTCTGAAATATCCCCAGTGTGCCTGGCTCGGTGCCTAGCACCTTGCATATGATTTTTTCATTCCATCTCTCTCCCAACCCCCTGAGGTGGGTATTTTTATCCCCATCTTCCAGATGAAGAAATGGATACTCAAATGGGTTAAGCAACTTGCAGTGATACAGAACTAAGAGGCAACGACCAAGATGCAGAAAGATCATAGTGGAAATAAAAATGGTTCTACAGAAGGAAGAAAAAAATGAAAAAAAAATGTTTTTTTGAGATATTTGATAGACTGATGCTACTGCTCGTATGTGGGCAAGAGATAAGGCCTTAAAATCTAGCCATCGGCCAAAGTGCTCATTCTCTGTGGCTTTAATAAAGCAATGCAACTCCCTCTGTGTGTGTTTGATACTCTGCAAGCAAACATAGTGACCTTGTTTGAGCAATCCGAAACACCTAAGTGTCTAGAAATGAATGGAGAGAGCACACATGCGCTGGATTGAGACAAGGGGTCCTTCTCATCTCCTTAAAGTGGTCTTTTCTCACCTGTGCCCCTTCGCGCCCTCCTCACCTAGGTATGACTTCATCGAGATCCGGGATGGGGACAGTGAGTCTGCAGACCTCCTGGGGAAGCACTGCGGGAACATCGCTCCGCCCACCATCATCTCCTCCGGCTCCGTGCTCTACATCAAGTTCACCTCCGACTACGCCCGGCAGGGTGCGGGCTTCTCCCTGCGCTACGAGATCTTCAAGACAGGTCAGTGCGGTCCTGGGTGGAAAGCCGGGACCTGGGCCTCTAAGAGAAGATGGGGCACCACCCTCTGTGTCTGGCTGTGGGGCACGGCCTACGGGAACTGTGTCAGAGTCGTGGGCTCCTAGGCAGGTTGAGGGAGGGAAGAGAGGTTCCGGCGGACCTGGAGACAGACCAAGACGGAAAGCCAGTTAAGTCATCATCCAACTGGCGAGGGCGATGTGTTGGGTGAGGCCCGACGGGCCGACAAGCTTTGTTTGTGTCACCGAAAGAGAAGGGGCACCAATTAAATAGAAAACCACTGTTGGGGCGAATCTGATTCTTGTGTTTTTTAAAATCACACTAATCTTCATGGGAAAAAGCGAAACTCGGTTGACCTTCCTCCTAATTACTTCACGGTTTAATGTTGCCTTTATTTGGAATTACACGGAGCAGGAGGACATAATCTTTGTATTGTGTGGAGTCTCTAAAGATCTCAGTGTGGCCTACGCCCTCCCACTGGGGTCAGACAGTAGCTTTGAAATTCAGTTATGGCTCCTAGAAATTCCCCTCGCTGATCCACTTTACCACTTCTACCCATCGAACCCCACTTCCTAAATGCCAACGAAGCTGACCCCGAAAAAGCAATAATAAAAAAAAAAAGAGGCAGAGAACATGCACATCAAGCAGACTGCTCGCTTTCGACTGGCTCCCCCTTAGATTGCTGAGAGCATGGGCCAGTGCTTATGCCCATACCTGGGTAGAGCCAACTTTCATTCACAAGATGCTGGTTCAGCATCCCCATTTCTGCTCTCCCAGCAGCGTGCCCTGCCCTCCGATATGTGAGCTCATGATCTTGAGGCTGAGTGAAGCTCATCTCCCAATTCTCTCCTGTCCCTCGGCCGCTCCGCCACCTAAGAGGCTCCCGCCCCATCGAAGGAGCGTGTTCCCCTCACCAGCCTAAGTTTTGCAGCCCGTGGATGGAGCTGGTGACAGGGGAGGCCTTGTCATCGAGAGGCCCAAGTCCGGCGCCTGTTGAGTTCAGTGTGAGGGGAGCTATTCATATATATTTTCTTTTTCACTAAACAGTTCTTGAAAGGAAGTGGTAGCTGCTGAAAGCACTTTTTATATCCACTCTGTCTAAATATTTGTTAAATTTGTCTGCCTGAGAACAGGAACGTAGAGTCTGACGAAGGGGTGGGGCCGAGGGAACTGTGTCAAGCCCGAGTGGGAGCCCAGACTCTCACAGGCACAAGTCCCGAGAAGGTCCATATGCTGTGGGTCATCACCCGCCTGACTCCATGAGGTCACAGGGACTGAAAGTCTGTGTCCAGTGGCTCCAGGCTGGTGGGCAGTTCCTGAATCGCTTGATCCACAGTTCCCGAGTCCTGTGCAAGCTCAGATCACTGATGAAGCGCTCGTTGTAGCATTTCTGCTGGGAGCAGTGGGGAGCGAGGGCCGACCAGGGAATAAAAGAGTGTTCGCCCTCCTCTCGTGAGGGAGACAGGTGTGCCGACCCTCAGCACGTCCCAGAGGCACAGTAGACGTTGTTGGATGAATGTATGTAAATAGACATGTAAATGGAAGGAAGAACTATAATCTGAGGCAGAATGAGTAAGCGCTCAGGAAAGGTGTGACTGACACGCTGTGGTTGTGGAAATGAGGGCTCCATCGGGTGGCTTGGCAGGTGGAGAATCTGGGAAGTCTATTCGATAGCAAGGTCCCCAGGGCTCAGCTGTCACTCGGCTCCACTGTGCTGGCCGTGGGAGGGAAATAGCTTCAAGCAAGGTCTCCAGGGAGCTGGCCACGGGGCCGTCGCAACAAAATGAGCAGGACCGTTCAAGCTCACCTCCGTGTCATGCCTCCTGACTCAGTAGTTCACAGCGACGCTGCCACATTCTCCAGAAAGCCACAGAAAAGTGGATGTTAACGCTATTCAGATTTAAAGTTAAAAACACAGGAGGGTATTATACGCAGCATTGCTGTTTTGAGGACAGGCTGAGGTAGGATCTTTGCATGAGGCAGCGAGTCTGCATACTTCTTAGGAACAGGAGTGCCAGCCGAGAGAGGTGGCTTGGGCGTGGAGACGTGGGCAGCCCGCTCTCAGGACTGCCGTTGTCTGTACAGGAGGAAGGATGTGACTACAGTGGGAGGTATCCCCGCCCACAACGGCCATGCATCTGGGAAATGTAAGAAAGAAAACGAGGGCCCAGTGGTTTCTCGGAGCCCCTGCAACCCGCCATCATGTCCATTCCAAAGAGCAGCTCTGCGCATGAACGGCAACTCGGTATAAAGCACATACATGTGTGGGGGTGCAAACGTCAACATTCTTCCAGGCGCCGTGCCCTGCACCCACCGCTGGAGTCTCGAGAGAAAATACACCATTTACATCATCTGCAGAACATGAAAGAAGCGCATGCATGTTCTAAAGAAATCTAAACACACACAGCTATGTTTGCTGGTCAGATTCGTAGAGAAAGAAGCGGGAACCGTAAACACAGACACACATACCCACACAGAGGGCTCTGGAAGCCTTCGCCAGCACATCACCCTGGCGAGACGGCTGCAAAAGGAGACTGACAGACACACACCCACCACTTGGGTACAGGCAGGGGCCATGTGGCTGGAGTGGGAGGCGCATGTCTGCCCTGAACGAAGTGGCTTATAAAGGAGTCTGTACATTACCAGACTCTCCACATGTAAAGGGGCAAACCAAAACAACTCGTAAACTCCAAGGCTCTCCAGCCCCCAAATCCTGGGCAGAACAGAGAAAGGAATTTTAAAATAACTTCAAATACAGCATTGGAGACTTAAATCACTGGAAAATGTGGGGTTTTTTGTTTGTTTTTCTGGTGCTCCTTGGACCAACGTTCAAGATCAAATGAACGTTGATCTTTCCTGGTGCTGGGGGACGTTTTGGGAACTGAAATCTCTGGGGTCACTCACAGACAGAGAAAACCTGGAGTGCCCCCTCCCCCCACTCCCCTTTGGGAACTGAAATCTCTGGGGTCACTCACAGACAGAGAAAACCTGGAGTGCCCCCTCCCCCCATTCCCCGAACTGAGGAACTAGATTCACCTTCTGCCGTCAGGCCAAGCTTAGCTTCGGATAAATCCCACATGTTGTAAATAGCTTTGTGCGTACAGATTCTTCTTCCACTTGCCGGGTGACTGTAAAATTTACAGTGGGAAACCATGGAGTAGGCATTTTTCATAGCGGAGTCCTTGGGTCTGAAATCATGCACTGCAGCTGAAATCCCCCGGCTCCTGGGGACAGTCTCAGCACTGAGGGAACTTGAGTATCTGTGGACGGAGATATTTTTCTGTCACCTCTAACCCTGTAACACATCACAGAAAAGGGCTCTTGGGTTAGGTAGTTATCTGCAAGGCTCAGCTTTTGTGTCAGGGATCATCACCCTGTTCTGAGATCTCTTCTCTACATTTGATTCTCAGCCGCCCGCTCTCCAACACTGTGACCGCGGTTTACATAACGAGATGGCACTCTAACGGACAAAGTCACGATGATAATGGATAAGTTTTGATTTTCCTGCATAAAAAGGATAAAACTGTTTGCCTACCTCATTCCAAATAAGGCAGGGGATATACCCCTGTACAGCCACATGTCAGAGATAGATACACACTTTTTTCTTTTTTTTTTTAAAGAACGTCAGATTGAAAAATTCTGTGCCGTCAAATGCCGGCCTCAGAACCTGGAGACCGTGGGGGCTTTAGAAGCTCACATTCTCCCGGCCTCCCTCAGGCTTACTGGGTGTCCTTTGTGGAAGCCTCCCCCACTGTTGAGAGGAACCAAAGAAAGATTCCACTATGAATTCCCCACTCCCGGGGATGGGGACTCCCTTCGCCTTGGAAGGGAGAGATGATAGAGCCTCCTCTGGAAGGAAGATCCATGCCCCTCCCAGCTCTGGATGCGTGCTGTGAAGAAAAGCTCTTTTCCTCTGGCTGAGTGTCCCCCATGAAGCTGGCCGCACAACACTAACCTTCTCAAAGGTCCCTTTGGCCCCAAGTCCTGCCAGCTGGCTTGGCCTCGCCAAACTGCCTCATCTGGCCATTGAGGAGGCCTGGGAGCTGAGGGCTAGATGGTAACCAAAGCCAGGGACTTGCTAGGAAACTGGGGTGCCATCCAGCTCCTCCCGCTGGCCCTGGCTGCCCATTGGGCTGCCCTGCCCCGGAATGATGGGATGAAGAGCTGCTGAGATGTGGCTCACAGAGAGCACCCCGCCCCCCCAACAAATCCTGAAGAGGCTGGCTCTCGCCCGTCCCAGGGTCCGGGCCCAGCTGCCAAAGCTCAGTGCTGGGTAGGTGGGGATGTTGGAATTTTCTGCCTGATGCCACCACCCCCGCTCATCTGCATGATACCTTTTCCAAGTCAGACTTTGCTGCTTTCCAGACAGTCATCATCAATAAAGAGACTCACGGAGGGGCCTCTGCAGGAGCTGCGGATAAAGACATCGCCCCAGGCCGAGATCCGAATATTGACATCGCATAGTTGCATTTCTGTGGGCTCCCAGGGGACACTTCCTGCCAGTAAACACCTGCTTTATTGAGGATTTGGGTGTATTTTTTCTTCATGCTTAGAGGGCCTATTTATCCTCCTCATAAATCCTGCTTCTTTTTTTTTTTTTTAATTTAAAAATCAGAACGTCGTGAAATCCATTCTACTTGTCCGGCAGTACCCACGCGGCATTAACTTGTCTCAGAGGGCGCCCTGTGCATGTCACGTCCAAGGGCTGAGCTGCATGTCCTGGGCCGTCTCTGGGCCTCCCCTGGCAGAGGGAGGCTGGGTCACAGTGCTCGAGGGCTCTGTGAATGTGACTCCACCTAGAGGCTTTAGGGGTAGGGTGGCTGTAATCCTGTCACAGCTCCCGCCGCCCGCCAAGCCCGCCCCAGGGTGCAGTGTGTGCCACAAGTAATAAGGACACCTCCCTGAGTCCCGAGAAAGCAGACACACAGCAAGGCCACCCCACAGAAAGGGGCCAGGAGCCTACCCAGTGGCAGCACAGGGCCGCATTTTTCGAGACTTGCTGCCGAGCGGCCTTTCACAGCCCCAGCGCCCCGCTGTGATCCACCGGCTACAAACGTCGATTGTTCATTGTCTGGCCACTACAGAGCAGCTCGTTTTAATATAGTCATGACATGAATGAGACCCGAGCTCCCCTTTGCCCCTCCCCTGGGGCACCTTGGATCTTGGAGGGAGAAGGGGGCACTCGGTTGGCGCTGGTACAATAGGGGCTGTGTTGAGGTCAGCAATAAATAAGGGGTAACATTGTTTGCCCTGCTGGCAATCAGCAAGCCTTCCTTAAGGATTGAAATAACTTACATTTCTGGAGCAAGCAGCTGAGTAATTGAGAAAGAAGTCTCTGTTCCTCTTTTCAAGAGAATCTCAATCTCTCTCTCTCTCTCTCTCTCTCTCTCTCTCTCCACACACACACACTCCCCCCCCCCCCCATCCATCAATTACTTTTCACATGAACA
>NW_005366455.1:3253920-3266031 GCF_000412655.1 Myotis brandtii | reverse complement strand
CCCCCTTCCCCCCCCCCCAATTCCTCAATTACTATTCTTACTCTTACATGTAGAGCAAACCATCTCGTCTCCTTAATTTCTCTCTTAAAGAGGGTCCCGCTCACGGGCTTGACACGTGAATGGGAAGAGTATGTTGCTTCAAGGGCCACTTCAGTGGAAACAAACACCCCATGAGTAGGGATTTAGGCCCAGGCATTTAAATAACTCATGCAACAGAGGCAGCTCAGACAGGCGTCGTCTCCTCCTTTCTTAATGCTACGGTTCTCTTTGACATACAGGCTCCGAAGATTGTTCAAAAAACTTCACAAGCCCCAACGGGACCATCGAGTCCCCCGGGTTCCCCGAGAAGTACCCACACAACTTGGACTGCACCTTCACCATCCTGGCCAAACCCAAGATGGAGATCGTCCTGCAATTTCTGACCTTTGACCTGGAGCACGACCCCTTGCAGGTGGGAGAGGGAGACTGCAAGTATGACTGGCTGGACATCTGGGACGGCATCCCGCATGGTGAGTGCTGTCGCTGTCACCAGGCACTGCTCAGGAGCCTCTCCTGGGCCTGCTAATTGTTTTAGTAACAACAAAAATAGAGAGTGAGACTTCAAACCTCCTTCGGGTTTGTATCTGACCCACCGTGACTTTCTTGTCCTATCCTACACCAAGGATGGTTTCAGAGATTGCAGGGGGGCAATCCTTTCTTGGAGACACTGGTTTGGAGAAGGATAGGAGGAGATGGAGGAGACACTTGGGTGAGGATGAGAAAAGCTATCGGTGATGCTCTTTTCTCCTTCATGTTCTCAGGATTCCATAGAAAATGACTCAGTGGCTACCCTTTGTGCCCAGATAGGACTCTCAAGCCGGATTGATGAGGTGTAAATCCCGCTCTGCTTAATAGTGGCTCTGCAACCTTGCACAAGCCGCTAATCTATCTGTCGTATCTGTATAAATTAGCTGCTGTTGTCATCATTATTATTACTATAATTCCATTATTATTAATATAGTCATAGATGTCAAAAGGGCACATCACCCAGGCCCAGAGGAACCAGGAACCTGTACTTCTCGGCAGGAGACCAGCATAAGGCTTGGAAATAGTCTGTATCAGGGAGGAAACCAGCCTTTCGCTTTGGTAGTCATTCTAAGTGTTCTGCCCCATAACGGAGACTCGACAGCTAAGCAGTTTCATTTCCTGAGAAAAATACAAGATTTAGTCATAAAACTTGGGTTGGAGCTCTGTCATAACAACGAAAAGTCACGTGACCTCTGGGAGCCTCGATCCTTTCTTCTGTAGAGCAGGCGTTATAATGGTACCTCTCCTGCCCATCTCCCAGGGCTGTGAGAACAGAATGGGGCAGGTCAGTGAAGGGACCCTTTACAGTGCAGGCAAAATATTAGACATCATTCTTAAAACATATCTTTGGTTGTTCTTTTACGCCAAGGCATACAAAGTGAGGCCCCATTGAATGACTTGCATTGTGAGGAAGGAGGACGTACTGAAAATGGAGTTTGACATTTCCATATCTGTTGCCCTCTCTTTGTTCTGCATATCCAGTTGGTCCCCTGATCGGCAAGTACTGCGGGACCAAAACACCCTCTGAACTACGTTCGTCGACAGGGATCCTCTCTCTGACCTTTCACACGGACATGGCGGTGGCCAAGGATGGCTTCTCTGCCCGCTACTACCTGGTCCACCAAGAACCGCTAGAGAGTGAGTTGGCTGGTTGGGAACCTCTGTCCTGTCCCTTCCTCAGAGGAGGGAGGGCGTGCTGACCTCTCCAAGACCAGGGGCGTGGCAGGCATTCTGCAGAACTTGCATTGGCATCTGAGTTCAGAGAATGGGAGCTGTGTCCTCTTGTTAGGCAAAGATGAATGAAACAGAACACATGTCCATCCAGGTGCTCGTTTCTTTAAAGGAAACAAATAGTATGTGTACCAAGAATCAGTTATTCCCGGGGAAAGTTACGGGAGCATCTCAAGTTTTCTCATCTATAAATAAAAGGGAGGTTAGTTAGGATATCTATATAACATTCCCCCTGTGCTAACATTGAGTCTGGGACCCTTTTTCTTCCTCTCCAAGCCTCGGTGACCATTGTCAGAAGCAGCAATTTTAAATCTCTCTCTATATTTTGACTTCTCCGGCCCCGGGTAGAGCTTATCCCACACTTCCCTTCACACTTCCAGTACACGCAGCCTTCTGAGCTCCCGCTACGTGCCAGGCACTGGGCACAGCACAACATGCAGCTCTGAGCCCAGTGCTGTGGACTTGCTATCTGGGCCATCAGTCTCCTGCCCTGAGCTCCATCTTCATATCCGCTCCTCCTGAGATGTGCTGCAACTGCGCTCCCATTTCCCATTAGAAACCAAGATGATAACCTGAGGACTGAAGGAGCACTTGAAGGATGGTTAGAGCAGGGGAAGTCCGCCATGGTTGTAGACACATACCCCATGCTTACCTATAGGCACGGCAGCCTGGCCTGCTGCAAAGTCATGGGTTTTATTCTGGGATTTTTTTTTTTTCTTCAAAGGGCTCATGAATATTGAGTGACAAGCAAGTAATATTGCAGTTTGCACCAAAGTCTGCAAATGGCCAGAGCCGTCGTAAAACTAAACAGGTCTGAAACCTGAAAAGCTTGCTGGTCCCTATCAGACACATGCACTCACAAATATTGACCAGTGTCTGCAGTATCCATGGGAAGGGCAGCAATTGAACTGACGGCACAAGGTCAGAGTAAGGGACTTCGGGGTCTATCTGCCTAGACAGGTGGTTCGGGGGAAGGGAGAGTGACATGCACATGCTTACAGAGAGGTCTCCTGAAGACAGGTACCTGTTGCTTTGTAATGTCTGTCTTCTGTGCTAGAACTCATGAGACACTGGAGTGAAAGAGACGAAGAAGCAAAAGATGCCTTCTGGGTGTTTATTAATGAGGCAGGCTTCCCACGATGTATCAGCCCACCCAAATTGCCACAGTCTATCACACATGTACCTGTATTTCAATCATGGTGCATCTGGCGTCTGTGAGCATCTGTAGCCTGCAGCACTAACAGTTCTTGTGCTTTGGATTGTATTTTTAATTTGTATGATGATTCTTATTTATCCACAGCCTGATTTCTTTTAGGTCCAATTTAGTTTCTTTCAGACCCAGAGGGGTTGTCAAGCTCTAGGACTTGGTGTAGTTTTTTTGTTTTGTTTTTAACATGGGAGTGTATAATTAGGTCTTCAAGATGAGAGAGTGCCTGTAAGGACTTGTCCCAAGAAGGGAGGTGTGTTTTGCGAGTCCCAAGGGTATGAGATTGAGATACCTAACTCTGTGCTTGACCATCTCCGCTCCCCAGACTTTCAGTGCAATGTCCCCCTGGGAATGGAGTCCGGCAGGATTGCTAACGAGCAGATCAGTGCCTCCTCTACCTACTCTGACGGGAGGTGGAGACCTCAGCAAAGCCGGCTCCATGGTGATGACAACGGCTGGACACCCAACTTGGATTCCAACAAGGAGTATCTCCAGGTACTTGCTCAGCTATCAGAGGGTGTGCAGGGTGTGTGTGTATTGGTGGGCAAGGGGGGTGGCTCCTCATCTAGAGTGGACAAAGGGCACAAAGGAAATAAACACAGTATCCTTGAGAACACCATTCACTCATTCATTCATCCGAACAGACACATGTGCCGGCATGAATAGGCTGTGCAGGCACCGTGCTGGGTGCTGGGCTAAATGACGAGTAAGATCGACACTGCCCTGCTCCTGTGAAGCTTACCAGCCCTTGGGGACGCTGTTTGGCCGAGATGCTGTTTGCCCTGTCGCTATAGACATCCAAGGAACCATCTATGAGCAGTTCCAGGTCATCCTTGGCACAGGGAGGCATCAGAAATGTGATGGGGGGGGGAGGGCGTGGTGGGCGTCTTTCTAAGGTCACGCTTGTGAGTCGCTAGCTGAGCAGGGCAGCTTCCCATGATCCTTGCTGTTCGGAGGAGCCCTGCCAGGCAGGGTTTGCACATAGCTCTCAGAAGAGCATCTGGGGAATGTCAGCACCGGGAATGGCACTCCGGTTGCCCGGCTGCTCTGCAGCATCTTCTCAGACTACTGTTTGCTTCCCTTCCGAATAAGACTTGCCGTCACGTTAAGTAATCCTCCCTTGCATGACAGACGTGTCCAGTTCTCATCCCCAGGGAAGAGCAAGCTGCTAGTTCCCTGCTTGAGCAAGGCCTCGTGACTCACAGCAGACAGCCGTGTGACCCACTGACAAGCCTGTCTTCGCTCGGATGCCACGCGGTGACCTCTGCTCTGAGAAGGACATGGCAGAGCACACAATGGGGAAGGGAGAAAGACCACTGAGAAACTTTCAGGGAGGCACTCACAGCACAACCCGAAGGCCATTTGTCACTGTCTGCCCTCCAAAAACCTTCCTCATCCTGCAAAGCTTCCAGAAAGTTCTCCCTTATAATGGGCATCCCATTGATCATACCTTGAGTTCTGGTCCTTAATCACATACTTTCTCTTACTGGCAACCACCTGTTTATCATGCACCGATACCACACTGGGTGCTTCTGTTGAATGCTTACTAGTGCTGAGCGCATGTGAAGTAGCCAGTAAAGGCTCGCTGGGTCAAATTTTACCAGTGTGTGCTGGCTAAATTTTGATCACTTGGAGATTACCATTAAGAAACGCTGTGGCCCTAGCTGGTTTAGCTCAGTGGGTACAGCATCGGCCCGTGGACTGAAGGTTCGATTCTGGTCAAGGGCACCTACCTCGGTTGCAGGCTCAGTCCCCAGCCCTGGTTGGGACATGTGAGGGAGGCAACCAATCAATGCGTCTCTCTTACAGCGATGTTTCTCTCTCTGTCTCTCCCCGTTCCTTCCATCCTCTCTAAAAAATCAATGAAAAAATATCCTCGGGTGGGGATTAACAAACAAACAAAATGAAAAGAAACGCTGTGGCCAGCAAAAGAATGACATCCAGCGATTTCCAAATGGGTTTGGTGTTGTAGGAGGGGAGGTGCCTCAAAATGTTGGCCATCCTCCTCATGGAGCAAAGGTCAGGTCTTGGTGCATAAGCCTAATTGCTTGGGCAGACTCTGCATGCCCTTTGACCCCTTACTGACCTGAGCAACTAAATACACAATGGAGTGAGGGACTGAGGGGAGGGGAGACAGACCTGAGCTGAGATTTTGCAACTCGGGCATCGTAAGTGAATTGGATTGAATTGCACTGGATTGGAGTGGATTGGATTGGATTTAGCCATTGTTCCTTTAAAGCAGAATCTGCTTTGGCTATCCAAGGCAGGCTGCTGTTTAGTAAGAAGGGGTCATGCTTCTAGACATTCAATGATTCCCTTAAGATTAAACTTAATACTGTCCATTCAGATTTGCAAAAAGAGAGAGAGATCATCGTTACGATTTCAAAGGTGTCCTATTTAGTGTCAAATAAGTTGAGTTTCACTGTCTAGTGCAGTGATGGCGAACCTTTTGAGCTTGGCGTGTCAGCATTTTGAAAAACCCTAACTTAACTCTGGTGCCGTGTCACATATAGAAATTTTTTGATATTTGCAACCATAGTAGAACAAAGACTTATATTTTTGATATTTATTTTATATATTTAAATGCCATTTAACAAAGAAAAATCAACCAAAAAAATGAGTTCGCGTGTCACCTCTGACACTCATGTCATAGATTCGCCATCACTGGTCTAAGTGCAATTGCAAATTGGCCCTTAATCACTGATACGTCTAAGTGATCATAGACACAGGTTGTGAGCTGCGTATGACCATTGTGTCCTTCGAAGAAAAAGCAAGACGCTGCCCCCCTTACGTCCCCGCCTCTCTTCCTCAGGTGGACCTGCGCTTTCTCACCATGCTCACGGCCATTGCAACGCAGGGGGCGATTTCCAGGGAGACCCAGAATGGCTATTATGTCAAATCCTACAAGCTGGAAGTCAGTACTAATGGTGAAGACTGGATGGTGTACCGGCATGGCAAAAACCACAAGGTAAACCCGTTTCTCCACCTCACGGGCATGCTGGGACGGAGCAGGACAGGCGGGGAGAGAGGAGCTTCCAGACAGCTCCACGCGGGGAAGGAGTCTTGTTCAGTGCAGCTCAAATAACTGATGGACACATGGGAGATGCTGGCCCGGAAAATACTCTTCCTTATGCTAAAGTGATTGGAAAATACCATTTCTCCAACAACCTGGCTGCTGTTGCATCCTGCAGAGCAGAGAGAGAGAGAAAGAGAGAGAGAGAGAGAGAGAGAGAGAGAGAGAGAGCGCGTGCAGAGTGCTCTCTGACTGCAAATGAAGGAGAAAATCTGTTCCCAGTCCTAGTCTTCCCACACAGGATTCATTGAGCATTTATGGCCGGAGTCCCCTCCACACGCTGGGTTAACAATCACAAAACCACAGGAACCGGCAGTTCAGGAGTTACCGAGGTCTGGCAATGAAAGGGCACAAATCCTGAGAGGGAATCACAATGTCCCAAAGAAGAAAGGGGACAATAAATAGCGAGGAGAAATCCATGTGTCGGGATGGCATCTGAACAGGCAGCCCTGCTTGGCACAGAGCAGTGATCTCTCTCTCTCTCTCTCTCTCTCTCTCTCTCTCTCTCTCTCTCTCAGCTGGGCCTTCAGCATCGAGGGCTCACAGAGGTGTGGCCGGGCGGGTGATGTGGGGCTTTTGTTGGACATATGGACGGCTGTCTGGCGCTCAGAGTTCTGAAGACACATGGCATTCTGGCGCTGGCAATGTGGCTGTGCGCTCCGGGCCTGGGGCCTTATTGGCTGGTGGGCTCACCTGGGTGTGGGAGCTCTGGTATCACTGATTGGCCCGAGGCCCAGAAGGAGCATGCTCACCCTTCTCTGGAGGGGACTGGGGACAGAGGGAAAGGGGTCCCCTCTCTAGTGCTATTGTTCCACCAGAGCCCTGGTCCTTCAGGTTGTGAAGGGTCGAATGGGACACAGACCTAGAGAAGCCAATGGCCTTTCCCAGCAGCCCCCTCCACTCGTCACTGACCCCAGGCAGCTGGCTCTTGCTGTGCAGCTGGAAACCTTGGGCCCAGAAAACCCTGAGCTATAATGTTGGTGGCACCGTTTCACTCGGGAAATGTGCGATTTTAAAAGAGTGGATTTTTTTTTACATCAAAATTGCCATAGTAACATGGCACCATTCATCTGAAAACCATGGCTTCTCAATATTACTAGGCATCAATGCACACAGACACAGGAATTCCCCACTTCACAGATAAAGGGGGCGCGAAAGACGCCCTCGCCCTGACACGTGGGGCCAGGTCTGGTTTCTCACTGACTTCGTCTGTTGCGGAAAGAGTTGTCAAATAGCACTTGGAAATGGCAAGCCGGGGTGGGCACTGGGGGCTGGGAGTGCTGTGCACCAAGTCTCCCCCCCCTCCCCCCCACCCCACTCATTTTCATGCCTTCTTTCTCCACCCACCCTTTTCAGTAAGAAACTGGTAGAACCCAGGGCTTCGCCAGGTAGAGGAGGGGCACAGCTGGGCAGGGGGGCCAGGAGGCTCACCTGACCGCCGCCCTGTCCAGGCTCAGTGACTAAGCAGCGCGGGCCAGAGGGATCCTGTAGCATAAGCTGATTTTAAGAGCATGCAGATGGACCGGATGCTATTTAAAACACCATTTGTAGGGACTCTGCTTTTGGAAATACCTTAGCGCTGCACATTTTGATAGAATGCTGTCCTCCCTGGCTTTATCCCTGGTATTCGTGCTGCAGGGGAGATGTTCCTGCGAATTGAATTTTGCTTTCTGGGCGCCTTTAGAATCATTCTCTTCAACTTTTTCATATTGGATCTCCCCCTCTCTCTGTCTCTTCTCCTCCTCCTCCTCCTCCTCCTCCTCCTCCTCTCCCTCCTCCTCTTCCCACCCTTGGCTAAAATTTCCCCCCAGTAGCCAAGGGATAATTTGTTTTTGTTTTGTTATTGTCTGGTTTTTAGTAAGTCAGTCCTGCCCACATAAAGGCACTGGGGCAGAGGAGTAGCATGTCTGTCCCCCTTAGAAATTCATCCTCTTGGTACCTACAAGGAGGCGGGAGGATGCAAAGCCTGCCAATTGGACATTGCCCCCTCCCTCACACCCCCTCGCCCCTGCGACCGGGGAGACCTGCTGGGCCCTCCCCTCCACGGGTGATCTCCCTGCTCCTTCATTAGCAGATCTACCTCCCAGACGTCGGTATTTAACGTGCAGATTCTATACCGTTCAGGAGCCTCACGGCTCTCTGGGCTGTGCGGGGTGAAATTGCTGAGGGGACCATGCCAAATAGATTTGTCAAGTCTGCTGCAGTCTGATTTGATGCCACGAAGGGGAGGCGGGGTGAGGAGGGGACTTGCGGGCAGTGGAGGGAGCGGCTTCGTCTATGCCGGGCGCTACCGCTGAGCCTTTCTTTGTAGCTGCTGGATGGTGGGCGCCGTGCCAAGCTCACTGTGCTAAGTAGTAGCTGGAAAGCCAAATTCAGACAGCAGGACCTGTGAGCAAAGCGTCGCCGAGATGGAGGCGGCAGCCGGCTCTGCTCTGTGGGCAGGGGGAGGGTTCGCAGATGCAGACCAGTGCACCGGGTGTGAAGGGGGAGGCGGGGTGGTGTTTGCGGCAGAAATGTGGGAACCTGATTTTATCCCCTGCACACCAATACAATGAACCAAAGACCAGGGAATTGGGGAAGCTGGAGAAAAACAAGATTAATGAGCCTCGAGGTGATGGGGGATGGCCGTGCTATTTCCTTGCAAAACACTGTTTAAAAATTAGACCCAGGCTGGGCTAAGGTGAGGACTGGGCCTGTGGGGGAAGGAAGTGAGGAAAACTCAAGGACTCTTTTCCAGCCTCCCCCAGCCCAGAGCAGCCTCTTCTTAGTCACTTTCCATACAACAGGTAGTGGTGAGGTTGCCTGAGAGAAAGGCATGACACTGTAGCCGTGGGTAGGGCGAGCATCCCCCTTCAATACGTGGCACGGTTATGCAGGCCATATGCACAGCACATTCCCCAGTCCTTCTCCGTCCCACATGCCATAAACATGGAACCTATGATTTTCCTACAGGGCGGGTCCTCCTTATGCACATTTATGGCGTAACCACAAGGCTCGGAGCTCGGCCGCCTGCTGGAGCCCATACCCAGCCCATGTGCTCCCTTAGATTACACAAATTGCTTCCCATAGATTTCCTCAGAAACCACAAGCAGAAAACGGCTGCTTTTGGTTTCCCCAGCTGTATTAATAACACCCCAAACATAGGCAGAGTGTTGTAAATACAACAGTGGACGGTTCGCGGGTGTGTCTATAATTATAGGCGCAGTGGTGCACACATACAGCCAGGGAGAGGCGTGGAGAGAGAGGGAGGCGCTGGAAGGCAGGAGGCCTTGGCCGAGCTCCTGCTCACCTTGGAGATGCCGGTTCAGAGTCTGCACTGGAGGGAATGAGGCCAGGACCGGTGTCAGGACAGGGGGACAGAGGCCGTTGCCCGTATATGTCTAAGCAAAAGCCCCGGCCTGCAGGCCTCCCTTATTCGGTAAATGTGGGCAACTCCCCTGTTGACACAGCTCTGGGTACCTTCCTCTTGGTCATAGTGCTCCTGGGCTATTCTGATGTATTTCGAAGAAGTTCTAGCTAAAAGAGAAAGCCAAGGGGGTTAAATAGATCCTGATGACCACACTGAGGATGGGAGGGTGAGACTGGGATGAGGAAAGGTTTGGGTCCGAGAGTGTTTAGAATGGCCCCCTGATGAGTGGCAGAAACGCCCGCTCTACGCTTGACATATTAATGTAATGATGACCTCCAAGGGGCTCGGAGAACCCTCAGGCACCGACTTACTCACTTCGGAACTTAACAGGGTTTCAAAGACTGTGGACTTGAAACGCTGAGACAAGTCATTTGCCCCTGAGACGTGGGGAACCGGGCGGTCCCTGCCGAAGGCACCTGGTCACCGGGCTCTGATCCCTGGCAGGTGTTCTCACAGTCTGGCCCACACCTTGCTCACCGTCTTGCATGCAGAGGGAACTTCGTCTAGAGGTCAGGAGGGGTGCCTTTTCCTGGAGAGCCTGTTAGGGAGATCTGAAGGCAGGTTGAGTCTGGGCTGCGTGGCTCGGAGGGCCAGGCTCGGCGCTGCAGAGTTTGGGCCCCGTCCTAGAATCCTGAGGATGTAGAGTAGAAAGAAGTTGCTTTGCGTTTGATTTGGCCACATCCCTCGAAAACAAACAAACACCCCCACTTCAAAAATCCTCTGTCCTAGATTTGTTTTCTAAATTAAACCAAATCACTTGGAAAGCCGTTGGGGAATTTGAAAACCTCTGCGAAACGATCAGAGACTGGGGAGGAGAGAGAGTGGTGTTGGGAAACCAGACTCCCCAGATCGGTCGGCTCACAGGTGGAACCACATGGCGTCTATTCTGAGATGATGCACGGGGTGACCTTGATGTGCCGGGTGACCTTGCAGATCTCCCTGAGCAGCTCTGTGCCTCAGTGTTTCCATCCGCCCAGATGGAATGGTGCCCCGGCTACTGCTGGCCCAGCACCTTGGGATCCGCAGATGGAAGGCTCTCTGCCGACATAATTAATGTATTAGACCCACAAAGCTCTTCGTGAGCAGAAGCAAGTTATCCATTTAAAAAGTAACAAGGCCCCATGGGATATTTATCTGCCTCTTTTAAAATCCGAGGTCTGGGCAGGGCCTGATAAGTCATCCAGACCTCTCCCTGCATCTGAGTGGGAGAAATACACACCTGCGAACCGTCCACTGTTGGTAACCCGCTTAGCCTCACTCTCCTTTTAGGGTGCAATCAATTCCTCCAATTAATAACTTTGAATTCTCCAAAACACCTTTTTGCTAAACCTCCTGGTGGATGACTGGCTTCCCCTTATCCTTTCAGTGTTGTAATTGTGTTTGTTGTGTATAAGATTAGGGCAGTGACTCAAACCATCAGCCAGCCATGGCATCAGCCTTCAGAGTCACGGCTCTGATTGCATCGTCTCACCAGGGCTATGCGTATTCAGAAGAGGGCTGGTGCCCTTTCCAAATTCAAGTCCCCCCGTGTCTCTGCCCCCCTCAATGACAACAGAGAAGAATCCAGGGCCCTGGGTAATTAAGTTTGTCCCTTATCCGTTCGCCCTGGGATGAGCTCAGACCTTTAGCCTCTCCACTTAGGAAGCTCAAGGGGAAATTTCATTATACATAAGCTTGGAACCTTTTCTCTCTCGGGCTCCCATGGCTGGCTTCACCCAGCTCCCACGGGTGAGGAATTGTCTCCGGGAGCTGAGACCAGCCACCCCGGTGCTTGCAGCCCTGATGCTAAATTCCCCACATTTCCCAGGCCACTGCTGTGCACAGGGCCAGAGGGACAGAGCACCTAAGCACGGGATGTGGTCGGGCGTCATGATTTTGCTTGGGGGCCCTGACCCTGGGGTTTCTAATGAGCATCAGAGCCAACACCTCATCTGGTGGATTGTGGGGTTCTTTGCTCTCGCCGTTTTCCTTCTCCCGTTTGCTGAGATTCCCCTGGAAGAGAAATGAAGGAGTCAGAGAGGCTCAGGGCCTCCCTCCCTGTACCCTTTGCTTTCTCGTCTGCCCACCTGCAAGTTAAAAAAAAGCGGCAATGCCCGGCTGGTATGCTCAGTGGTTGAGCGTCAGCCTAGGAACCAGGAGGTCAGTGTTCGATTCCCGGTCAGGGCATATGCCCAGGTTTCGGGCTCGCTCTCCAGTGTGGGGTGTGCAGGAGGCAGCCGATCAGTGATTCTCTCTCATCATTGATGTTTCTCTCTCTCCCTCTCCCTTCCTCTCTGAAGTCAATAAAAATACTTTAAAACGTGGCAATGCCTGTTTTAGGAGGTTTTCCGTGTGGAGGGCCCTTTGCAGTTAGAATGTCAGTTTCTCCCCCGCTTTGCAGGAGGATGTTGGCCATCGCCTCCAGCCCTGCATTGCTCTGATGCTCCCTCTCCCCCACCCCATCTCCTCCAGCCCCAAATCCCTGAGCGGCCCTCCACTCCTCTCCTCCTGATGCTTTCCTGTCTCAAATCCTGAAACCCTAATCCTGTTAGTATGTATGTTCCAGGGCTCAGCGTCTCCATGGGGGTAACATAATCCTGCAGTAAATCTAGCAGCCCCACCAGGCACACACAGATGGGGATGCAC